>NC_090932.1:1525060888-1525395263 GCF_040938575.1 Ambystoma mexicanum | reverse complement strand
ATTGTACTATGAAATTGTTGTATTTTAGAATAAGGAATGATTTAATAATTTCTGTATGAAGGATTGCCTTTTAAGGAATTTCCTGCATTTTTGTAAATTGATATTGGTAATTTAGAATTGTTGTGAATTGATTGTCTTTTTTATTGTGATTATTGTATGTGTGTTAAAAGGTTGTTTAACCATATTAACACCTAAATATATTTTTTAAAGCTTAAAAGATTAATTTGTATATATTTTCGAATAAAGATTGTTCGCTCAAAAATGTAAAGTTGCATTGCAATGTAATACAACATAATAAAATACTGTAGTTAGAAACTAATTGTAGTAATAGAAGTCAAGTAAGTTGCATGTATGGCATTGAGTTATATGTGCAACCTTTCACATTTTATAACCTTATTTGGTTCATATTCTTCAAAACTAAAGGCTTGTAGCCAACTCAATTGATATACTTGGCTACAAAATAAATGGCATTATAAGCCTGCTTCAATTTTCACACAATCATGGTGTTTTCAGTGCTGCAAATATTATAGGAGTTGAAGACTGGTTTAAGATACAATACTTTGAGGTCTTTATCAAGAGGACAGAGGAGGTCAAAGCGTTCCACTGTCTCCTCCCTTATTCCGCAAGCCGGTCAGTCTTTGCTATTTGCTTTAGTAAACATAGCTGTGTTCAACGTACCCATTCTAAATTTAATGTGACTCTATCCCACAGTGTCATTTTAATAGAAATAAAGATTGCAAAGTGTGCCCCTGGGTCAATTAAGGCACCATCCCCACATCACATAGGGAATCATTGATTAAAAAAAAGACTTGTCCCAGATCACACAGAGCCTCAGAGGATAAATGAAAGGGCTTGAAGATGATCACAAAGAGTTTAACAGGAAAGCTAAAGATAATTTTTTGTGTGAGATTATTATTTCTGTCACTGAGGAATCAGTGGCAAAGATAGTGTCTGCAATAATGTCTTTTGCCCATGCATCTGACCCCTGACCACGAGGTGCAGTAGAAGTCCAGGAATAGGCTGTTGAAGAATCTACTGCACATTTGTATTAATTCACCAGCCATACCCAGGAACCCTTAGTGGTGCAGTCTAGCAAACATTTTGGTACCCCCCTAGCCCTTCATTAGAATATACAAGCAAGTAGATAGTGCCATAGGTGAAACCAAGGAGTGGGAGATACAAATTAGGATGCTCTTATAGATTTCTGATCTTCATTTCTGTGGCAGTTCAGTTCTCAAAATAATATATTTCCACCTTGTTGTTCACAACTTAAGTGCATTATGGGAGTGTTGGGCCAATAACCACACCAGCAGGGTTTCTTGGTAGGTTTATTAGCATTTATCTAGACATATGTTTAAGACCCCCAACCTGTAAAGCAGCCCTCACCAACTGATCAACTTTGAGCACAAACAACAGTAATAGGGATTCTAACATCAGAATGCTCTGACCTCATAAACCCAGCCTATCTCATAACATTCTACCAGATATAATACACATCACTGTAAATAGAATGAGCATTCACTTAACACACCCCCTTCCCTTATTATAAAAAAAAACAGATGATGAAATCAAATTTTAATGATGAAATCAAATTTTAAAAGAACATTTCGAATAAATAAATGATCAAAATACAACTGGTCAGCAAACGTCAGTACATATAAATTTCTTACTTTTTCAATTTCACCACTCTGGAAAAATTCCACACTTTACCACTCTCCAGTCTCACAGCATTTTCAAAAACTTGGGTGACCCTTACCGGATCTGAATATAGAGGATCACCCTTTTTGGGTATCACAGCTCTCCTTATCCTAACCAGATCTCCCAACTCAACCATTGTTCTTTTTTTAGGAAACATCTCATTCACCCTTTTTACCCATTTATCCTTCCGAATATTCTTCCTTTTTCTTACATCATCCGCAACAATTTCAGTTTCTCTTGCTCTCCCTAGCCATGCAGGTGACAACAGTGTGTTACCCTTGCAACCTCCCATAAATTTGAAGGGACTAGCACCAGTTTCGACACACGGTGCCATTCGCAAAGCATATAATCGTTCCTTCACTGCCACCTTCTTATCAAAACCATATGCGTTTGCTCCTCTGATAGCCTCCATTATGGACCGGTTCACCCTCTCAATCATACCGTTTCCCTGTGGATAATATAGGGCGGACCTTTTGTGCTTTATACCACACTTTACTAAATAATCTTCAAACAATCTCCCAGCAAATTGCGGACCATTATCCGTCAGTACACTCCTGGGTAATCCTTCCCTCTCAAATATCCCAGACAAAAAATCCACAACATGCTGACACGTTACATCTCTCAGTATTTTAAATTCAGTCCATCTTGAAAATGTGTCTACTAAAGCAAGGATAAATCTTCCTCGCCCCATTCCCATATCAACCGGTCCCAAAATATCAATTGCAACATCTTGCCACACTCCCTTGGGTGCTTGAACCTTCCCCATTGACTGTGACACAGCCGACAAATTCTTCCCCGATTTGATACAATCGGCACAACCACCAACCATTTTCTCAATTTCTCGCTCCAAACCCGGCCACCAGTAGTCGGCTTTAATTATTTCTTTAGTTTTGTACACACCTATGTGTCCCTGATGTGCAATTTTTACAAGTCCTTCCCTCAGACAATGCGGAACAACCAATTTATCCCACCGATAAACCAGTCCATCCTTCACAGACAATTCAAACCTTACCTCCCATAATGCTCTTTCCTCACCAGATAACAATATTTTTTCTGGCCACTACTCTCTAACAAAACTAATTCCCCGTTTCCACATCTCATCAGACTCCAATATTCGTGTCCATTCATCTTTTTGTATAATTTCTTCTACAGTTGTAAAAACCATGTTTCCCATCTCAACAAATTCCTCTCTCTTCTCTTCATCACCTCCCTCTGTCCTTACTCTGGACACATGGTCAGCCTGTACATTTTCTTTACCTGAAACAATTTCTATGACAAATGTGTGACATTGTAGCCTAGTCACCCAACAGGCAACTCTCCTTGACACTTTATCAAGGCCCTTCGTTTCAAATATGGCCTTCAGCAGTTTATGGTCAGTTCTCAACGTAAAGTCTTGTCCCCACACAAAGTTTTTGAGTTTTTCTATACTCCAATGACATGCTAGGGCTTCTTTCTCTATTGACAGAATAGTTGGGTTCTGCCCCTTTCAACATGCGGGAAGCATGTAACACCACAACCTCATTGCCATCTCCTCCCAATTGTGACATCACCACCCCTATGCCGGTATCACTGGCATCCACAACGAGAATGGTTCTCCTTCTAGTGTCATACATCCCCAATGGCTTGGCCATGTCAATTTTCCGTTTAATGTCATTGAACTCTCGTTCACATTCCTCACTCCACATAAATTCTGCTCCCTTCTTTAAAATGGCTCTCAAACAGGTTACACTATCAGCATAGTTCTCCACAAATCTATGGTAAAACTCAATCGTTCCCAGAAACTACCTCAATTCCACCTTATTTTTGGGTGGTTGCATTCTCACAATACCATCCACAAGGTCCCTTTTAGGCCTCAAACCTTCCTCTGAAATCTCATGACCTAGATATTCTACCACACGGGTTAGAAAGACACATTTTTCACCTCTCAATGTTACACCCCTCACTTTAAAAATCTCCAAAGCAGTATCAACTCTCTTTTTTAATTCCTCCTCACTATTTCCACAAATTAGGACATCATCCTGAAAGCACCATACTCCACTTATATCTTTCAACAATTTATCCATAACTTTCGGGAACACCGAGGATGCTGAAATTAGTCCAAAGGGCATGCAGCGAAATTGGTAAATTCCCTCATACGTAATAAAGGCAGTCAGTTTTCTCGACTCCACATCTAAATTAATCTGGTGATATGCACTCACCATGTCTAATTTAGTGAAGAACCTTGCATTCCCTATGCGACTTAAGAGCTCTCCCATATTTGGAAGGGGATGTCGATCAGCTACTACACAACGATTAAGTTCTCTTAAATCCACGCAAACTCTCAGATCACCATTGGCTTTTTTTTACTACTACAACTGGGGAAATCCATTCGACAGCTCTAGCGGGTTCAATTATTCCATCTTTTTCTAACTTGCTTAGCTCTTAATGCACAGCAGTGTGCATTGACAATGGCAAAGGCCTAAGTTTGGCCGCAACCGGTACACTTCCCTCTTTCACCACTATCTTATGTACCATACCCTTGAGACACCCTACTCCCTTGCCAAACACTTCAGGATATTTAACAATGGCATCTTGGCCCTTGTACGCACTTTTGTCTGAAATGTCATTGTTGGCCACATTGAGGACTTGTTCCTTGCTCTTGGGGTCGAGTTTGATTCCCAGCCCCCTCTGTTCTCTCCACCCAAGCAGAGTTTCACCCTTCCCCGTAACATAAATTTTTCCATGGGTAATTCTACCCTTGAACTTAAATTGAGCCTTGCAGTATCCTAGAATCTCAATCTTACTTCCATTGTACCCCCCTGGGTTTTTATCCGAGGGGCACAAGCTTCTCACACACCCTCCAATTACATTTTCATAAACCATCCTGGACATCAGGGTGATTTTTGAGCAAGAATCAGCCAACATCTTCACTAGATGACCATTTACCTCCACCCAACCAGATGGATGTGCACAGTCATCATAATCTGAACACTGAACCATATTCACTGTAATGATCTCATTTTCAGAAAACTCTCCTTCTGACGAAATTGCATCATTTTCATCCACCAACATTACCCCCTTTACACCACCAATACGATAATTTTTGCAACAATTTTCAAAGTGTCCCCATCTCTTACAAATGTTACAATTGGTCCGTCTCCCAGGGCCCTGGGAGAGGTGGATAAATGACGTGAGCTACCGCACCGGAAACACAATCTATCATCTCTCTTGGTGCTCCCTTGCATACCACCCTGCACGCCATCTTTTTTGAGATCGTTTATTGCCTGGGTCACTCACACCGCCTTTGCTTTGACTGGAATTATATTGCTTAGATGTTCTGACTCTATGTTTCTTTTTCTCCCTCGTCCCGTCTTTCTTTTTATCACCCACTCTCAGTACTTCTGTAGGTTGGACAACTTTGGGCACATTGGCAGACAGCCTTGCGACACACTGCAAAGTATGTTCAATTCTTTAGGCCATACCAATCACTTCCTCTAAACTGGGATCATCTTTGAGCCACACTTCTTCACGAATGTTGTCATTAGAGCAGTGCAGCATGAACTGGTCTCTTATGTGCTCGTCCAACCCTCCACCAAACTTACAGTTTAAAGACAAATGTCTCAAGGCAGTAACATAATCCTCCACTGACTCTCCTTCATGTTGGTACCTCATACCAAAATGGCACCTTTCAAGAACAGTGCAATTGTAACTCTGAGGCATCAGGAAGGGTATCATAGATCCTCTGTCCTTCATACCCAAAAAAATGCATCAGCATTGCAACCTTGCGCTCCACAGACATGCTGTTTCCACATGTAGCTTTAACATAATGCAGAAATCCCTTTTTCCAGGGCGCCCACTTGATCCTAAGTGGCCCAGGTGTGGGCATGAATACCTGTGGGCCAGGTACTCCTGATAGAGCCATTTCTCCCCTATTTGTCTGGTGGTTGCTAGTTTATTCTGACTCCCTGCCTACCCTGAAAAAGAGCAATGGACAATTCTTTCCCTTCAACACCAAAAACGAGTGCTTGCGCTCCTTTTTCTCCTCAACTGTGGTCCGTGTATGCAGTGCTTAGCAGACAGCGTCAATGACAAACCAGTTGCTGTTCCCAACGTTCGGACCGCCTTCCCGTTAGGGCCCTGCGTGGGTTTTCTGACGCGATGGGTGTTCTGACGCTGTCACTCTTCGGGGCTCAGAACAAGTAAACTGCAAGCATGCAGTGCTGCGTTGTGCCCGCACGTAATCTGTCTCCGGATGCGCGATCTGTCAAGGATGCGCCCACTCTGCGATCGCAACAACAAGCACGTGACCTACCTTTCACGTGATGATCGGGAGGTGGAGCTGGAATGAGGGGGGAAGCAGACCTTAGCTCGGTCAAGAGAAACCGAAAGCTTCCTGCCTCCAATGCGTCCCGGCACACCACTTCCGCTCCAATCCAGGCAGGGGGGTGGAAGCAGGACCCAAATCACGCGCCGGAGCGGGCGAAGACAAGATCCACTCCGCCTCGACTCCTGTGTACCTGGTCGCTTCCTCTCTGATTCTCGGTGCCGCCGCCTCTCAGTTTTCCAAGGCAACTAGAGGAATCCTCCGTCTCCCGATGCCACTCTCCGACTCTAGAAGGCGTTCCGAGGAATCTTTCGTTTCTCGGCGCTGCTTCCCAGGTCTCTGAAGCGTTGGGGAAACGGAGATGGCTCCCTCAGAAGGACGCTTGCCAACACACCGCGGGTCCCGCAGAAGGACGGTCGCTCTCCTCCTCACTCCAACTGAGCGACACGGCGGCGGGGTGTCACGAAGGTAGGCAACACCCTTTCTTCTCCTGCTGGTCGGGGGTCTTGGGGATGGGAACTAACACCAGAGAGGCAGTGCTAGCATCACTGATCCCATCCTTGTCGCCAATGTTGGGCCAATAACCACATTAGCTAATTGCGCTTTCCAAGAAGTCTCATGTGCACATGTGTTGTGCTAAAAAACACATGCTCTACCGCCTTGGTTGTTGCATGTGTTAGCTGTCATCCAAATGAAAAATGAACATTAATTTTAATAGGTTTTCTCTGGATGGACAGGTGCAGGTTAGAATTGTAAAAAAAAAATGAAGAATTTTGCTTCAGCAATGTTCTCTCTGGAGGTAATTACAGGGAAGTCCCCTAAAGACTTGGACAGGGGGTCCTTAATCTGAACGAACGTGACCTGTGCAGTTCATGTTGTGCACTAGGTATGCTCGTTCTCTAGCCAACCGGTTTCTGTGGAACAAATGAGTGGGCCACATTCATCAGGGCTTTGCAGGGCATCTGGGTCTGTGCCTGCTGGTAATCACGTCTGTATTTCTTCAAAAACACTCCCCGCTCCGTGTGGTTTGGTAACTTAGCACGGTGGGTGAGACGGCCCGAAACCTTGTTGCCCTCGTCAAGCTTTAGGGTGGGGTGCTGCAGCAGGAAGCTCCGGATATCCTCGGGGAGCTCGTTCATCATCCCGAGGATATCCGGAGCTTCCTGCTGCAGCACCCCACCCTAAAGCTTGACGAGGGCAACAAGGTTTCGGGCCGTCTCACCCACCGTGCTAAGTTACCAAACCACACGGAGCGGGGAGTGTTTTTGAAGAAATACAGACGTGATTACCAGCAGGCACAGACCCAGATGCCCTGCAAAGCCCTGATGAATGTGGCCCACTCATTTGTTCCACAGAAACCGGTTGGCTAGAGAACGAGCATACCTAGTGCACAACATGAACTGCACAGGTCACGTTCGTTCAGATTAAGGACCCCCTGTCCAAGTCTTTAGGGGACTTCCCTGTAATTACCTCCAGAGAGAACATTGCTGAAGCAAAATTCTTCATTTTTTTTTACAATTCTAACCTGCACCTGTCCATCCAGAGAAAACCTATTAAAATTAATGTTCATTTTTCATTTGGATGACAGCTAACACATGCAACAACCAAGGCGGTAGAGCATGTGTTTTTTAGCACAACACATGTGCACATGAGACTTCTTGGAAAGCGCAATTAGCTAATTTGGCTTTTTGGCAAACTCCTCCCCATTCGACATAACTGTGTCCTCCCTAGTGTGAAAACGTTTTTGGGCAACACACAGTTGAGATACCCATAAGTAGTCCCCTTTGATTTTGTTGGGCCAATAACCACACCAGCAGGGTTTCTTGGTAGGTTTATTAGCATTTATCTAGACATATGTTTGAGACCCCCTTTCTGTAAAGCAGCCCTCACCAACTGATCAACTTTGAGCACAAAGAACAGTAATGGGGATTCTAACATCAGAATGCTCTGACCTCATAAACTCAGCCTATCTCATAACATTCTACCAGATATAATACACAGCACTGTAAATAGAATAAGCATTCACTTAACAGGGAGATCTTCCAGCACGCAATCCATCAGAAAGTTCTTGACTGCTATCACATCTGTGGTGCAGTCCCGTTCCGAATGATTCACATCATTCACTGCATTGTGCAATGCTTGGCATGGAGGCCCGGGCACTGACCGTTTTTTCATGCGATACACTGCTATGGAGATCAGTAAATGAGGCAAACATGAAAAAAAGATGGCGGCCATTATTACATTGAGAACATGTAGACTCGGCCTGCTCTTTACAGTCAATAAAAGGTGACAGTTCGTAGGGATCCACCACCTCTCTGCCCACATCAGAATACTGATGCGGGTGGAGGTATGTTCCAATTCCATGTACAGAGAGAGTAAATACATGGGGCAGATTTCTTTCTGTGAATCCAGCACCAGGCATGGAACCCAAATGAAAATTGTAAGACTGCGTGGGAAATGTGGAAAATATATTTTTGTGTTTTTTCAAGCATCCATTACTCATTGATCAAAATATATGAGCCACTTCCTTTGGGTATCCAATCGCACGGGTGTCCTCAGCTAAGGGTGGACAGAGCTAAGGGTTGCAGTAAATATCTCCCTGTATATCTTTCTGTTCCCACTGTTAGCCCCTGTTTGCCACAGGCCGCCAAAAATATGACACTCACAAAACACGCAAACACATACCGAACTGGGGTGTCAGACCCAGCCCTTTGAAACGAGGCAGCAATACTTAGAGACAGATGGGGATTCAGAATGTTACTCAAACATCAATAATCAAAAATGACTCAGGAAGTTGGCAAAGTGTGACTGTTTTAATATCAATTATCTAAAACAGGGAGTTACAACGAACATCCACACATTCGCTTGATCTTCACACTCAATGCAACACATAAAAAAAGCAGGTTATATACTAAAAGCTCATTATTGACATCAATCTACATTGCAAACTACATAAACCTACTTTGAATGATGATAGGCTTACAGGGAACATCTAGGTATATGTTCGATACTTGTCAGGGAAGGTGATTTGGTGTCTAACATCAGGTGGGAGAACAAAGCCCTCCTCTAGTGCAGGTTTCTACGTACATCGTCAAATACACCAATTATAGAGGGGCACGTAATAGAGAGCCCTAAAGTTTGTATAACCAATGGGATAGCCCATTGGCTATACAAACTTAAGGGCTATCACATGTCCCCGTATAATTGGTTGGCACCATTTTACCCCTCTGTAATATTCCACCTATGCAAGCAGCACGCAGGCTGGCACAAAGGTGCTGGTGGGCTGGTCATAACCATAGCTCCCCACCAACTTGGTCCTGGCATCCATTACCACTCTTGCAATCTACTAATCAATTGAGGCTTTGAATTCAGCCTTGGAAATGTTCTCTGTGCTGGAGAATACGAGGGAGTGTAGCATACTCTGTGTTCTTGGTTTCGATACAGCTCATCATAGAGTCTATTTTCATCTGATCACGTGACTGTAGACCATGTTTTTGAGTCTTACTGCATTTAAAATAGTATTATTTGATGAACCTTTGACGTTTTCAACGTTCTCACCCCTCACTTAAGACAGAAGATTTATTCTTTTCACACGTTCTGTAATTGTTTGTACGCACATCCAGGCCCACGGTGGCCTTGACTTCTTGGTGTTGATCCAACCAAGCCTTTCTTTGTCTTAGCTACATGGTTAAATTTTCCCGATTTCTAACTGCGACACACTGAAAAAGTCTTTCTGCTCACGGGATCCAGCTCTGCTAAAGTGCATTGTGGAATCCTCCATAGTCCTTATATTTCCTATGTATGTACGTTGGCACATAGCCGCAATCTATTCACTAGCTAGCTAGCCTTTAAGGATACTTTGGGCCTCATAACAAGTTTGGCGGTAGCCTTGCCGGTAAAACCAGCAGGCTGCCGCCAAACCTGCACATTTTTCTGGCCACTGGCAATGGGGAAATACAGGGCCATTAAACCCTGGCGGACCCTGTATTTCCCCATTGCCAGGGGCCAGAAACTTTTACTCCCCATTCCCATTTGATCCCAATAGGGCTCAATGGGAATGGGGAGGCCGGTAGCACAGGCACCATTCAGAATGGTGCCGGTGCTACCGGCAGTGTCAGCTCACGGGTGCTGGTATGCCCGCAGGCCTGGCGAGTGGGAAGGCACCCGCGAGCAGAACTCGTAGTTTGCCGGTCTGGTAACAGTGGCCAGTAAGCTTATCAGTACCGTTGTTACCGGCTGGAAAACATGTAATGAGGCCCTTTGTCTACTTGCGTTACTTCATCTGTACAATTATAAAATGACTTCATATCTTCATTATTTCTGTAGCATGAGCATCTTCATCTCGAGCCCGAAATGTTGCTCATCTTTAACACCTCCTCTTTAGAGCTTATACAATATTTATGTTCCCTCATCTCTGCATCTCTTCTGGCTGCGTCAGCTCTGCTTTTCATGATGTCACCAGTCTTCCCTTTTGCTCAGTTTTCACAGTTCCTCCGGGATTTCATTCGAATGGCCATCATATTGTAGTGTATGCATGGATGGCTTTCTCAATGGGAATCTTACTTCCAGGATTCTCTTTGGTATCGGTATTCTTACTGCTAATGCACGTGGCTCGCACTCTGACTCCCAACATACATGCAACATAGGGGAGGAGCTTTGGATGGGGGTACTTGGCTCCACCTCTACAATACAAATCAAACTCCAATACACGTCTCCCCTACCCTAAAACAACTGTTTACATACACATGCATCCTCCCTGATCTGCCACTCTGCGTGCACAAACACACACATGTACACACACACACACACACGCATGCTCTTTCTCACACAGAGAAGACTAAAACTACACCACACACCAATTATCCCTGGCATGCCACCCACCCGGTTACCTCATCTATCACAGGGACTGGCCAGACAAAACAGGTGTTGCCATTGCTAGCATGTACAAAGATTCACTCAGACTTAGCAATTCCACCCATCCACAATACACATCATTTGTAGCCCCCTCCCTCAACTGCTTCCCTCCATCATAACCGACCCCACATTTGCCTGCCCCATTAACCCCCTACACAGCACAAAATCCCACTTCCAAACTAAATGGTCTGACTTTACTACTAACAACCAAACCTTCCCCTGCACAAACATCTACCTGGACGATTGCAACCCAGTTACTTCCCAGCCTGACAACAATCCCATATTGAACAGTATTGCCTCTCCATCCTCCCCTACCCGACACATAACCATTACCACGCACATATCTAGCAACATCCTTAACCTTCTAATTGCAAACCATAGAAAAGTGGTTTTTGTGCCAAATCGAAAAGGAATACGGGTACCATGGTCAGGCCACACTGCCATTCCTTTCACATTCACTCTGCCACACAACATCCCCCAGCCTGTCATGCCTCTTAACTACTGGCCCGGTTAGACAAATCAATCACATCACAAACACAGACTGCTCGCACCATCCCCCAATTTCCCCCACACCCACCGTTCTCAGAAGTTACACCATCACAATCATCCAAACACTCGCAATATAGCTCCCCTCAAAAAAGAGAAACCTGCAATCCCCAAAATCCAACCATGGTTCAAGGCCTCCCTCCTCACAATTACACAATAACAAGATGCCTAGAAAGAGCATGCAAAAGAACCAATGCCCCTTCACCAGGACACCCCTCAGAGACTGTCACTCCAAATACGTTGCTCACTACCTCCAAGAGCTCAATTACTCCCATAATCGCACATAAAAACCTTTTAATATCAACGAGTCCCTCTCCAACCATCTGCCACCCCTACCGCAACCCCTATACTTCAGTAGTCAACTCCCTCATGGATACTTCAACTCCAATATACGTAACATCTTATAAGCCCTCTCCTGCAAAATCCTTCTTATCCTCCACCCCAAAACACCCCAATACAAAGGACACATTAAACCCTGTCAACTAAGACACCCCCATCACCCTCACAGCCAAAACTATACACTTCCTGAATGATGAGTGCCCAGTTCAGACCGTATCTGACTGCAATTGCAACCCTGGCTCCACACTGCATACACCTGCCTCTCAGACAGCACTATCCGCCATGCACTAAAAACATTAAATATCTCACCCTCCACAAGAAAACACCCCTCAACCCCATGTTCCCTGAGAGCTACTTTGCCCTGACGGTCCTGCCATACCTTGCCAGAATCATGGAATGCATTGTCACAAGCCAACTCCAACAACAAATCACCACAAACAACCTCCATAACCCCTTTCAATCAGCTTCCGGCCTTGAACACAGCACAAAGACTGCCCTACTTCGCAAACTGGATGACCTCAAGAACACCACATCCCTTCTAGTCCTCCTTGACCTCTATGCAGCATTCAGCATTATCAAGCACACCATCCTCCGAAACATGCTATCCCACAGGGTGAAACTCTCAGGCACTGTTCACAACTGGTTTACCTGCTTCCAGGACACACTTTGCTTCCATGCCCTCCCCTAGAGATCCAATCACATCCAGTCAAATACAGAGTACCACAGGAATCCTCTATATCCCCCGCCCCCTTTTCAACCAATAAGTCGAATCCCTTGGACAGACTCTTAGCAACAACAATATCCACTTTCATCAACATGGAAACGACATGCAAATATACTTCTAAATATCCTCACCCTTACAGCTCCACACCCCCAGAAACTGTCTCACCACCATCACCACCTGGGTGGCCACCTACTTCCTCTGAAACAACCCATCCAAAACTGTCTCATATGCACCCGCACACAAAAGACCAACCTCATGCCCTGGATCAAAGGACTCACCTCATACAACATACACATATCCCTCTCCACACCAGTCAAGTCCCTACGCTTCACCATCGACCCCCGCTTATCCTTCACACACCACATAGATGATGCCACCAAAACATGCAACCTACAGCTACAATGTCTAAGCAAGATGAGGCACATCCTTCCCCCTGAAGACTTCAGTGTCGCAGTCCAAGCACTAGTTCTGTCCAAGCTGGACCACGGAAATGCTAGGTCAGTGGTCTCCCGGACAACACTCTTTTTTTTTTGTTGATAAAACATTTTTAATAACATTTAAGGACTAGCATGTCCATTCACAGGTTAATAATAGTAAATATATCACCAATCACCAAAAGCATTTCCCATAACCATCTACGTATTTGTTCAGAGTCTCAAAACCCTTGTCCGTGGGCTCTAGGGCCCCCCCTCTTCCCACCTCCTCCATATTTTAGAAGCTTTGGTAGGGCAGCCTCTTGTATTGTATATTCTACGCTCTATCATAGCACATATGTCCATGTCCATTACCCATTGTTCCACCGTCGGGGACTCTGGGGCTCCACATTTTTGTGCAATGTTACGCTTCATCAGACCCCCTGCTGTGTTCAAAAGCCAGCTTTTCACACTTATTAAGAACACTCTCATCTGGGATGCCCACGATTAGGATCTTTGGATCCAATGGTATATTGCGGGTGAGGGTGCTAGTGTGTTCATTGCAACATGCATTCCAGAAGGTGCGGATCCGGGGGAATGCCCATAGGATATGAAAGAAAGTTCCCTCTCCCTCTCCACACCGGAGACAGTTCAGGTTCGAGGCCCTCATCCAGCCATGTAACATCGTTCTAGGGTAATACACTCTATGCAAGATTTTTACTTGCACCAGCCGGAGCCTAGTGGAGATAGCAACCTCTCGCGGGTGCATTAACGCCTGAATCCAGTCTTCTGGGTCTATCTCTCCTACATCCACTTCCCATTTAGCTTTCAAGCTCGTCAGTTCAGGACTGGCGAAGGACGTGATAGCATTGTATAGAATGGAGGTGCATCTGGTGGGGATGTATGCTGGTAGCATGTTACGTTCTATTGGTGTGTAGTCCGGGACAGTGGCATATGTATATGAGTTTTCAGGGCATGGGCCAGTTGTATATAATGGTACCGTTTGGTACCCGGGAGTTGGAATTTCAATTGCATGGCTTCAAACGAGGTTAGTTTCCCTTCTTCAAGGATGTCTTCAGCCCTCAGAATCCCGGCCCCCACCCATCGAGCCTATGGCTCGAGTTTCCCTATTTCCATTAAGTTTCTGTTTTGCCATAGGGGTTGTGCCGCGGTTATTTTATTTTTCTACCCTACAAACACGTGTGCTTGTCTCCAGACAGTAATGATGTGTGTCGTGGTTGTTGTCAGGGGGGTATCGGGAGAGTTTGGTATAATAAGTGCAGTGGGTCCATGTCGTGCATGGCGGCAATTTCAGCCCATATGTGGGGTAGTTCCTGGTCCCCATGAAGCAGGTTGTTGACCACTGTGAGTTGTGAGGCCCAGTAGTAAGTTTGGAGGCGGGGCACCCCTATCCCGCCCTCCCAGATTGATCTTTGGAGCATGGTCAGTGCTATACGTGGTTGGCCTCCACCCCATATGAGTTCCGGGAGGAGGGTCTCTACCAGGTCAAACTCGGAGTCTGGGATCTTGAGTGGGGAATTCTGTAAGACATAGAGGAATCTTGGGAGGGTCATCATCTTAAAGAGTGCGGATCTACCCATGAGTGTCAGGGGGAGGAGTTTCCAATGGTGGACATCGCTGACGAAATGGTCAAT
The DNA here is from genome assembly GCF_040938575.1 of Ambystoma mexicanum. Taxonomy (NCBI): domain Eukaryota; kingdom Metazoa; phylum Chordata; class Amphibia; order Caudata; family Ambystomatidae; genus Ambystoma; species Ambystoma mexicanum. The sequence goes on along the minus strand of NC_090932.1, from coordinate 1,525,380,671 downwards.
GGCCCTCATTACGACCCTGGCGGAAAGGGGTTTACGCCAGCGTAAACCATGGCGCCCCTTTCCGCCTGACTACGAGTTCCCGTAGCGCCATGGTGATTTTTACGCCTGCTTTTTGCAGGCGGAAAAATCCATGGCGCTACGGGACTTGTTGTTAATTACGCCACCGTAATTTACGGTGGCATAATTAACGCCTTCCCCACTCCCATTATACCCTATAGGGCAAAAATGGGAATGGGGAAGGGTAAATGGGGATTGGGGACTTACCGCCCCGCCAACCTCGGAATGGGGCGGTAAGTCCGCCAACCCCCATGGCGGAGTTGGCAGCTTTGCGCCATGGACCATGGTGCAAATTGCACCATGGTTCTCCGCCAGGGTCGTAATGAGGGCCAATGACCGCTTGGAGATTGTGTGTTACATAGTTAGTGAGGTCTGCTGTTATCCAGATCCCTAAATACTGAAAGCCGTGTTGCTCCACTCGGTATGGGCAGTCGTGGGGGTTAGCCAGCACTCCACCCTTCACCGGAAAGAGAACGGATTTCTCCCAGTTAATTCTTAGTCCGCTAAACTCACCAAAACGGATGAGCATCCATGTTACTATAGGGCAGGTCCGGGCTGGATCTCCCAAGTATATCAGGAGATCATCTGTGTATAGGGAAGTTCGATCCTCATGCCCCTCAGGCCATCTAAATCCCGTCCAGGCTGTTCTCTGGCGGAGCCAAAATGCGAGTGGCTCAATCGCAAGGGCGCAGAGGAGGGGAGAGAGGGGACATCCCTGCCGCGTACCCCTTCCAAGAGGAAAGGACCGGGAGGGCCATCCGTTCACCCTGACCTCTGCCTGGATGTTCGTATAGAGTAGTTTTACCCATCCCACGAAGCTGTCCCCAAACCACATGCGTCTCATGATTTCCCAGAGGCTGTCCCAGCAGATCGAATCGAAGGCCTTTTCAAAATCAATTGCCAATAGGGCAAGTGGTATATCAATAATGGGAGCGCATTCTAATGCTAGGTGGAGCTGACGCAGATTAATTCGAGTTGACTTATGTGGCATAAAGCCACATTGGTCCGGGTGGACCAGGGTGTGAGCCACCGATTGCAGTCAGTTAGCTAGGAGCTTGGCAAGGATCTTAGCTTCACTGTTAATTAGCAAGATAGGCCTATAGGAGGCGCATCTCTCTGGGGGTTTGTCAGGTTTAGGAATAACTACGGTGGTAGTCTTACACAGGTCTAGTGGGAGGGTGCCCTGTTCACGGGCGCCGAGCAGCATTTTATAGAGGAGCCCCATTTTGTTCCTGCCTAGCTTTTGCCAGGTTTCGGCTGGGAACCCGTTAGGGCCTGGTGGTTTCCCTGCCTGCAGTTGTGTTAGGGCTTCAACTATTTCTGTTTCAGAGAGATCAGAATCTAATTGCGCTTTCTGTTGTGCTGTCAGAGATGTGAGTGTTATATCGTCTAACAGGGTTGGGTCCAGTGACGAGGTTGGAGCTCGATATAATTCGGCATAGAATTGAGCAAAGGCTTCTGCTATTTTAGTGTCCGACTGGCACCTCTCACTTCGCGAGGCAACAATCTCCCGGACATAGCGTTGTCCCTCATCCCTCTTTTCCAGCCAAGCTAACAATTTGCCCGCTTTGTCCCCAAGTTCGTATATTCTCGCTCTGGAATCCCAATGGGCTTGTTTGGCGTTATCCAGCGTCATGTTCCTGAGGTGCTCAGTGGCTCGTCTAAGGGACCCCTGAGTCTGAGGGGTTGGATCGAGAATGTGTTTATTCTCCCACTGGGTCATCTCCCTTTCTGCTTCTATTATCTTTTGGAGTCTTTCTTTCTTTTTGTTCGCTGTCCAGGAGATTATCTCTCCCCGCAGCACCATTTTATAGGCCTCCCATATTATTACTGGGTTGTTCACTGCAGTTTCATTGATCTCGAAATATTCGTTGGATACATCGGTAAGGCGGTCAACCAGAGATAATAAATGTTCAATCGCCACGTTCTGAGGGGGTTATGCCTTGTATCCGCAATTCCACCATTAAAGGCGAGTGGTCCGAGATTCCACGGGGAAGGAAATCTGCGGACATTACCCTATGTAGGTCTGTGTTCGGGAGGAAAAGATAGTCCAGCCTGGAGAGGGAGCCATGGACTCCCGAGTGGAACGTGTAACCCCTAGTTCCCGGGTGTAGTTCCCGCCACACGTTGCGAAGGCCTAAGGCGGATACAAAATTAGACAGCTTTGTGGGGGTATCCGGGTTGCGCCTCCTGAGATGGGTGCGAGCTATGGTATTGCACATGACGTCGTTGAAGTCTCTCCCCAGAATCCACCTATCGGGTTGATGTTTTCCCATGAGTGTTTTCAGTTCGTCTAGCAGTTCTTGCCCCAGTCTGGGTGGGGTGTATATCGACACAATGGCCAGTATCTCACCCCAAAGCATTCCCAGGATTAACACATAGCGACCTGAGGGTCCTGTTCTACGATCTGTGAGGCAAATGGGACACGTTTATGTATGAGATAAAGGTGCCGCTGGATCCCATTGTGTATCCTGTTTGAAATGCGGCCCGGTAATTGGTTCTCTGGAAGAGGGTACAGTGTGATCCCGCTAGATGTATTTCAGTTAACAGGGCCACATCGGGGGAGTGTCTGTTCAGCAGTTGCTTAATCAGGCGTCTCTTGATCCAGGAGCCCATCCCATTCACTTTCCAGGTGAACAGTTTGAGAGACTTGGGGCGATCAGCCGATAACGACTGGGCTTGTGCTGGTGCCATCTAGAGCATGTATTGGAGGGCCCACAGGATGTCTTGGTTGGGGGAGAACTGCGTCCCATTGGTGTGTGTTGCGGGGGTAGGGTCCCCGTATATGGTTATGTGAAGTAGTTTATGCAAAGGGTTGTGATTGGATTGCTGTTTGAACATGTTATAGTCCCAGACTAACAAAGAACCATAGAAACATTCCCTTCCTTCCCCCTCCCTATACTCGCCCCAACTTGAAATACCTGTTGCCTGAACATTGCTGACCCTCAAAACCTTAGGGGGACAGCTTTACACTTCAATACTATTAGGAACTAACAAAGAGAAGAAAAATCTTCAAGGAGGGGGAAGCTTTTCCAGGAGCTCTGTCTCCTGAGCCGTTTGTTCGGGTCATCCGTGTTAGATTAGATCACATGGCAACCTGCCGAGGCTCTAGGCTAATGCGGCATTGCACCACACCATCTCTCGGCTGTCCTTTGACACTGTGTCATGTCGTGTTCCTCAGCATTCATCCCGGTCTGCCGCCGGATCCGGGGCGTCCATCCCATGGGCTTCTGGGTTTCTCCCGGGGGGGATGGTCTGGTCTGGGCCGGGACCTCCCTTCACGTCTTTTTGGTTTCACGGTCCAGTCGCCTTCGATGTTTGTTTCCGCCCACTTCCAGGGCTCTTGTGTATCCGTAAAGTGGATCGTAGATCCTTTGTGGTAGACTTTAAGTTGAGCCGGGAACAGCAGCCCGTATTTCACTTTCATGAGGGCTAGTAGCCTTTTAAGTGGCTCGAATGATTGTCTTGCTCGCTGCACCTCCCTGGTGTAATCGGGAAAGAATGCAATCCGGGATCCATTATGGGTAATTGTTCCTTTTGTGTGGGACATTTGGAGCAACGCATCTCTGTCCCGGTAGTTAAGCAATTTAGCAATTACCGTTCATGGTGGTGCGCCAGGATGTGGTTTGCCTGAGGGCATCCTATGTGCTCTTTCCACCGAAAAGAATTTGGAGAAGAAGTGAGGCGCAAAAATGTCTGCCAGCCGCTGTTCCAGAAACAATTCCATGCTCGGTCCTTCCTCTCCCTCCGGCAGTCCGAGAATACGTACGTTGTTGCAGCGCGATCTGCCCTCCACTTCATCCACACAGGTTTCCAGTGTTTTCAGGTGATTTAGGGCCTGCGATAGCTGCTGGTTGATGCCCCTAATGTTGTCCTCTGCTCCTGAGATGCGGTGTTCCGCCTCTCCTGTGCAGGAGGTGAGCTTCTGGAGATCATGGCGTAGGAAAGAGACATCCGCTGCGATGCTGTCCATCTTGATCTCCATGGAGGAGTGCAAGCTGGCCATTGCAGCCATTACATCTCGTAATGATAGGTTTTCTTCGCCCCGGGGGAGTTTGGGCGCGGCACTTGACTCGCCGATGTCGGAGTGTTGGCGATCGCAAATTTATCCATGCTACTCTGTACGGCAGTCTTCCGTTGTTGCTTATCTTTGCCCATTGTATTGCTGGGTCAACTGCCAGGTATTCGTTCAATTGTTGTCTAACTACGCCGGAGTCGAGGCCCTGTCCATTTACGTGGTTGTGCTCCACCAAATCAGCAATGCTGGGGGCTGCTCGGTTTGTGTGTTCACCATCAGTGACCACAGAGCCTTCTCCCCTTCACTAGTGCAGTTTGTTGGGTGCTTTGCAGAGTGTCAGGCCCTGTTGTCTTTCAGTAACGTTGCGTCCCCTCTGGGCCTCTGTGGAGTACCGTTGCGGATATCTACTGGTTACGCGCTGGCATCTTGATCGTGAAGTGGTGGGGTTTGCGGGTCCCCAGGACAGCGTTCCTGGGATTCTGATTTCTATTGCTGGGGGTCGATGGCCTTGAGGCTTGTCTCGCACCACAATGTTACAAGCCTATTTGTGTTCGGTTGTTGCCAGCGCGGGGCTGCACTTGGTGGGCTGTTGGAGGGTAAGTGTCTGGTGGGGTCGTGAGTACAGACCACTTTACCGGGGGGGGGCTCTCCCCTGATTTCATTGTCACCCCCCTTCTGTGTCGCCTCCAGTGTCTATGCGTTGGCCCCTGTGTGGCTCGCCTCCCCGAGAGCTGCTACCTCTGTGTCTCTAGCAGGGGAAGGGAGAGCTGTGGGTGTTAGTGGTCTTGCCCCTCTTACCGGTCTTTTCAGTGGGCATCCAGCCTCCTCCTTTTTTGGCCCGCGCCGGCGTCTTCAGGTGCAGGCTTCGTAGGAGGGTCGAGCCTCCAATTCTGGAAGCAGTCGCTCTGCGGGCAGGTCACCGGCGGGGCTGCAGGTTTCCTGCGAGTTGTGGCTGTGGCGTTATTTTCCTTTCCAGCTCTTCCGCGTGGGATCCATTCCCCTCACCAGCTCCGCTCGGGGCCAGTGCTGTGTGCCTGTGTGGGCAGCCGGCCGGTGCTCCAGTCTTTTCCCCCGTGGTGCTGTGCGTTATGGCTCCCCACCTCCTCCTCTGCTGCTGGTAGTCGTGCCCCGACTCCAGGGGAGAGGTAATGCCGGGGTGGGCTCTGTGAGACCAAGAGAGCGTTGGTGTGCAGTTGCGCCACTTTTGAGATGCCCGTGTCGGGGTGTAGCCCTCCGTTTGTTTTCCTGCTTTAAATGTCCTCCAGGCGGGGGGAGGGAGAGCTATGGGTGTGAGTGGTCTTGTCCCTCTTACCGGTCTTTTCAGCAGGCATCCAGCCTCCTCTTTCGTTGGCCCGCGTCAGCGTCTTCAGGTGCAGGCTTCGTAGCAGGGTCCAGCCTCCGATTCTGGAAGCTGACGCTCTGTGGGCAGGTCACCGGCAGGGCCGCAGGTCTCCTCCGCGTCGTGGTTGCAGTGTTCTTTTCCCCTCCAGCTCATCCGCATGGGATCCACTCCCCCCACCAGCTCTGCTCCTCGGGGCCAGTGCTGTGTGCCCGTGTGGGTGGCCGGCCGATGCTCCGGTCTTATCCCTGTAGTGCTGTGCTTTATGGCTCGCCACCTCCTCCTCTGCTGCTGGTAATCACGTCCCGACTCCGGGGGGAGTGGTAATGCTGGGGTGGGCTCTGGGCACCCCAGAAAGCGTGGGTGTGCAATTGTGCCACCTGTATGAGGCCTGTGTCAGGCTCTAGCCCTCCGTTTGTTTTCCCCGTTTAAAAGTTCTCCTTGTGTACCAGGCTGTGTTTTATTCGCTGCGGGGGTCCGTAGCCCGGAGTCTTAGTGCTCGGCTGTCTGTTGCATCAGTCGCCATCAGTCATCTTGGATCCCGCTCGAGTGGGAGACCGACGAACTGCAATTATCGCCGTAGTTCCGACAGTTTACAGAGTTGTCAGGGGAAACTCGGTCCTCAGTGGCTTCATGTGGTATGGAGTCGGATGGTGCCCTCCATTCAGATCTCCGACCCGAAAAACCAGGCTATTAAACAGGATAGGGCCTGCGTTCTGCAGGAGCAAACGGAGCTCATGTCTTCATCGTTCGCGCGGTAGCCACGCCCCTCCCGGACAACACTCTTGAGGCCCTGAAAGCCAAACAGAGTGCAGGCCAGTGACTTATCCGCCACCTACTCAAAGACTCACACATCCCCCAGCACTCTCCCAGCTTCAATGGCTACCAATACCCCAGAGAATTGCTTTCAAAGGTCCCTGTAATATAAACAATGCCATTCACTCTAGAATTCCATTCTAACTCCACAGCAGATTGAAACCCATCCTTTAGACAAGAAGCAAACAAGCCAACCAAAACCTCCCACGCATTTCACACTACAAATTAACCTCCATACAAAAACAAGCCTTCGCCCATAGGGCACTGGAGCCTGGAACAACCTCCCAACCCACATCTGTGCTGCACCTTCCATCATCAACTTTCGCAAAAGCCTCGGAACGTACTACTTTCCCTGCACCTAACCAGCCAGACCACCTCCCCTGCTATCCTTTGCCTATCCTAATCTTCCTATCCAGTCCTGAAAACAATTTAACTTATTTTGATCTCCATTTTGAGCTGTATAACTTACTCCGAGACCCTCTGTGTACGGTATGTTCTGCATAAACGTTTAAATCCATAGACATTCAAAAATTAGTCTGTAGTGTCTCAATTAAGTGCAACTCAAAGCCAACAATACCCTCAGCAGTTTCTCAACAGTTCCCAATACCTTTGGAATGTCACTGCAGATTAATAGGTCTCAGACAGGGCTCTTATTTCTACTCACCCCTCAACCATGTGCCTTCTTTAGCTGCAGAAGCCAGAAGCACTTTCACAATAGGGCAGCAGCTGCCATACCATCAGGGAAACTGCATGTATGTGCCACCTCAACACAGGAACTTGTGGTTGGACTTAGAGCACATGCAGCACTTTCACAGCCTCCTGGGCTCCGCGAGAAGATGCAGGGAAGTGGTTAGCACCGGTAGTACTGCCCTCCATGGTACAGATGAGGGATGAGTCATCAATCATGTGACGAGCACCAACTAGAATATCTTGGGAGGTTTTATTAAGTACTTTTATTAGAAATGATGGTGTGGAAACAGAGTTTGTTAAACTAAGTGAAGGGCAGCAATAGATGAGTTTGTAACAATCTTTTAAAATATTGTGTATATGTAAACAAAGGCAATAAGTTACAAGTATAGCACAGGTTATTGCATCACATAAATGCGATCAATCACACATATATGTTTTTTATTTCCAAAAGGGGTGGGCAGAAGTGCACTCTGGCGCCCGGCCGCAGTCTGCCCCACAGTCTGGCGATGTTCTCCTCCAGGCATGCTTTCATGCCTCAGCAATCATAAAGGAGGCAGATCTGGTACAGGAGTGCAAGGTTAAATCCTCCAGTAAGTACCAGGATATTAAAGCTAGGAATTCTGGTTGCTGTAGTTTAGAGCCATCCAGGATCCAACTCCCCCCCATTACTTAGACTTTACCCTCAGTGGGGAGGGGGTTTATCAACAGTGCAGCACTCCCCAGTTAGGCATAGATCACCGGGGTGCAGCCCTTCTAGAGCCCCAAACTCCAGTCACATGTTTTCTCCAAAAGAGGGATAGGCAGGGTCGCAGTCTGGATCCCAGCTGCAGTCAGCCCCAAAGTCCGGCAACGTTCTCCTCCAAGCACGCTCTCATGCCTCAGCAATTTTTTAGGTTGTCAGATCTGGTTTATGCGTGCAATGTTTTATTTATGTAATTCATCATGGATTCGTGTGCATTGAGGAACAGGCATGCGCAAAGCCATCCTTACATGACGCCCAGCTTCCTCTCTCTTTCCCTCCTCTTCTAGAAATGTGCGACCAGCAAGACTCTCCTCATATCCCATCATTGGCCAGGATGACCTTCAGACCCTATTGGAGTGACAGATGTCACAGCCAACTTTTCTTCCCATCGAAATCCTGTGGTGGTCCGAATGAGTACATATGGTTCATTGTTACAAAGTAAATGAGCACCAGGCCTTATATGCATTATCTCCTGAGTGATTAAAGCATGCCATCCTTTTATCATAGACCTATTTGTCAAATACAAACAACTGTCATCACTTTTATGTTCAATAATGCTGTTTGGTTTTATGCAAAACAGACAGAAACCATCCTTGGTGCTCTTAGCCTCCTTCCCCTCTCCCATAGGGATGTTTTGAAAGAGTATAATGGGATTGTCCATCTTGGAACGATCACCTTTCATATGAAAAATAATCTACATGGTTATTCTAGGCTTTGATTATGTGCTTAGCTCAGAAGTGTAATGTTCTTCTTGTTCTTATTATTACACCAATGTAACATTTAAAAAAGGGGCCAGGGTAAAATGTTAATAAAATTAAATGGTTTATTGTTTGTAATAGCTTTTTCCAGTACACACCATTTTGTCTCTAGAAATGTTCTTCCTTCTTTCAAAGGGTTGTGCTCAAACTAAAAGCAACAATCTGTCTCTTCTGAGGGCAATGTTTAGTTTTGCATGTGGGCCACTGATTAGATGGTAGTGCTGCTGAAGCTACTCATTAGGTAGAGTAAGCTCAACCACTAAACCCTGCAGCCTGGTGCTCTGGTCCTTTACAGCGTCTGTCAGAATCCCAACACTCTTCACATATTCTAAAGACGCCCTCTCATCTTCCCCCAAACAGATAATGCAGGTTCAGCATAATGGTGACATTCCTGCAAACATACACAATGACAATGGATGTCTCCAAATACAAGGCCTGTGCCCACATCAGTAGATGCCTCTGGCACTGCTGCTCTCATTCTACATTTAACCATAAAAACTGCGGCACGCAACCTCCCCGCTCCATCAAGGTATCTGTGTTTCTTCTCTGGAAGCACTGCTGTCAGCAACAGATGAGGTGGCTCTAGGAAACGAGATCCAACAACACAACTCTCACCCAGAGAAAAGAGAGACACAGGGCCTCATTATGAGTGACTCGGTCCGGTAATAAAGGTGCCGGTAACAGGTTACCGGCACCTTTACCGGACCGGGTCACTACGAGTCTGCCGGTAAGGGGCACTGCCGGGAGTTCAGGCACCTACCGGCATGTTTTTCACTGAAGCACTGGCACCGTTACTAACAGGGCCGGTGCTTCAGGGTTCCCACTCCCATTAATCCCTCATGGACTCCATGGGAATGGGAACTTACTGTAACGCCGCTGATTGTGATATTCCGGTAGCACCGAGATGTCAGGTGGCAGTAACGGTACTAGGGGGTTGGCTCGACCCACTGGTAGCACCAGTGGGTTTCAGCCCATCACGTAATGAGGGCCAGAGAGACAGTGGGCCTCATTCCGAGTTTGGAGGTAGCCATGGCGCTATTAGCGCCATGGCTGCCTCCAAACCCGGGTCCGGTCTGGTTGAATGGGGACTTACCGGGACATTCCGACCTGTGCGGACGCGGTAAGTCCCCATTCAACCAACCATTCCCATTTGAGCCCCCATAGGGTTCAATGGGAATGGGGAGGGCGCGAGAGCGCTTATTACGGGCCCGTTTGTTACGGGCCCGTTACTAGCGCCCATGTCCCTTAGCGGGACCCGCAAAGGACGTGTGGTCAGACCACACATCCTTTGCGGGTCCCGCTATGGGGACTCCGAATTGGGCGTTAAGGGTTTACTGACACCAGGTTCCTTACCAGTGACCGTTAACCCTTACCGCCCAACTCGGAATGAGGCCCATAGAGTGAGGCAGAGAGAGAAATAAAGAGGGTGCAGAGTGAGGGGGGGAGAGAGAGACAGAGAGAGAGAAAGAGAGAAAGAGCAAAAGGGAGTAAGCGTGAGTGCACTAGATCAGCGTATGCTACACCGGGTACAGCTAGTGCAACTTATTTGCTTTCTATTTGCCCCAGGAGGTGAATAAACCATGCAATACCAACGAAGGTATTTCAAACACCACATATTTACCCCATGCGCACCCACTATGCACCTGAAGCAGTAACTGTCCACACAAGCCCAACTCATAATTAGGTGATATTTTTAAAACTAGGAGGATATAGGCGGATATATACAATTTTAAATAACTCACATATAGCCATCTAGTCCTTTATAGTTCCCCATCTGGTGAGTATCCCACGTGACCCTAGCTCATAATTACGTGTGATTTCAAAAATAGAGGGCATTTAAAAGACCACGGATTTAATTCACACCATAATTATAAACAGAGGTGGGTGAAGTGGCAGAAATTTGCATGTAAATGTGATTTCATGCTGTGCAAAATTCGCATGTTTTGCCAGGTTCGCCCGCAAAGTGAAACTGGACCTTTTTGACATTATCCATCCCGAATAATTGTGTTTTGGGCAGTTTTGTTCAAAACCTCATCCATGCAAGTGGCTGCAATGCATTTTTGCCTCCTAATTCGCCAACGTTTTATCGAAACAGGACCAAAACGAAATTTTGAGCAGGTAAACGAAATTTGCCAAAAAGTGACGAAAATAATAAAGAAAAAAACACACTACCAAAGCGAAATTGAAAATGAATTTCACTTTGCCAGCAGCAATTTCGCCCACCACTGATTCATTATGAGGTCCTGAGCCGTTCTCTAAGTATAAACACTGTGGGCCTGATCACGACTTTGGTGGCAACGCCGGCGGTATTGCCGCTGGCGGTATTAGCCCTACCGCCGAACTCCCCGGCGCTAATAGCGCCGGATCACGAGTTCGGCGGTAATGTAATTCCCCATTCCCCATTGAGCCCATTCGGGAATGCCCCATTCTCCATTGGGCTCAATGGGGAAAATTCGGGCTCTTACCGTCAGCGGATTTCCCGCAGGCGGTAATACCGCAAATTTTCAGCGGATTTCCCCCCAGCCAAGAGCTGGGGAGAAATCCGCCGAAGCCCTGATTTGGCGGACCCTTAAATCTGGCGGTAATAGCGCGACCGCTGGATTTAAGGGTTACCGCCAGACTCGTGATGAGGCCCTAAATAGGATACATTTCTCTGGAAATGACTCAAAAACTTAAGTCTGCATCTCCAAAATACACTGATTCAAGCATTCAGTCCGGCCAAAATAGTAAGATGTTATGTCATGTGTCTATCATACCGCGCCAATAAGTAATCTAGCGGTCTTACGGCTCAGAGAGGGGCCTCATTCCGAGTACGGCGCTAACCAATGGCGCTATTAACGCCTTGGTTGACGCCGTACCCGGACCGGCAGCGCCTTGGTGGTTGGCGGAATTACCGCCCCATTCCAAGGTTGGCGGGGCGGTAATTCCCCAATCCCCATTTACCCTTCCCCATTCCCATTCTTGCCCCATAGGGCATAATGGGAGTGGGGAAGGCGTCAATTACGCCACCGTAAATTACGGTGGCGTAATTAACATCAAGGTCCCTTAGCGCCATGGTATTTAACGCCTGCTAAAAGCAGGTGTTAAAAGCACCATGGCGCTAAGGGAACTCGGAGTATGGCGGTAAGGGATTACCGCCACCGCTCTCGTTAGCGGTGGCCGCTATCCCTTACCGCCATACTCGGAATGAGGCCCCTTGTCCGATAAATGGCGGAAAGAGACCCCAGCAGCGTGGTCTAAAGCAAGGAAGCGACGTATATGTTATAATCGGTTATTTATAACACGTTTAATACCCAGAGGTTTCTAAGCGCGCACCCGGGGATCAAACCTGTCTTGCTTCCAAGGCGAGCACGTTGCGCCTGAGCTATCCTCCCGAGTCACGTAAGGATGACAGTGCCATAGAGACAGGAATAGTGAGGCGAAGAGCTATACTGAGACACGAGGGGATGAGAATTATGAGATGGGGGAGGTGATGCTGCCAGTATGTGCATGTGTGTGTGTGTGTGTGTATGTGTCGTGCGTGAAGTTGGAAGAATCATCATGAAGAAAGAAAAGGAAACTGTGATTCCTCATGGAGAAGCGTATTCTTCCTGTGAAAGCAGATTTTCCAAGACTTTAGAAGAGAAGTATTTGGAAGAGGCTCGTGAAGCATGGATGTGTGGTGTGTGTGGGTGTTCCCTATTAGTTACTGTGATTTCTTGCTAAAGAATTGGACTGGCATATGTTTGGCTTCTCCGAGCCCCTATCATCACTCCCCCATGAAGGGCTAAATGACCGCTGGAGGGGGAGGTTGGAGGTGGGCAGCTAGTGCCAGCTGTCAATAATCGAGAACATTAATGCCCCTGGCAGGGTAGACCTCCTGATCTTGATGTATCATACAGCCAGTGGTAGAGTGATGGGAGGGTGTGCTGGGAGGAGTGATCACCCCCCCCCCCATGTGCACCTTTCATGATCGTGGCATCCCCCAGTGCCACGCTATAAGTAGAGAAAAGGCGCTGACCTCAGTGGTAGAAGTGTACTGAAAAAAGTACTGGAACTGTGGTCTTGGCAGGGAAGAGGGTAGGCGGAAGCATAGTGTAACATGTGCTAAGGTGTTGCAGCCCGGCCCGGGCATTGCAATAGTCTAAGTGACTAGTAACTAAGGCTCCTATTACAACTTTACACTTGCACAGGGACAGGAATGGACAAATCCTCTGTATAGACTGGTGAACATGGTCGTAAAAAGTAGAGGAATGATAAACAGAAAAAAATAAAATTAGTGGAACACCGTTCCTGACCGTTCCCGCTCACTTCGATCACTGGCTCACCTGTACCGACAAGATGTGAGCTTCACCCCCACTGGCACTTACAGTCCCTCTACTACTGTATATAAGAAGTGGAACCCTTTCCTGCAGTGCTTGTGTCCTGGGCCCTTCAGCTAAATCTGCTCACCTCTACCAGCGACAAACAAGAATTGCTCTTAGTTTATCGGACGAATTTGTATTTTTTATCAAAACAAACTGCTTAAAGACCCTACTCTTCAAAGGGCATCTTGCCAGCCGCCGATCCCTCCACTCAACACTGTCCTCTCCCTCTGGAGCCCACCCACCTCTCGGGACCTTCCTAGCTCCACTGGCACCCATGCACCCTACTTGTACCCCCTGGGCGTGTGCCCTTTGTACATGTCTCTGTTGCTTCCTATAAATGACATACATGCATTGAGGGCCAGAACATGGCCGGAGAGTAGTGATCACCTTAACGGTTTGATCAACATCAGCTTCTGTGACATGTCTTAGACCACAAGAACAGGCGACTGTCAGCCCACACAGCAATGGGTCCCCCCCCCCAGTGCCAAGGCCTTTTTCGGTGATTTTGGCATATCGCCATACAATGCCTTCTAACGTTTTCTGTTTCATTAACCCCTTAAGTGCCATGGACGAGGTATCTCGTCCTTGGCAACAGGGAGGTAATCCCAAGAACGAGATACCTGCTCCTTGGCACTTATCTGTCACTGGCTGGCACATGTGCAGGTTTAAGCAAGTCAGCTGGAGGTGGCCACCACCAGAGTGTGAAAAAGCAAACCTATCAATTGCACCATGACGTGTGCCACCAAGAAGTCAGAACACAGCGTCACCTCCTGGCATGCTCGGAAGTTCTGCCCCCTGCTGACCAATGCCCTAGCTGGGTGGCGCGCTCCTTGGGAGCAGCATAAGAGGAAGGCAGAGTTTGGGAAACACGAGTCTTCCACACGTTTCTACGTTATAATAACGAAAAAACACAAATTTTGAAAATGCAGGGAGAGACTCCCCACTGCACCGGCCCCCCATATGCCACACCTTGACTTATACCCTTACCCAAGCCCCATATATTTCTAACAAATGGCAAAAATCCAGCAACAATGAGATTAAAAGAATTCGTTGGTTTCGGCCTCAGTGTTTTGCTATTCGTTTTTTTATGCAATACCTTCCACACACAGAGGTTCTTATTACAAGTTTGGACTTTGGAGATATTTCCTTTGGAAAGAGGACCAAGCAGAATGCCCATTACTGCACGTGGTAGGCATGCAGTATCCTGGAGGGTCTGCATGACTTAGGACCTTCAGTTATTTCCCATTTTGGAGTTCCATTGGACCACTCAGAGACATGCCATATTGCCACATGCAGTATGATGCATGTGGTAATATCACAAGAAATAATGTTTTTATGCGGCGGTAAGCACCTCCCAAAAAAAGCAGGCATACATGAAGAGGTTTGGTAACTAAACTGGTAGTCTGCTGGAACACTAAGACAGGCAGGATTCTGTTTTATCACTCCCTCAAAGCTTCTAGTCGAGATATCAATCGAAACACAGAACACCCCATGGGACAGCATCATTGTGACAAAATGGCTACTGCTCTGCAGGAGCACAGGGGTGAGTACTGAACTGCCTACTCAGCCAACACTACTACTAAACCAGCAGTGATCCCAAATGTAAAGGTGAAATAGGCACAGCCCGATAGGTATACTTCTTTCACCTCATTTAGTAACGTGGGCCTAGTGCAGGCTATATCTTCAGGGGGATGTAAGCTGGTAGCACTGGCAAGCCAACCAGCGTTAGTACAATGGACCCAAAATAAAAGAATGTCACATCAAGGTTCTAGAAAAATAGGAACTTTTAAAAAAGTCAATACAAATAACTAATTAAAAACACTAAAGACCCACCCCTGTAATAGAAACACAGAGAATGCAGACTTTGATGAGAAAGGACGCTATGAACTGAAAAGCAGGAGAATTAAGCACAATGTCAATGCACAAGGATATGTTGTCAAAAAGGTAGAGGGGGCAGCTTAAAAGCCACTATGGTCCATTAAAGTGCACAAGGGGGACGGGACCTCTTCCAAATACCTAGTTCTTGTCCCGGTGCGCGACTGCATTGTGAAAGGCTTGTAGGCACTTTTACTGCGATAAAGTCAATGTCGAGACGATTGAGTCATGCAGTCCCACTGGTGAATCAGCATCCAGTCTGTTCGATGTGCAGGCTAACGTTGGGTCGAGTCGTCGTTCGAGATGGGAAGGTCGATGTCTTCCAATGGTTCACTGCAGCCGTTGACTCAGCAGCAAAACAATGCTTCTGCTGGGTCAAGTTAGCTTTCGAGGCGGGCCGGTTGATGACTTCCAGCAGGACAAGTCGGCTGGTGAATCATTTCCCCCATGAAGGTGATCCGGTTATTGAGTCAATCAAGCAGTCTACTCCAAAGGACTGAACGGCACCTAGATGGTTCTAAACGCAGGAAAGCAGTTTATAGATGCGCAAAGTACTACAAGCTGAACCATGGGTCCTATAGTAGCTTGAAGTGCATCAAGCATTGTGGAGCTGACTCACACACCTCAAGAGGTGATGAAACAGGATGAAAGCTGCTTTTGTACATATTGGTTGCTTGGTGGTCCAATCTAGATCTCCAGGTGCAAGGCAAGTCCACAGTTCCAAACTTTCCATCTAGGATGTTTTCTTACACCTACAGGGGTTCCTTCACCTCCAGTGAGCAAGATCCTGATACCAGTGCAGAGCTGGCAGAGAAGTCCACAGCAGTGTCACCCCACCTTTCCCTGGGGATGGCTAGGGGCAGAGTTTACCTCTGCTCTGGATGCATCTGTATTCACCCCTATTCCCAAAAGAGGTCCTGTGAATCCGTCTTGTGAAGGTCCAAAGATCAATCAAAGAAGGACTCAGTTTCCCTACCTATAAAGGCAAAATGTCACAGGGGGTTGGGCGGAAGCAATGCAGCTGCAAGGAGTCCAATCCAGGCTGTTTTGACAAGTGTCCTTTGCCTTCTGACATCATACCCAGACAACGGGGAAATGGGGGGACAGGACATTGTAGAAAGCCCTTAAAGAAACCAAGATGGTGGAACCACCCACCTGTCAGCCTACCTCTCTCCTCTGGCTTTTCAAACTCTGCTCCCTTCCAGTGTCTGATGTTTTCAAAAGGTGTCCAGTGAGCCACACCCTAGTGTGAATGTGGCTTTGTTATCGGATGGCTTCCTTTAATGCACTGGTTCCCGAGGGACCTCCTGGGTAGGGTTCCAGTGCACTGGGAGGAAGGTGTTGCCCTTCCTGCAGGGGGATGAAGGGTAAACTTCATGGCCATTGTCCCACATGGCAGTTGTGGAGTCATCCAGGCCAGATGGCTAATACACATCAGCCCTGCCATAGCTGCAGCCCTGCTCACACAGGTGACACTAGTGTGATACCATATGGCTGTGGTTGTATAATTGTGTGACCTTAGTAGCCACCTTGCTACAACCAGGCAGACATTTTAACATGCCAGCAGTCGTATTAGATTACACAATTATTGGAATTTGAATCAGATGTGCAGAAGATTAAAAACCCACTTCTGCCTGCTTTCACTTTGTGTTCCAGCAGCTGTCAGAAGGGTACATGTGAGCTTTTAACTTGCCATGTGCCACTTGTGAGCTGGTGCTGAGGGTGTCAGGGGACTATCTCAGCAAAGGCACATGTTTGCACTATCATTTTGGCATGGAGTATGAAAGGGGGCTCTGACGATCAGACATCCCTTCCCAAAACAGAATGACCTACATCATTATATTTAAAATGCTCAGGCTATCCTGCTCTCACCAGATTGCATATTGTCACAATAGGAGTTCAAGTGCATGCAGCATGCACTAGTGAAGATACTCATTTAAAAGGCACTTACTCTCCAAAACTTTTTAATGGCCACTCCCATGCACAGGTCATTTTTATTTTTATATGACTGCTTATAGCATGAAGAACAGCAGATTTCTTTACAGCAGGAGGAGGCCAGCACCGGGTTTGACATGTGATAGGTTATTTATAATGCGCTTAATGTGCCGAGGTTTCTAAGCAAGGACACGGGGATCGAACCTGTGTTGCTCCATGTCGTCTTGCTTCCAAGGCGAGCATGTTGCCGCTGAGCTATCCGTCCAAGACAAAATACATACAGTAGCGCAGTACTGTTGGTGGAGGGAGACAGAGATTTTTATTCATCAAGTATTGTTGAACAAGACACGTTTTTTATGTTTTGCAGAACTGGTAATCATGCTCGGTCAGTTCTAGAATCACAGAGTCAAATTAAATGGAAATGGAAAGTGTACCAAATCTAATCACGCCCAGATTCAGTCCAAATGGTTCTGGTGGGATTGAGATCACAGCCTTGGGGATCCATGCCAGATATCCACACTGCATTAACTTATGCAGTGCTGAGTGACAGGGGCCCAAGCAGCCTTCTTGTCACAGTAGATCATAGGAACTCTCTCAGTTATCACTTCAGTTTCTATCGCCTACATACAGCCGTCAAGGGCGCCACCAACTGGAGAGTGACAGAAATGCAATCCACAACCAGCAAATGAGACCCTACGGTCATGGGAAAGGCATGTAGGCTTCTAATTTCGCATTTATATAGCACTACGATCCCTCAGGTATCTGAGCACTGCTTATTATTACCCACGGTGTGGGCTCATTTATCGACCTTGGAAGGATTAAAGGCTAGTTTGACCCTGCCGGATTCGAACCTGCGTTAGCAGGCTCTGCACAGATGTCAAAGCGAGCACTCTACTCGCTGTGCCACCTGACGGGCTGATACAAATCCTAGCATTGGCACGGCCCACCTCCCTTCTGGCCAAACTCCCCAGCCCCTTCTGCCATTGCTCCTGTGGCCCAGGGATGACTACCTATGCTTAATAGATTTGGATTAGCCACCTGGCCTTGGGACACCTCAGCAGCAGTGATTGCTCGCTTAAAGCACTTCCTTTCACAGAGATATTTCCCATTTTTTAACATGAATATTTTATGATCATGCGTCATTATTTATGGGCATGTAAGGGTTACATTTGGATAGATTATGACAGTTCCCTGCAAACTGAAAAACCAAATAACGCTGTAGTAAAATTAACGGACTGTACACGCCACATTTTTGGGTGCCAGTGTTTGAGGGTAGCTTAAAAAGCTGTCACAACAGAGGTTCCTTGAATACACAGTAGCCGTATTCATCCTCCAATATTTCAACTACAGAACATTTCCGAAACCGAAACATTTCAAACTGCGTCACGTCTCGCGGTCCACAGTGTATAATCGAGGGCCGGGTCCAGAACATTCTGTGGCATCATTATGTCATGCTGCCTTCAACAACGTAAACAATGTTATCTGCCGGCATTGCGCTGTGGTTCAGAGCGACCTAATGGTTTCAGCGCACATCATGTTTATTTATGTTCTTGAATGTTCTTGCTCTCTGTTGGCGTGGTAGGCGCTTGAGCGGCTTTCCACATCTTTGCTCCTACGTGGGCGTTCAATGGAAATAGAAAGGTGCTCTTTCTTTAATGGAATAGCTATCATTCCAATTTCCCATGTAGGCATTTTTTTTTCATTGATAATTTATATGTGTTTACCAGAGACAAAGATGTAGCTGAGTGGCCCAGATTCTTCTGGCAATAACAGATACCTTGGCGTGTGGTATGGTCTGGTATTGTTTATTTATAAAGCGCCTATACACAGGCAAGTTTTTCAAAGCGCTGTGATACTGCTGAGTAAAAGTACTCCCACTAGGAGCCAGTACCGCATGCTGCCAGGGGTGTTATCATTTAAATAATGACAACCTATTGCTCCCATAAAACAAATGGTGCAATCTGTAAATGTGTGAAAAGCAATCAAGGGCTACCGTGTAGTTATGGTTAAGTTGCTGTTTCCATAGGAAGAGCACTTTTTGGGTGGCTTATAACTCTGCTCCCCCTGGACGAATCCTCACCAAACTTTGCAAAAAAAAATATATGGCCCACTCTGAATTTTTTTGCGAAGTTTGGTGAGGCTTGTTCCGGGGGGGGGGGGGGCAAAGTTATAGGGGGGGTCCCAAAACTTCTGTTTTTCCCATAGACATAATGGGAAAAAACTTTGCTCACGCCTACAGCCCAAACCGCTGGATGGATTTTCACCAAATTTGCAGCAGGAGCAGCGGCTTGGTCCCGAAAGCGTGCTTTTGTTAATTTGGTGTAAATCCATCCAGTCGTTTTTTTTTTTAAATGACCAAAACGTAAGGCTAAAAGGACAGGACACGGATTGGCCAAACTGCGTGCGTCATGTCTGCAGACATGTGACGTGCTCTCCAATTGGCTGGAGTGAAGCGTGAAGATTTTTGGAGACGCCCGCCATCTTGGATTCTCGTCCGGTGTCCACGGACATCGCGGTAAAACATATTAAAAAAACAACATTGCACTCGTCAAACTTATCAAATAATGTTTGGGGAGGTGAGTGGTGATGAGGATGGGATGGAATATGGCTGCAAGAAGCAAAAAAATGTGTTAACTAAAAAACATCCGAACACGAAGAAAGCACGTAGCGGTGTAGACCGCACTCACGCAATAAAGCGCACGCTCACAACTACTTCACCTGTTTTTGGCATATACCGCAACACTCAAAACACGCAGACACTTTCGTTTTTCAAACTCGCACGCGCGCCTCTTCCGAACACGCACACGCATTGAAGAAAACATGCATAAATGATGACCACACACAGGAGTTAACGGAAAACACGTAGCAGTGAAGACTGCGCATACGCGC
Organism: Ambystoma mexicanum; assembly: GCF_040938575.1. NCBI lineage: Eukaryota > Metazoa > Chordata > Amphibia > Caudata > Ambystomatidae > Ambystoma > Ambystoma mexicanum. The sequence continues at coordinate 1,525,361,206 of NC_090932.1, read as the reverse complement.
TGTGGAAAAAACATAGCTGCAAAGACTGCACACATTCGATGTAGATAACATGTAGCTGCGAAGACCACGCAAACGCGCTGTAGATAACATGTAGCTGAGAAGAACACGCACACGCATTGAATGAAGCATGCAAACGCATTGAAGGAAGCACGTAGCAGTGTATCTTTTTCAAACTAGCATGCATGCTCTTAACAGATGAATCCAAGCTCACACAAGCCTTATCCGAACACGCACACGCGTTGAAGAAAAACACGCCCAAATGAGATGAATCCGAGCTCACACACGCCTCATCCGAGCACGCACACGCGCTGTAGAAAACACGTAGCTGCGAAGACCACTCACACGCGCTGTAGATAACACGTAGCTGAGAAGACCACGCACACACATTGAATGAAGCACGCACACGCGTTGAAGGAAGCATGTAGCAGTGTATCTTTTTCAAACTCGCATGCGCGCTCTTAACAGATGAATCCGACCTCACACGCACCTTATCCGAACACGCACACACGTTGAAGAAAAACACGCAGAAATTAGATTAATCCGAGCTCACACGTGCCTCATCCGAACACGCACACGCGCTGTAGAAAACACATAGCTGCGAAGACCGCTCTCACGTGCTATAGATAACACGTAGCTGCGAAGACCACGCACACGCGTTGTAGAAAACACGTTGCTGCGAAGACCACACACGCGCACTGTAGACAACACGTAGCTGCGAAGACCACGCACACGCATTGTAGAAAACACGTAGCTGCGAAGACCGCACACACACGCTGTAGATAACACATAGCTGAGAAGACTGCTCACACCCGTTGAATGATGCACGTATTAGTATATCTTTTTCAAACTCGTACATGCGCTCTAAACAGATGAATCGAGCTCACACGTGCCTCATCCAAACACGCACACGCGTTGAAGAAAAACACACAGAAATGATGACCGCGCACAGGCATTAACGGAAAACAAATAGCAGTGAAAACTGCCCACACGCGCTGTGGAAAACGCGTAGCTGCGAAGACCAAGCACACGCGTTGTGGAAAACACGTAGCTGCGAAGACCGCGCACACGTGTTGTGAAGTGAAGAGGGGCCCTGTATGGAACCCGCCTTCCCTTTCCATGGTGGCCACCTTGGTAAAGGATTTTCCTTCCTACACCGGGACGCCACAGACATAACGGTGTGGGAAGAAAAATCTTTTTTTTTTAGCACCCTGGGTTCCCGCTTTGGGAACCTAGGGTGCTAATGGCCTTCAACCATTTAAAAGGACATTATGGTTAAGTTGCACTAATAAAAACCTACGAAATTTAGTCAATAACCTTTGTAAAAGGGACATTATGGTTAAGTTGCGCTACTAAAAACCTATGAAATTCAGTAAAAAAAACTTGGTTAAAGGGACGTTATGGTTAAGTTGCGCTACTAAAAACCTATGAAATTCAGCAAAAAAATGTTGTTAAAGGGACGTTATGGTTCCAAGTTAAACCGAAAAACCCCTGAAATTCGACAGTTATGGTAAGCTAAGCAACCATAACTCGTGCCACCACCGTGCACTGCTAAGACTAACACCCAGGACATCAAAGATGACATCACAAATGTCGTTGATGACATCACTGATAACATCACATGTGCATTTACTTTTCATGAAAACTCTGTACAAGGGATTCTTATTATAATGTTGACAGAAAAAGTGTGAAGGATAATTGGAATAGATGTCTTGAGCTATGTAGTCGATTAGGCAATGCATTGATATAAATAGCATTCCATTATGAGGTTCTTTACACTATACTAAGCAACTCAAGTATAAATATAAGCATTGTGTGCAGTATACATGATGGAGGTGCAATATTGATTGATTGATTGATTGATTGATTGATTGATATTTTATTTCTATCGCGCTCATACACAAGTGTTTCAGAGCGCGACAAGGCAAGGGAGGGGAACAGGGGAGAACAAAACAGCGACCTTACTAGGCCCAGTGACATTGAGAACGCGCAAGTGCATGGGAGAGGGGGAGGGGAAAAGTGCATGGAAGGAGGGATAAGTGGAAAGTGCGAAGCAGAGGAGAAACAGATAAATAACAATAAATAAATAATAAAGGCAACAAACCGTGGTAATGCATCCAGCAATTTGCAGGTGCTAGGTTTAAGGCAGCAGGCAGGGTAGGTCTCATAAGTGCAGGAAGAAAAAGGGGGTGCTGTGAGGGTACACATACAGACCCCAGTGCAAGCGGTGGCCCGGAGGCAGTGCGGGATGGTGGCAGGGTGGGCAGGTGCCTGGGCCCGAAGGACAGATGGTGGCCAGGTGCACAGTGCCAAGAGAGAACAGATCAGCAGGGGAGAGGGGAAGCGAAGGCAAAAGAAAAGAGAAAGGTCTTGAGGTGCTACCGGAACCGGAGATGGTTCTCCTCAAGTTTTAGAGTGGCAGGGAGGCTGTTCCAGAGGAGGCCCCAGCCGAAGAGAGAGATCTACCCCCAGCTTGTTTCTTTGAAAAATGACTGACCCTGAGGGAGTTGAAGGTAGAGGTAGAGGTAGAGGAGGTAGAGGAGAGAAGAGCTCGAGAGGGGAGGTATTTGCGGAGGGATAGCTGAAGGTATTTAAGGTATTAACCATATACATAATCTTACCATGTTGAATAGTGAAATGATAAATGCTTTTTTATTAGAGTTTTGTGTACTGTGCAACATGTAATAAATAGCTAATAAAACCACTTACTACATAATTTCATTATTACACACAAAACACAAAGCCACAAGAACACATAAAAAAATGATTATATATAGAGAAAGTGAAGTATGCAAGAAAGCAGCAGTAGAAGCAGAAAGTGTTCACAACCTAACTGATTATCTTTATGCACAGAAAGGGTTGCTCTGCTTTAAATCTACTACTTTCCTATGTACAAATATCACTTGATGTGACTGCACCCTAAAGAAACTAATCCAAATACAAATATAAGCACATCCAGAGAAAGTACAGTAATAAAAAAACAGCAAAAGCATAAGAAAGTGTTGATATCTTACTCATTGTGTATTTTTCCTATGTATATGTTTTATATGGTGTGAGTGGACCCTAACAGAATTATAGTAAGAACATATTTAAAGTATAAGTCTACAAATATAGTACTTTTTGATTTTTTTGTACCTAACTATTACTGTCTAAGATATATCACTAAAGAAAAAAACAGAGAGTCAGACATGTGATGTTATCAGTGATGTCATCAATGACATTTGTGATGTCATCTTTGATGTCCTGGGTGTTAGTCTTAGCAGTACACGGTGGTGGCGTGAGTTATGGTTGCTTAGCTTACCATAAATGTCAAATTTCAGGGTTTTTTTTCGGTTTTACTTGGAATCATAACGTCCCTTTAAGAACGTTTTTTCACTGAATTTCATAGGTTTTTAGTAGTGCAACTTAACCATAACGTCCCTTTAACAAAGTTTTTTTACTGAATATATATACATATATTATGCCATTGTGCTAGCACATGGAATCTTTAAGGTTAAGTGAAACATGCATTGCTTCAGATTTTAATCAAATTTTAATTTGTTTCTATGGCAAGACAGGAGGCTCATATTATGCATTACAATCTTTACTCTGAAACCACAACAGCAAAGAAAACACTTTTACAAACAAAAACAAGTTGTAAAAATAGAACTAAATAGAGTTCAATGTCAATGCAAGGGGGGACTCCCCAATCCATCATGGAGGACAGGTCATGCCCTGCAGGAGACCAATGAGCAGGGACCCTCCTTGATATAAGTCCTTTAATCCAACCCCAATTCCTCTTTCTTTGCTGCTGACACCACAGCTAAGCCACTCATTTCAGTTTGTGTGTTGCATGTTTGTCAGTAGAAATGAACCTTAATAGTTACATTAAGGAAGTAAAATTGTGGACAAATGTATTTAATATATATTGGCCCTTTATTTTATAAGGCATTGTATCCATGAGGCCGCAGGTGGCCGTTTGCTTTTATTAAGGTGAAAATATTACGCCTGTGAGTCAGTATTTATACATAAAATAGTGTTTTGCATAGTGTTTTCCAGATACTGTTTATTTAACAATGCGAGCACTCGCGCTAGTTTGCCTCTGGGTATTAGGGGCGTTATGCTTAAGCGTGTATTACTTTTTCTTTGCTTTTATCCCGTGCGCGCCAGTCTAATGGAAGCTTTGCTCCCGACCCGGCATGCACGGGTCTCTTTGATGTGTGTTTTATGGCCGTTGCGCGCTGGTCTGAAAGAAGCTGCTAATGCTTCAGTGCCGATGTGCGCTAACCTCTTCTTTTGTGATTTTTGTTTAATGGCTGTCGTGCGCCGGTCTGAAAGAAGCTGCTGAAGCTTCAGTGCCGGTGTGCGCGATCCTCTTTTTGTTTGTTTAGCCCTGTTGTTGTGCCCGTTGCACGCCGGTTTTAAAGAAGCTGATAACGCTTCAGTCCCGGCACGCACGGGCCTCTGTGTTTGTTGGGGCTTGCCGCCTTCCATGTTGAGAGGACCTGGGAGTACCAGGTGCTGTAATGAGCAGTGCTACGGTGGCGCAGTAGCATGTTCGGGGCCTGCAGTGCTGGTGACCCGAGTTCAATGCCCAATGTGGGCAGCAGTGTTCATTTTGGGAATGAAATATATAATTGGTAAAATGTACGTCTCCTTTCAATTAAATGCCAACTGGGAATGCCAGGTGCTGCAGGTGCGCTCGGTTCCCTGTGTTTCCTTTTCTTCCCAAGCGAATATGGTCATGATGTAGGGTAGCTTCTGATGCACTCCAGAAGTGGGGTAGCTCAATGATAGAGCAGCAGGTTTTACATGCAGGAAGGCCTGGGTTCATTTTCGAGCAAGATCCAATCCATGTTTGTTTATGTATTTTGCAAGATTATATATATTTTTTAATTACATTTTTAAACAAGAATTTTTTCTAATATATATTTTTGGAACCCGCCCGCTCAAGTGCCGTATGCGCTGCCAGTCTGCAGCCTTGTTTAAGCGCTGCATATGGCGTAGAGGATTACCTTCACTGAAGGTGTGCCATAAACCTGCTCGGTGGCAGGCTTTGCCTGTATTCTTCTGCGAGGCGAACCCCTTGTGTACTGCTGGTTCCACACGCTGCTAGGGTGAGCAGTGGAGCTGCACTTGCTCAGTCTACTCTTTTGCTAAACAATGTGTTTAAGCTGTGCCTTGGGCACATTTACGTTTTTCGGATTGGCAGTAGCCCGGATAGCTCAGTAAGCATCAGCTTTTTTATAAGGGGCCGGGGTTCGGACCCCTGTTGGGGCGTAACCCCACTTCCTTGGGCATTTTATATTATTTGTATTTGTTTATTTATTTATTAGGTACTTTAAAGAAAAGAGTGTGTGGAGGTGGTTGTAAACAGACCCATAGGGGGGGTTGTACCTTCCTCTCTCATCATCACTCAGGTGTTAACCTTTGTCTTTTTAGTTAAATTCTGTCACCCTTTACATTAGTTAGTTTCAGGACAACTCAATCCATTTCCTTAGGCATTTCTTTCCCCAATAACAATTGCTCCCTCAGTACCCATGTTGATTAAATTGCAGAATTTTCTCTCGACATGAGGAGGAGAAAAATTACCCTTTATGTCCCTACCTAATGAGGGCTGTAGAGTTGATGTGCGGATGGGGTTTAGCTGCTCGGCAACTCCAAGTCCTCTCCTTAAAGGGTGGCGTGATTTCCCTTACTATTTGTCCCAATAGGACATTCATTAGACAATTTTGACTATGGTGGGAACAAGGTCAGCTTTAGGGTAACTGTTCAGTTTTGTTGCAAGGCAACATTGAGCAACCGGGTTCTGACTTGGATAGAGTGTTTGGAAACACTTGCTGGTATCAGAGGGAAGGGTTACCAAATATTAACTTTCTGGAGCCCGCCCCATGGTTTTCCTCCCAAGGCTTGGCCTGTTTTCAGTTAATACGTCTAGCGCTGTGTTACAATTTCTCCTCTGCTCGAGGAGTACAAGCATGGTTCTGTACCCTCAAGGGAGTTGTTTAGTTTCTTTCATTCCATTTTTCCTATAGGGCAGTGAATAGAGTGCTTTCTTTCAAATCTGTGCAGAGCCTACTGATGCAGGTTCCTAATTTTGGAAGGGTCTAAATCAGACTTTCATCCTTCTGAGATCGATAAGTGAACACCTCACACCACACACTGTTGGTAGTAATAATAAGCAACACTCAGATGCCTGAGGGTTCGTAGCACTATATAAGTGCTATTTTGCTATGGGCAATGTGCTTAATGTGCTTAATTTGTTCCTTCCCCTGATCCCCAGAAAGGCCACTCAGCTTTGCATGCATACAGAGACTCAGGCATCAGTGTTTGAAGGGACTGTGGTCCCAGTATTCCTTCACAACCTTTCAACTACTGGGCACAATAATTATCCCAAAGTCATTCCCCCCCTCTTACCCCCCACTCCCCACCCCGCCACCCTTTCGGGGGGATTGCTTAATAATGTTACACCCCTTGGAGTAACACCTGATGGTTTCCATTTTTCCTTTAACAGGAGTACTGGCTCATGACCAGTGCAGAGCTCGCACTGTGCATTTCCCTCCCGTCAGTTTACTTTCCTTTGCACCAATTTCCTGTTAAGCGGAGCCCCTTCCACGGTCATGGGTGTTGGTTAGAAGTGCAAGAGTGTATTTATTTTAAAGGTGTAAGTGGGGCTTCAGTGTGGTCCTCAAGGTACCCTTCTTCTGGGTTGCAAGGTTTGTCCTTAGATAAGTGAATGAGGTTTTATCTCTCTATCTATGGGAAGGCACAATATCCCTCAGTGGGATAGAGGGGTCTGGGAGTGCTGCTCATTTTCCATCCAAGTTATTACAGCCCCTCTATCACAGGGCGTTCCAACGTCTCTTCATTAACCATCTACAAGGGTGTCTGTCAGTGCGATTGCCAGAGGGCTGGGATACATTTAGTCAATGGCTGGGTTCTCTTAGCCACCTGCATGGCAAGTAGACCTTTTGGGTTCTCACGGGAGATTGCTCTGCAATAAGGTGCCAGCACAGGGTGATGGGCGTTTCAAGAGTCTTCAGATTTGCTAAGATAGAGGTTAGTCCTCTTCTGGTAAGCAACTTCATTTGAACTGTTTAGTGATCAGTTTCTTTGCAGTTAAGAGTCTTAAGACTATGGAATTTAGTGGATCCTCCTTCGGTTAGTTTATGATCCTCTAGGGGATTTATCAACCATGGGGGAGGGGATAAGGTCCAAGCACCTGGCACATCTACAAGGGATTTCAAGTATCACTATAATGGTAGCGATTGTATGTAAGATACGCTTTTCTCCTTGCCAAGTTCGGTCTCTTAATGGTCAGGTTTTGTAAATATCTTCCTTTTGTCATGGTAGCAGAGTCCTTCTTCAAGAGCTCAGGAGGTTTGAGGGTCTCCATCTTGGCGGTTTGACAGGTTTAACTCTTCCTGGTGTTTCAAGGATTTTTCTGAAATATCTCTTTGTCATCAGGGTCCCGTGATTGGGTCTTTTCTTAGATGTTATTTAACGCTAGCTGCTATTAAACCAGCTAGGTGGAGAGGGGCCCCACCTAGCTGGTTTCAGGTGGGGCCCCTCTCTTCCTTGCAGCTTCTGCCTCCAGCAGACATGCCTTTTCGTAGTATACACATATGACTGGGGACAATTGTGTGTTAAAGACAGAGCTTGGAGTAGACATTTCTGGGTACACAAGGGCCCAAGTCTATTGCAAGTCTATTGCTTTTTAGCTCCACCTAAGCTAGGAAGTTGTCCAGTCCTATAACATGTTGATAAAATGTCCATTTTACTCCCGCTCGACCTTCTATGAAGAATTGCCTTACCGACTCGGTTCCCCAGTGTAGTTTTTATTTTTTTTATTTTTTATTAGATATTTAAACAAACAATACAAACCAAACTTGCAGTGCATACAATAACATTTCGATTATACATCACTTGATTGTGTTCACTGCTTCCCATATCCCACCCCCCGTTACGAGCCCACTTCCTATAATGCTCTGTGCCTTCATCTTGCGACAGAGTGTTCCTTTCCATGGGTTCCGATGGGTCTAGCATTGACCCAAATAATGCTGCTATTAATCATTTCCTTGCCATCAGGGTCTCCGTCTCCTCCTCCCCCCTACATTGCTGGCTTCCTGCCACACCATAGTTTCTGCCTCCGCCCATTTCTGCAAATCCTTCCACCATACCTCCACTCGTGGTTTGTGGCATGTCTTCCATCCCATGGCAATTCTTCTCTTTGCGAGTAAATCGCCAGGTCCTTTAGTTTGCTCACATGCTTAAGTTTCCGTGGCCTAGGGAACCCCCCTAACAAGCAGGCCCACACTGTATCCACCACAATCTTAATACCTCTTTCTGATAGCTTGTGTGCCACTTCGCTCCAGAAGCGCTCAATAACCGGGCATGACCAAAACATATTCACCATACCCGCATTCTCTTCATCACATTTGGGGCATACTTGCCGTCCTGCATTTTTAAACCTAGATATCCTCTGGGGTGTCATATACACTCTGTGCGTGATATACAGCTGTATCTGCTTTAGTCTAGCATTCCTCGACACCTTCCTGTGATACCCCTGGGCTCGTTCCCACATCCCATCATCCATCGGGGCTCCCACTTCTCTTTCCCAGTCTTGTCTCAATTGTACTACCTCCTTCCCCACTTTACACATCACCATCTCGTATATTCTAGATATCTCGTGTCCCCCCTCTGCTATGTATAGAAACATCGGGTTCTTCCTCCAGTACCGGTTCAGGCCACGCTCCCTTAATTCTCCGCACCAGTCTATGATATGTGATATACTGGTCTGCATGTAGCCCAGTTTCCTCCCTCAACTCCTCAAAATCTATTATGGTCCCCTCTCGCCACATATCTCCCATGGTTGCTATTCCAACCGGCTCCCAATGGTTTCTGATTATCATCTGTAGTTGCTTTTCCCACCCGCTAGTGCAACCAGTGGTACTTTAGGGGACCACAGGGACAGGTTCTCCATTATCTGGCAGGCCCTGTGCCACATCCTTCATCCAAGTGCCATCATCTTGGGACGCCCTTCCACTTCTGCTTTGGACAGCCACATAATCTCTCTTGAGTAAAACGGGGCACAGTCTCCCCAGTGTAGTTATGTGGCATGTCCTGTTTCTAATACGATATCTTCCTTTAACGCATGGGATGGAACCTACAAAGCTTTCACCCCCTAGGGGGGTATTTTTCTTTATTTCCAGGAGAGCTAAGTGTTTAACTTCTTTCGTTTGCTATCTAGATTTCCAGAAGATGGTATGAATTCAAGTGTTTAAAATGTTTGATTTGACAACAAAGGAGTTTATTACTCCTATGCTTTCTTCCCCTAACCTATTAGTATAGGAAGACTTTGTCCAGTGTTCCCCCTCCCCCTCTTTTTAACCAGTTGGTTTTGGTGGCCTGTGAAGAACGCTGGAATTGGCGCATCTTCCCAGTTTTGTTTCTTGCAGTTGATACTGCTATGCCTTATAAGACAGTTATTGAGGCAGCCTAGCCTTGGGCAATACATTTTAAATCAGTTCATTGATCAAATGAAAACATTTAAAACACTTTCTTCTCCTATTATTATTGTATTGTCACTATTGTATTGATCATGTTTTACTAATGGGATGCAAGGGCTTCAAACTTGCATAATATGAGCCTCCTGTCTTGCCATAGAATGACTAATCCCCCACACTAGCGTGAGAAGCGGGTTCAGATTCTATTAAAGACAAGGAGGCGAGTATTGTCCCACCCACCCACCCTTGATATGATATGATATGATATGGCATTTATGGCATGCCTATACACAGGTGTTTCAAGAGAGAACATTCTTTGGTTTGTTGTTCTTCCCATCCACCCACCTTTCTTTGTTTGTTGTTCTTACAGCTACGAGCTGAGGCTCTGTTCAGGAATGTGGCTCACAGTCACAAGATGTGGAGAGTGTGCGATAAGGGAGCCTCATTGGATTTGTCTTTATAATTTATCATCTGATCTGTGCAGTGGACGTCTGGTTCAAGACAGCTACAGAAAGAGGAGTTGGGCTTGGAGTAAAGGACTTATATAAAGGAGGGTCCCTGCTCATTGGTCTCCTGCAGGGCATGACCTGTCCTTCATGATGGATTGGGGAGTCCCCCCTTGCATTGACATTGAACTCTATTTAGTTCTGTTTTTACAACTTTTTTTTGTTTGTAAAGGTTTTTCTTTGCTGCTGTGGTTTCAGAGTAAAGATTGTAATGCATTGTAATGCATAATACTCGTCTCCTTGTCTTTAATAGAATCTAAACCCCCTTCTCACGCTAGTGTGGGGGATTAGTCATTGCGTTTTGAACAGCTGTTAACATGGGGTTTTCCCATAGGAAAAAAAAATGTTTTAGGCCAAATCGCTTACAATTGGCTACTTCAATTTTCCAAATTTTTAGCAGCTACCTTTCATCAGGACTTGGCGCTCTGAAAATTTTGGGGAAAATCGGTGTGGCCAATTTTGAGATAACGTTTTAAATGTATCTATATTTGGCACAGCCTCTTTCTAAATCTTCCTGCCTCTACTCTCCGACCAGAACTTATCCAGAACAGGACTGCGAGACTTGTCCTTGGCCTCAAGCTCAGGGATCGCATCTCTCCAGCTCTGATATTTCTTCATTGGCTCCAAGTGGTTGCAAGGATTAAGTTCAAGACCCTCTGCATCATTCACAAAGCTTTCTGGGGCCTGGGACAGCACTATCTCCAACTCTCTCTTCCTAAACATATCCTTTTTCAAGCTCTCCGCTCATCCTCCTCCAACTCTCTGAGGGTCAGTCGCTTTTCCAAGCAGAGAGTTGGGGGCAGATCTCTATCTTTGGCTGGGGTCTCCATCTGCAACAGCCTCCCTGCCTCTCTCAAATCTGAGCAGAACCACCTCCAGTTCAGGAAGCAACTCAAAACTTTCCTCTTTGCTCCTGCTTTCTCTCTTCCTCTCCCCTGCTGATGTCCTGACTGCTCCATGCACTGATCACCTGGCTACCCTCTGAACTTTGGCCATGGCTCCTGCATGTCCAGTTGCACTTTGCACTGCCTCATGGCTCCCCTCGCACTTGTGGTCTGTATCTGCAACCCTACAGTCCCTTCTATCTGCACTTATGAGCCAGCTGTTGGCTGCACCTTTTGAGTTACCTGCACCGAGCCACATGCTGGCTGCACTTTTGAGTTACCTGCACTTTTTCCTCCCTCCACCCTCGGCACTTCTCCCCTTCCACTTCCTTGCACTTGTGCGATCTGAAATCTGAATGACACTGGGCATAGTAAGATTGTTGTTTTGTCTTCCCTATGTTCCCGCTCCTTGTCACGCCTAGAAACGCTTGTGTAGATACGCGTTATAAATGCCATATTGTATCTCATATCATATATCACATGGCCAGAATCAATGTGCATCCTTCAAACTAATTCTAGTGAGAGGCGTATGAGTTTCACAGTTCATACATTACACCTTTACATCTCCTGGAAACTCTCATGAAAGTTAGCGCAGGGCTGACTTTGATGTCAGTTTTCAGGAGATGTGGCTATTGTGCACGAACTGTAAAAAGAGGGGTATGAGTTTCACAGTTTATATGTTACACACTTTACATGATGCGAGTTTTCAGGAGACAAAATTAATGGACATATTTAGTACAAACTGTACAGGGGCTTATGAATTTCAAAGTTCATACATTACGCCATTACATCTCCTGAAAACTCATATGAAATTCAAGGCTGACTTTGATGTACGTTTTCAGATGTAATTAATGTTCACGAACTGTACAAAGAGTCGTATGAGTTTTACAGTTCATACATTACGCAATTTAAATCTCCTGAAAACTCAACTGAAAGTCAGGGCTGACTTTCGTGTCAATTTACAGGAGATGTACATTACATACAGGTACGAACTGTAAAAATCTATGTGCCTCTTGTATGCATTGAAAATGTAAATCAAAGTAAGATTTGACAATAAAGTGAACTTTCGTACGTATAGAAGGCATACAATGCATGAGCAGAATGATGGTACATTTTATATTGAAGCCCTACATGTGCGTGTGTGAGATAAACATTTCCTATATACACACTAAAAACACACACTCTTACTACGCACACTTTTAGGATGCGTGCTCCGAGGACATATGCTCCTAGAACACAAGCTCCTTTAACACACAGTCCTACAACACACACTGTTACAACACACACACTCCTCTGACACAAGCTACTAGGACACATGCTTCTAAGGCATATGCTGCTATGACACACACACCCTTATGACACATGCTCCTAAGAGATGTTCACCTACGACACATCCACAGACAACACATGCATTTATGACACATGCACCTCCAAAACAGGCACCCATGACTCAGGCTCCTATGGCATGCGTGCCTATTACATGCACTCCTATGACACACCCTCTCATGGCACCCACTCTTCCGACAACCACGCTTAAAACACACATTCCTATGACACAGACAACACAAAATGTTACATGCATGCTCTTAAAACACACTCACACTGCATGCTCTTATGCTATTATGACAAAGGCTCAGAACCAATGTACACTTTCTATACAACATGCACAGGTAAATGTAGAAGATGTACATTTCCGCTACTAAATATATGAAAACTACTTTGTGCGTGTAGTAAATGTAAAGCCTCTGGCTCATATACCATATGCTAATACAGTCATACAGCAAACACTCATACTACAAACACTCACATGCTATGCACCATACTCCCCACAAAAATACTCTGAATTCATAGATACAAAAACACTTTTTTATTCAAGAGTTAAGGTTAACCTAAAAAAAAATAAAGTGTAGAAATAGTGGGAATAACAGCGTTAAATGTAATCTTACAAAAAGTAAAGTGTACAAAGAGTGGGAATAGATTTAAGGTACCAACACTCACTGTATACCAGTATAAATTCAACCATAAATCTTGAAGTATAAACACTCACTCCACACCACCACAAATCAAAAACAATAACGTAACAACAAAAAAAGTCAAAATTATGTGAACATTTTGTTTTACAGGAGAGTTAAGGTTAAACCAACAAAAACGTAAAGTCTACAAACATTATAAATAATAACATTAAGGTAATATAACACACCAACTTTACAATACATTAAAAAATATATTATATGAAAATCAAATATTATCATGAAATAATATAAAATATATGCATACAAACAAGTCATTGTGTAAAATGCGAAACTATTAAAAGGTAGATGGCATGTAGACCCATAGTAAATGTTAAAACAAAGTATATACATTTGTGTACATTACATCACTTTCACTTTAAAACATTCTATAGCAAAAACTAAATATTGCAAAACAAAAACATGGTGAATTAAGGTTACCATGATATTTGATTTAATCATTTCCAGTGGTCCACTAGCCAGGGGCGATGGCCTCAGGGTCTGGTTGTCATGGATCTTCCCATTGTATTCCACTAGCCACGTCTGTGTCCATTGTACATGTTGCACCATTTATTCCCAAAGACCCATTGTACCCTGCCTAGTAAATGTAATTTGTGCAGGTGTAAAAGACTATCCCAGTGACTTTTTTCCCCTCTTCCTATTTCCACGATAATCATTCCTGAGTATGCCTATTCCCGTGGTAAGTTAAAGTTTGCAGATTCATGCGTTAATGGCAAAACGCTTGAAAGTTAAAATGTCTTCCCTGTCCTCACTAGTAGTCACCATGTGTCCCCATCCTACCTTCTTGGTCCCCGCCACTCTCAGCCATTGTGTTTTCTCTCGATGGCCCTCTCTCATTACCCCATTTCACTCTTCGGTTTGCATGATGCATTTCTTTTCCAATTCCATTATGCAAAATTACTGAAATGATCTCGTGAGATTCCATCGGAATTCCCCCAATAAAACTAGAACATTTTAAAGCCTTTGCCTTTCTTGCTGGTACCCACCATGTGTCCCCCTTCTCTTTTCTTAGACTCCCCACTCCCTTCCATTGTGTTTTCCATCCCTGACCCTCTCCCATTACCCGGAAGGTAAATATAATAGGACAGTCCAGTTTACAGAATAGTTGAACTATCATGATAAACACCTCGATTTTACCTTACAAAATGACTATAATAGCAACAATTTCACATTTCCAGAGAATGATATTGTGTTTATAAGGATTTGTGCCTTCATTTATTTTTTCTCTAAACAGTTTACATTTAAGTTGGCCAGAGTGGGGCCCATAGTGGCTCCCATGGGTGTTCTCTCTGTTTGATGATAAAGATTACCTTGGGATTGAAAACAATGTGTTGGTAAGGACCATTTCTGGACATAAGTTTACAAACTCTTTCGGTATGAATCAATTCTTAATATATTTTTCAAGAGTTGCTTTTACTAATTATATAGTAGCTTGCTGTGGAATTTTGGTATATGGTGATTCAATGTCTAAAACAATGAAAAGGTTCCTTTCTTTAATAAAATAATTGTTCTCCAGTAGGTTAATAATGTGAGTAGTAGCCTTATAAGATTTTAGAGTTGGAATGTATTTTTTTTAAAAAACATTAGCATATTGAGAAAGTGGTCCTAAAAGAAAGGACACTCCCGAAACTATGGGTCTTCCAGTAGATGAACCATTGGTTTATGTGTTTTTGGAACAGTGTAAAACACTGAAATTCTTGGATCTGTTTGTATTAAATAATCTGCCTCTTGCTCTGCTATCCATGTGATATCTTTTGCCCTGATTGTTTGGGGCTTAATGATCTGTTTCAGATGTTGTATCGGATCACTTTGAAAGTGTCTTTAAGCTTTGGTTTTATTTAATAGTTTCAAACACTATTTTTCACAGTCCTCTCTATTTAAAATAACTACAGCTCCTCCTTCATCAGTCTTTTGTATTACTATGGGCTCAATGTTTGCCAAATACCATAAAGGTTCATCTTCCGCTTTTGTAATGTTCCTAAAGGGACGAGTCATTTTTTTTGTACAATCTCAATTTCTTTAATTACCTTATTTTGGAATACATGTGGTTTTGGAGTTCTAAGGTGGAGCAGGGGATTGAAATATGAAGGGTTCTTTAAAGCCATTAAGTTTTCAGGAGTGAAGTAATCCCTTCCTTCAAAATATTCATGCAAACGAATCTTATGCATAAATGAAATTCAGTCCTATAGAGAACAGGATCCTGCTCTTTGGTTATTACATATCCCAATCATTCTTCCAAGACTATTTTCTCTATGCAAGTAAGCTGATGGTTTGACATATTTTTTACCAAAGGCTTCCTTTCCGGGTCACTTTGGAATTCTGGTCTTTTTATTGGGCTCCTTGTTCTTTCCCTCTCTCTAAAAAAGTTCTTCCTCTATTAGGGACCCTTGCTCTGTTCCTTCCTTTGTATGTACCTCTGCCATTGTATGTCATATACTGCCGTCTTTCAGGAGAGCCCTCTCTTTTGTCTTGCTGCTCTCCTTGCAGGCTCTCTTTACTACTACTACTATATGAGGTGTCCCTAAATCTCACTCTTCTAGTTCTTCCTAGTCTGCCCTCCTCTGTTACATTGGTATTCAATGCATTTGGTATATGATCTTCTCTATCTCCTTTCACGTAGGGGAAACTCTTTTCATGTTCAAAATTTCTTAAATCTTTCTTGAATCCTTTGATTCATTCAGTGGCTGTAAAAATGTTGAACTCTTCAATTTCATTGTTTAAATCATCCAGTCTTCTCTTAAATTGTTCAAAGGGTATTATTTTCTTC
The DNA here is from genome assembly GCF_040938575.1 of Ambystoma mexicanum. Taxonomy (NCBI): domain Eukaryota; kingdom Metazoa; phylum Chordata; class Amphibia; order Caudata; family Ambystomatidae; genus Ambystoma; species Ambystoma mexicanum. The sequence continues at coordinate 1,525,345,537 of NC_090932.1, read as the reverse complement.
AAATCAGCTTCTTCCTTTTGCAATTGATCTTGCATTTGTTTAGCTACTTTGAGGGTGGTGTCGATGATTAATGTCACTCAATATCTTCCTCTTGTTTTACCCATTATAGCTTCATTTTAATTTAAATTCTTTACTATCTAGGAACAGGTGGGGTGCATTGCTAACTATCAATACTTGTGGTAAGATAGCTCAACAATTTAAGCACTCACCTCTGCGATTTGTGCAAATCGTGCAGACAAGGGTACATACTCCACCAGGGGTGACTCACAGTTTTGTTTTCAGAGGTCAATAAATTCAGTATCACTGAGTAATAATGATAGCAGCCCTTTCAACCTTCAGGAACTTGGCATAAGCAGCTATGTAAACGAAGTGCAATGTTATGAAAAAAACAAATTAGTTTAAGTAGGCATGTGCTGTTCAGTATTGAACAATTAAACACTTTGGGGCTATTTCTCAACCTTTCTTTAGCACAGGTAAAAAGGTTGCCTCACATCTGTTTTGGGGGTGCTAGGACAGAGCTGGCATCTCAGATAACACCAGAATTACCTGTTAAATAAAATTAAATGGGCATCGAGGTGTGTTGAGCAGGATCTATCTACATCCTGTGAAAGCAAGCTCAAAACTACCCTCTTTTTAAATTTACTGTGTCATCCTGGCTTCTGCAACTCTTTCTCTTTATTGCCCTCTACTTCTACTGCGGAGGCCTAAACTTGAGGTGAAACAGGCAGAGTTTTGCGTTTGAATCCTTTACACATCTCTCACCTACACAAACATGACCCCAGCCTGCATCAGGCCGGCTCTAAGACACTTGGATCCTCAATGGAACAAGTGCCCAAGCAGGCCCTGTAACCAAACACCAAAATCTAGGCCTCTAAATTTAATTAGGTTTTGCATCGCTGTGCTAAGGCAATTTTGACAAACTTGTCACACTTCATGTGGTATGTTTTTGTCACACACATGGGGCCTGTCCAGTGTGGTTCCCGTTATAGCCCCCAACAAACACCTAGCTGAAGACTACTTCCAGGGACAGTGGTGATGAGTTCCGAGCAATGGCAGGCACACAGACTGTGCCACAGAAATGGAGACGAGGAAGGTCTACAAAACCTGTCCGCCACCATTGAGATGGACACACGCATGCGCAGATGGCAGGCACCGCGCATTAGTGCGTGTGCCTTGTGCATGGCGTTCACTATCGCCATGCTAACATCCCAAGGCAGGGTGAGTCTCCATTTCGTACCGTAGCAGATTTAAATCCCTCCGACCTGTAACTTGATACATCTTAACAGGTTCCGTTAGAATCCTGTTGCTTGCTCATTTATGTTCCTGCTTGCCCTCTTCTGCTAGTTTATTTTTTTTCCCTTCCAGCCTGTTCTCCTTCCCGTCCGTCTGCCTCCTCTCCTTTCTCCTTCCCTGGTCACCCTCCATTCACTCTGCCTGGCCCTCCTCCTTTCAGCCTGCTCGTCCTCTTCCATGCTTTTTTGTTGAGTCTGCTTTCTCAGCTTCCTGGTCTGCTGCAACTTCTGACCTGTCTGTTGGGTCTCCGGATACGCCTAAGCTCTGCACCTCTTATGACCATCTTTTCCGAGATTGTTTGTTGTTTGTTTGTTTGTTTATTTATTTCTATAGCGCACCTTAACCCGTAGGTATCTGGGCGCATTGGCTAAGGTTGCAAGAGTTACAGGTTACAGATGTTACAGAAATACAAGTTACAGTTTACAGCGGTAACAGGAGTACTGTTGTTAAAAGAATACGCGATAGCAATAGGTACAAGGTGATAAAAGCAACAGATAAAAAATACAGGCTATGTACAGAAATGTGTGCCGACCAGAGTTATCAGTAAGAGGTACAAGATGGTGGGAGGACTGCAGTGGTCTTTTACAGTTAGTCCTTCTCGACTAGCCATTGGATGGTGTTACATCTGAAATTGGAGAATGATTTGGTCATTTTCAGGGAGAGAGGGAGCGTGTTCCATAGCTTCGCAGCCATGACTGGGAAGCTTGTCCCTCCAGACTTTTGGAGTTTATACCTAGGGACTATAAGCCATTAGAATTGGATGACCTCGTAACTCTGGTGGTGTGACTGGGGTTGAACTTTTCTGCAGGGCCGTCACGAGAGGGGTGCAGGGGCGGCAAACTGCTGCAGGCCTCGCACTTGTGGGGGGCCTCGTGGCCCCCTCTCCTAAGGAGAAGGCAGCACAGTCTCCCGTGTCCTTAATTCACACGGGGGACTGTGCTGTCTCCTCGCTGCCCCCGCAATGATTTTGCTGTTTGTTGCAAAGCCGTTTGGCTCTGCAACAAACAGCAAAATAATGGGAGACAGCAGGGCTCAGAAGTGAGCTCTGCTGCCTCCCGTTATTCAGCTGACAATGTAGATATGCTGAATGACAAGAGAGGGCTCCTCTCCTGTCAGTCAGCGTGTTCACGTTGCTCAGTGTGATTGAACATGCTGACTGATATGAGAGGAGTTCTCTCCTGTCAGACAGCATGTCCCTGTGTCTCTCCTCCCGTTTGATTTCCTCTGCGCCCTGCTCTCTCCTTTGTCTCTCCTCTGTCCGTGCGTCTGATGTCACCCACCCCATGTCTCCTTTATCACTTTCCTCTCCGTTTCTTTGTGTTCTCCCACGTCATGTTCATTACTCTGTCTCCCTCCACTCCAGGTGGGCTTTCCCCACATCCCCCGTCCCTGTGTTTCTCTCCTCTCCCTGTTACTTGGCTTTCTCCTGCATCCTGCTCACCCCGGTGTCTCAATCCTTCACTGTTATTTTGGCTTGTTCCACATTCTGCTCACCCCTCTGATTCCCTCCTCTTCCCTTTGTCACTCTACGCTCTCTCTGCTACTTTACTTTCCCCCATGTTCTCTTCTACCTGTTACTTTGGTTTACCCCGCATCCACCTCTCCCCTTTATCTCCCTCCTCTCACTCCATCTTTCCTCTTTATCTCCCTTCTCTCACATCCTCCTCTCCCCTATGTCTCCCTCCACTCACACCCTTCTCTTCTATTTGCATCTATCCTCTCACATCTTCCTCCCCCCTGTGTCTCCCTGCTCCCACGTCTTCCTCTCCCCTTTGTCTCCCTCCTCTCACATCCTCCTCTCCCCTTTGTCTTCATCCTCTCACATCCTCCTCTCCCTTTTGTCTCCCTTCTCTCACATCCTTCTTCCCCCTTTGTCTCCCTCCTCCCACATCCTTCTCTGCCCTTTTTCGCCTCCTACCACATCCTTCTCTCCCCTTTGTTTCCTTCCTCTCACATCCTTCTCTACCCTTTGTTTCTTTCCTCTCACATCCTCCTCTCCCCTTTGTCTCCCTCCTCTCACATCCTCCTCCCCCTTTGTCTCTGTCCTATTACATCCTCCTCTCCACTTTATCTCCCTCCTCTCACTCCCGTCTCTCCCCTTTATCTCCCTTCTCTCACATCCTCCTCTCCCCTATGTCTAACTCCACTCACACCCTTCTCTTCTTTTTGCATCTATCCTCTCACATCCTCCTCCCTCCTGTGTCTCCCTGCTCTCACATCCTCCTCTCCCCTTTGTCTCCCTGCTCTCACATCCTCCACTCCCCTTTGTCTTCATCCGCTCACATCCTCCCCTCCCTTTTGTCTCCCTTTTCTCACATCCTTCTCCCCCTTTGTCTCCCTCCTCCCACATCCTTCTCTGCCCTTTGTCTCCCTCCTACCACATCCTTCTCTCCCCTTTGTTTCCTTCCTCTCACATCCTTCTCTTCCCTTTGTTTCTTTCCTCTCACATCCTCCACTCCCCTTTGTCTCCCTCCTCTCACGTCCTCCTCTCCCCTTTGTCTCTGTCCTATTACATCCTCCTCTCCCCTTTGTCTCCGTCCTCTCACTCCCCTTTATCTCCCTCCTCTCACATCCTCCTCTCCCCTTTGTCTCTGTCCTATTACATCCTCCTCTCCCCTTTGTCTCCCTCCTCTCACACCCAACTCTCCCCTTTGTCTCCCTCCTCTCGCATCCTCCTCTCCCCTTTGTCTCTGTCCTATTACATCCTCCTCTCCCGTTTTCTCTGTCATATTACATGTTCCTCTCCCCTTTGTCTCCGCCTCCCACATCCTTCTCTCCCCTTTGTTTCTTTCCTCTCACATCCTCCTCTCCCCTTTGTCTCCCTCCTCTCACACCCTACTCTCCCCTTTGTCTCCCTCCTCTTAAGTCCTCCTCTCCCCTGTGTCTCTGTACTCCGGCATCCTGCACTCCCCTTTGTCTCTCTCTTCTCACATCCTCCTCTCACCTTTGTCTCTGTCATATTACATCCTCCTCTCCACCCGTTCACATCCTCCTCTCCCCTTTGTCTCTCTCCTCTCACATCCTCCTCCCCACCCTTTGTCTCCCCTCTCACATACTCCTCTCCCCTTTGTCTCTCTCCTCTCACATCCTCCTTTCCTCCCTTTGTCTCTCTCCTCTAGAATCCTCCTCTCCCCTTTGTCTCTGTCCTCTCAAATCCTCCTCTCCATCATCTCACATCTTTCTCTCCCCTTTGTCTTCATCCTCTCACATCTTTTTCTCCCCTTTGTCTCTCTCCTCTCACATCCTTCTCTCCCCTTTGTCTCTCTCCTCTCACATCCTCCTCTCCCCTTTGTCTCTGTTCTATTCCATCCTCCTCTCCCCTTTGTCTCCCTCCTCTCATGTCTTCCTCTCCCCAGTGTCTCTCTCCTCTCACTTCCTCCTCTCCTCCTTTTGTCTCCCTTCCCCCACACCCTCCTCTCCCCTTTGTCTGTGTCCTATTACATCTTCCTCGCCATCCTCTCACATCCTCCTCCCCCCTTTGTTCAGACCGCCTGCCTAGACACCGACCCCGGAATCCCATAGTGTGCATGTTCTTCCCAGTCTCTGGGGAAGAGTTTGAAACCTCAGCACTGGTCAGGACCTGCATTAAAAGGCACTGCCATGTCCATCTCCCCCCAGCAGAGGATGCCTGTGGAGTGTGGGGGGTGCAGAGCACTGCTCTGGTAGCAAACTCTGCAGGGCTCCCACTTAACACCTCTTCGTTAATGGTTGGTGATAAGAACGGAGTGGAACATTTTCTACCCATATAAATCTCAAGAGAAATCTCCAATTGTGTGTCTTATTTCGAGACTAAAAAGTCCACCTTTCTCTCATGTTCATATGTTCTTATTTGACACACACACAGGGTGGCATGTGGGCGTTTCCTTCATGCTTCAGTGAGCAGCCGAGCCAATCACAGTGACAGCCCTGTGTCCATGTGTCGGAGTGCCGTGGCTGCCCGAGTGCTTTTGAAGGGTGCCTGGAGGTAAGGTGTTTTTTTATTTTAAATGTGTATGTATGTGTATTTAAATTAAATGAGTATGTATATGTGTATGTATGAATGCATCTATGCATGTTGGTGTTTGTGTCAATGCTGTGTTTGGTTTTATGTATGCATGCATTTATGTATTGAGCTGTGTAACTGGTGGATGAATGCATGGGTGAAAGTGTTTTATGTGAATGTGTGTTCAGTCCCACCCCTAAATTTAGCTGCCCTGGGACCCCCTTCATTAAGGGGTGGGTTCATGGGGGAATGGGGACTAACACTTCAAATGTTGTGAGAGGCGCTAACATCAGAGGCTGTAAGGGAGGGGCAAACTTCCTTGTGTGGGGGCATCTAACATCTTTCCACATTCGAATGAGACTATTCTGGTGAAGCTTCAATGTTACAAGCAGCTACCTCTCGCTTTCATTTCTGAAACGTCACACTTAAGGACTGCTGTGAGAATGAGATGTCTCATGTCACCACTTCCCTTCTAATCACTCCCCTAGCATGCAAGTGATAACCCCACATCACAATTTCAATTACCTAAAAATCTATGCATATGAATGCAGGTGCTAATAGTAAAATGTTTTATGTTAGTAATTGCAGGGCCTTTGTTAACAGCGAAGCAAAGGCACCATTTAACGTTTGTGTCCTGTTCGGTCTCACCGTGGCTCTGTCGGTCAGCCCGGGAGGGGCTGGATGACCGTTTTGAAAGCGGATAGTGAGTGGGGCCAATAAACCCATTGCAATTTCGGTCTCCCCCTGAGGGATGGCATCTGGGGCTTTCACCTTTTACAGTTGAAATGGGCCCCCAAGTAGCTGCTCCCATGTTGGTAGTTTTATGACCCAGAAACCTACCGATAATCTGCAGCTTTGAACCTCCTTGCTGCATTATTTTGACTTTATTATTCATTTAAGCACTCCACAGGTGCCTTGGACCATTGTTCCAATCAGTAAGGGGTGCCCCAAACATCAAAAAGAAATGGGACCCCACCAGCCCTGACACATCTTTAGCCAGCCCTGCTCCTATTTCCCTCTGAATTGCCTGAGCCCAGCTAGGAAGCTGAAAAGCTATTTCACCTTCCCTTTGGCCACTACTCATACCTTTCACCTCAATTCAGAGGCTGTTTACTTTCATAGTGCTATGCTAATCTCTGGAGAGGTGGGCCATCTAAATGCTGAGACCAGAAGTTAAGACTTTGGCTTTATCAAAGTGAGTCTGTTGATATCGCATGGATAGGTTTTTGTGCTCTGCATGTTTGATGCTGATGCTGCTCCTTAACGAGTGCTACGGGCTGGCGACACATCGAAAGAGGCCTTATGCCTCAAAGTGGCTAGAGCTGGTGCCGCCCATGGAGCCAGGTCGAGTCAACAAAGCCTAACATTTCAGGAAGGGGCTATAGCCCGATCTGCTCAATGGTGTTGCGCACTGCCTGGAATTCTTTTTGTTTGGGTTATTAGGTGTGCAACCAATAAGCCACAACTATTGCTTTAGTGAACAGACAATGGTGGAAATAGACCTTTTTTCTGGGACATCCCTCCACTGCAGTGAAAGAGGCCGGGACCAGCGACGGGAGGATTAGGAGGGTGAAGGGCAGGTATTTTAGTCACCCCATGAACATTTGACTCTTCCACTCAGAGGATTTATCGTCAGCAAAGTTCAAAATCTGCACCCCTTTTGAACCTGAAAAATGCACATCAATATTTGCATTACAGTACAACATTGACAAGGGATTTCACCGGGCTCCCGCTCAGACCCTCAAGTGGTCTTGTGGGGAAGTGTCTCACTTTGGAACCTAGCGGCCACGGTTAAATCCCTGCCCAACATAGTTTAAAGCACGAACACACCAGAGCCTTCTAAAATAAACATATAGTGCACAGATTTCCCAGATTGTGGAGCTGTAGTTCCAATCTGGTGAGTAATTATTTGCCAGATCCTGGGAAGATCAGTCCCAATGAAAGCATTGAGTACAGATAGGAAGAAATGCAATATGAGGAGGGACTTGTGGATGTTGTTTAGTTATTTACCCACCCATTGACTTCTCATGGCCATGATAATCCCTATGGCAATTTTCACCCAGTTCCTGCCCTCCCCACCCAAAACACCTCCTCACTGGAACTCTTTGAGCTAGCTTTAAACACTCCTTGCCATCAAACGCTGCCCTCAATGTGCCTGCAAGTGTTTTCTCAAAGGAGTCTTCTGAGAGTGCATGACTTCTTGGAGTTGTAAACACGTAACTAGTGTAATAAAAATGTCTTAATCAGTTCTGCCTTTGCCACTCGATTTAAAAACACCCTGCGTGTCTTTTGCTGAAGTCCTGTTTAATATAAGCATTGGCAAAGCCAACAGTTTTTGCTCGTGTATAAGTATTAGGCATTAGCCAGGCACTGCTATTAGCGGCTCAGGTGCTGAAACCATTTTGCACCGGCACTATTAATGGCCAGCTAATACCAATAAAGAAGTGTCTTTCCCATACTTACACGAATGCCCAAACTGTTCGCATTGCCAATGCTCTTTTTTGCTTTACCCTTGATGCACAGGACTATGCATCAAGGTTAAAGCAAACATACTACTTGGCTAAATTGTCCCACATTGAATGTAGGCCAATCTAGACAGTAATACCACTTAATGGTACACAGTCAGCCTGGATATACTTTCTGTGGCATGGCATTTTTACTGGCTGGGAGTACGTACATGGTAACAATGGCATATATTGATGCAGCCTGCATGGACATACATGAGAACAACCAGCATGAATATATTTGTATACTAGCATATCTTGTGTGGAAAGGCAGCCTGAAATGTATTGAAAAATGTTCCTGTGCACGGTTTGTGAGTTGCAACTATTGGGATTTTCCATGTGCTTCCATACAAAACCAACTGAAAACTATGGATTTCTACCCAATTTTGCAAAGAAAGTGCTGTAAAATGCACAATTTCTACCAGTGTTTCAAACATTTTCTGGAGAGTGAGATCCCCGCCTCAAGCAAACTTTGCTTGGTTTGGCCTCCCTCACTGTGCTCTGTTGACTCTTCCTAATTGGCACACACTTTTAAGCCTCTTAAGTTCAGAAATGTACCAGCCTCCACTGTACATCATTGGTTACTGTGTATGATGTGTGTTTTAATGCGCACACAGGGGCAGTGTGCTCCTTAATGATATGATATGGCATTTATAACGTGCTTGTACACAAGACTTTCTATGCGCGACAACACAAGGATGGGGAAACAAAACAGTAGGACAAAACACAAAGACCTAGGCCCTGTGTCATTCAGATCGCACAAGAGCAGGGAAGGGGGGAGGGGAGAAGTGCCGAGGGTGGGGTAGGATGCAGAAGTGCAGGAACAAAGGAGAAACAAGAGTGCAGCCAATGGGTGGCAAGTGTAGGCACTCATAAGTGCAGCCAACGGGTGGAGAATAAGTGCAAGAGAGGGACTGTAGGTTTACATATACAGACCACAAGTGCAGGGGAGCCAAGAGGCAGCGCAGGATTGCAACAGGACACTGGAATGTGTTTTCGGTCTTGAACAATGATTTTTAGAGTTTTGGGAAAGTAGCACTGTTGAATTGAGGATGCCTGTGATTTATTAGACAGATAGGCCCAGTAAGATAGTCCTTGTCTGTGCTTCCTCAAACTGAATTATCAAACTGTGCCACGTAGGTTTGCATTGATTAATTTGATACCCTTACGTATCTATTACATCGAGGAATTGTTCCCCTTTCTTTCCCCATTTTATCTCACATTATTCATTCACAAATCTATAAGAGATGGCATTATTGTGAATGGGTTATGGTTTATATATGTTGCATATATGGTGGGGTATGGGTATCAATAGTGAATGAATGCATTTTTCATATTGTTTTATGTATTAACTTATGTCTTGGCTTACCTGTATAATTATAAACAGACTTAATTAGCATTTTTAAGGTTGAATTTTTAGGACCTATGACCTACGTAATAAATTATTAATTTTTTAATGTAACACAAACACTACTCTTTGTGTGTGCTGTTCTTTGAGGTAAATTAGAAACCCATTGAATAAGGCCAAGTTGATTTAAGAACAGTTGGTTAAATGTTCATTTGGAGGACACCCCTTTGTGTGTTAGGATTGCAATAGGACAGGCAGGGACCTGGGCCCGAATTCAGAGCTTGACCAGGTGACCAGTGCATGGATCAGGCAGGTGATCAGCAAGGTAGAGGAAGAGAGAAGGCAGAAGCAAAGAGACAGGTCTTGAGTTGCTTCCGGAACCAGAGATTGTTCAAACTCAAGTTTAAGGGAGGCAGGGGGGCTGTTTTCAGAGGAAGGCCCTAGCCGAAGAAAGAGATCTGCCCTCAACTCTTTGCTTGGAGTAGTGACTGACCCTCAGAGAGTTGGAGGTGGCAAAGTAGAGAGCTCATGCCATCCTATATATATTTATGCATATGATACAAAAGTTAGTCCGGCATAAACCTTTCTTCAATAGAGAAATCTAACTTTGCTGTAGTTGATTTGGAGTTGTATTAATAAACCATATTTGGGATCCTGCACACAAACTCAAAGGGAAATTTCTCGAGTCTCCTATTTGCGGAGGTGCCGCCGCTGGCTGAGTGCAAAAAATTGTAAGGGGGGCCTCACCAAATGTTTTGCCCTGGGCCTCACCACATCTTCTGACAGCCCTGCTTCTCTGTTAAGTACAGCGGGGCTACTTGTTCAGAGATTTGTGCGTAAGGACATAGTTTTTTAGTCCTTATCCTTGATTGAGAGCCATATATACTGTCTTCTAATCTATGATCTGTCCTCAAGATATTCAGCGCAGACCTGAGGGCATAATTTTGTAAGATTTGTAATTTGTTAAGCACATGTTTGCTTGCACCCAAGTAGAGTCTGTTACAATAATCAAGCTTGGATAATATTAAGGCTCCTGCAAGCGTGATGCAGTTCTCTTTAGAGAACAGGGGTTTGCACGCCCTAATCAATTTGCCCGTGTAGGCAGTAGCCGACGCTGTAGCGTTCACTTGTTTGTGTAGGTTCAGAGAGGCGTTGAGATAAAAACCTAATGTTTTAACTTCTTTAGTCACAGGGATCTTGTTCCAGTTCATGTTAAAGGGGGGCATAGTTTTTGTTCAGTTTGTTTAGGTTCGCTGTAGAACCCACCATCAGCAACTCAGTTTTATCGTCATTCAGGCAGAGGCCATGAGTGGCCACCCATGCCTGAATGATTAGATACATTTTGTTCACCAAAGGTACATCACTGTCATAGACGCCCATTAGTGGAAGGAGGATCTCGGTGTCATCTGCATAGTTAGTGTAGGTGACACCCAGACCATCCAATTTGTCAAAAAGAGGCTTTGTGAAAATGTTGTACATGGTGGGTGATACACAGGAGCCTTGGGGGACTCCACAGGCAATAGGAATAGGCTCTGCTGCTGCTGAGGGCAAGAAGACTCTCATAGTCCTATTATTGAGAAAGGATTGTATCCAGGTGATGGCATTTCGTGAGAAGTGAGCCGCTGATTCGAGGTGGTTACATAGAATTTTATGGTCGATTAGGTCGAATGCTTTGTCTTTAAGTTCATCTATCTGTGCTTATAGATTGATCAGCACCATTTCTGTCCCATGTTGAGGTCGAAATCCAGTTGGGTCTGATTTTCCACCAGCTTCCACTATACCGCAGCTGCTCCCCCTGTATGGCACATTGTACTGTCCTTGCACCACATTAATTCAGGGGATCTATTCCATGATGCACGGAAATGGTCCACGAGTGCCCCTGTGTGCACCGTACGAGGTATGATATGATATGATATGATAGGTTATTTATAACGCACTTAATACCCAGAGGTTTCTAAGCGCGGACCCAGGGATCGAACCTGTGTTGCTCCGTGTCGTCTTGTTTCTAAGTCGAGCAAAGGCGAGATGAAGTGTATGACAGATTTCTGACCAGAACAATTCCGTCCATTCCAGCACCCATGTTAGGCTATAACAGTGTTTTTCATCTCATGTAGCAGAGGCCCTCTGCCCAGATTTTTCAGTCCATTGCTCCCCTGATGGATTGCTAAGATATTCAGCATTGGAGCAACCTCAACTAACCGGTCAATGCATCAATGTAAACTGGGCCATTTCATGCCAAGTTAACCAAACCAAAGTACCCTGGTTGCCATACCTCTTGGGATCCTGCCGAGCAGCCCTCTACACAAAGGAGTGTTCGACAACCTATACCAAATCTTTTTGCCCAGTCGGGGATACAAAATAGAGAAAATGAGCGAAAGATACTGCATACAAAATCACATAAACAATATATATCACTCTCTTTTGTTTTTTTGTTCTGTGTGTGTGAAGGAAAATGTCAAGCTACGGTCTGATGTAGGTATGGTGTGCTTTGACCCTTCAACGTCCCATTGCATTATGGTACTCTCTGTGATTCCCCCTCCTTGTATGCAGTTGTGGCTGCCTCCATCCTGAAGGTGTGCATGGATATGTTCTTGCCCGCTATTCCGGCTTTCTCTACAGTCACAGCCAAAAACATGCCAAATTTAAAATTTCTCAGGGCTGGGAACGGGGTGGTGGGTGATGAAAGAGGGTGTTTGGTGGGTAAAACCCCAAGATTTTCCAGAAATCCAGAGGGAGATGGTGGAGGCGGGCTCGTCTTCCCGTGGGGCAGGGGTGCTTCAGAATGTCATATTTCAGCATTTTAAAAGCCACACAAAATCAGCACAAAAAAAAACACTTTTTTTGTGTTCGGAATTATCACACAGAACTACTTGGTCACACTTGGACTTAATAAGATTGTTAGATCTTTTGCTGTTATGCTGATATAGGGTGCCTACACTGCCAGTGCTGAGCTATCATTGTTTAGCTAGCAATCAGCTTGCTTATTCTGAAGACACTTAAGAAGGCTAAGGAAAATCCTGCTTTGAGTGAAGTACATTCAAAATGGTACCTCCAGACCGCAGCCAGATTGTCTATTAAGTGTTTTAGAGTCTTAAAATCTAAGGGGGCGCATGCTGTCCAGCTGCTTCGACTGCCAACCTTTCAAGGATTCCTTAGTATGAATGACTGTGTGGTGTCTGGTAGCCGCACCCCCCACAGCTTAGAACGATATGCAATGGTCACCAGGTGGGAGCCAATCCAAGACATGCTCCTTCACTGCTAGTTTGCCCATGTCAGAAGCATTGCTGATGTGGCGCTCGGCAGCCCATTGTTTGAATGGGTCATAATGCCTTACGTGGCTGGCTCTGGTGGATGCTAAGAAGGACAGCTCCACTAGTTTGCGTAGCTTGTGGTCCATGTCGCCATGGCCGAGAGTTGTGCTGGGAAAGGGGTCATCTCCAGATCCGTTCCAGGGAAGGCTTCTTTGAACCTCGACATCTGAAAATGATATAGGGTGTCAGCAGCAATATTCTTGCCACCAGGTACACGCCTAGTCCTAAACTTTATACTCATGAATAAACACCTTTTTCCCAGGAGTCTTAGGAGGCTAAGGACTGTTGGACATGTGGCTGAATGCCCATTGATTGCCTGCACCACTGCCATATTGTCAGACCAAAACATGATATGATATGATATGATATGGCATTTAGAACGCGCCTATACAAAAGTGTTTCAAGGCGTGACGTGGCAAAGGAGAGGGAACAGAGGGGAGACAAAGACAAAGATCTTACTAGGCCAGGAGACCTTGAGATCGCGGGGGGAGGGGAGAAGGGGGAAGTTCGAGGGGGAGGGGGCAGTGCAGTAAATGGCAGTAACAGTAAAATAAATAGAATAAATAAAGCAATAAGTGAAAGTGCGGCCAGCTGGTGGTAAGTGCAGACATCAGGTGTCAAGTTCTGGTGGGGGCTGTAGGGATACAGACAACAGTCTCTGAGTGTGGGGGATGCCAGGGAAGGCAGTGCAGGGGTGCAACTGGCAGGGACGGGACCTGGGCCCGAGATCAGAGGCTAGCCAGGTGACCAGTGCAGTTTCAGCCAGGAGTTCAGCAGGGGAGAGGAGAAGAGAAAGCAGAAGCAAAGAGGAAGGTCTTGAGGTGCTTCTGGAACCGCAGATGGTTCTCCTCACGTTTCAGTGTTCTTCTTGTCCGTCAGGGGATTTGGCCACATATCGAGTACTGCTACTATGGAGAACAACTCCAGGGCAGGGATGTTTTTTGTGTAGCCGTCTTTTGCCACCTGTTTGGCCAGGGGGATGAGCACCAAGATGCCCCAGTGATGGCACCAAAACCTTCTTTGACGGATGCATCAGTGAAAGGCTGAAGCTGTTGAATGGAAGCCCAAGGTGCTTGGTTTGCTAGTGCCCCATTGAACTAGCTGAAAAAGAGCCACCATATTCTCAAGTCCTCCTTAATGCCAGCACTGAGTCGCACAAAGTGATGTTTTTCTGTGACCCTCAAAGAGGACCTGGCAATCCTTCTTTCAACGATCCTTTCTGCTGGGATAACCCTAGCTGTAAAGTTTTGCTTGCTCGAGAGTCCCTGTATGGCTCCTAGGGGTAGCATTTTCCTCGGCTAGCACATGGTTGATGATATCTGAGGCAGAGCATAATGTGTCCCCTGGGTGTTTGGAATCCCCAGCCATGTGTCGTGTTCATGCCCTAAAAATGTCAATGACTCCCAGGCCACAGTGTCCACTTCACACCCTAAAAAGGGCAATGACTCCCAGGCCAGAGTGTCCACTTCACGCCCTAGAAATGTCAAATATTCCCAGTCCAAAGTGTCTACGTCACACCGTAACAATGTCAATGACTCCAAGGCCAAAGTCTCCACTTCACACCCTAAAAATGTCAATGACTCCCAGGCCAGAGTGTCCACTTCACGCCCTAGAAATGTCAATTATTCCCAGGCCAAAGTGTCCACTTCACGCCCTAAAAATGTCAATGACTCCCAGGACAAAGTGTCCACTTCACAACCTAAAATGTAATTGACTCCCAGGCCAAAGTGTCCACTTCACACCCTAAAAATAGCAACGACTCCCAGGCCAGAGTGTCCACTTCACGCCCTAGAAATGTCAATTATTCCCAGGCCAAAGTGTCCACTTCACAGCCTAAAAATGTCAATGACTCCCAGGACAAAGTGTCCACATCATTCCCTAAAAATAGCAATTACTCCCAGGCCAGAGTGTCCACTTCACACCCTAGAAATGTCAATTATTCCCAGGCCAAAGTGTCCACTTCACGCCCTAAAAATGTCAATGACTCCCAGGACAAAGTGTCCACTTCACACCCTAAAAATAGCAACGACTCCCAGGCCAAAGTGTCCACTTCACTTCCTAGAAATGTCAATTATTCCCAGGCCAAAGTGTCCACTTCACGCCCTAAACATGTAATTGACTCCCAGGCCAAAGTGTCCACATCATGCCCTAAAAATAGCAATGACTCCCAGGCCAGAGTGTCCACTTCACACCCTAGAAATGTCAATTATTCCCAGGCCAAAGTGTCCACTTCACGCGCTAAAAATGTCAAAGACTCCCAGGCGAAAGTGTCCACTTCACGCCATAAAAATCTCAATGACTTCCAGGGCCCTTGAGGTTTCTTTGGAATCAAGTGGACACCCAACTTGTTGGTCATAGTCTTGAATGCAGATAAAGAAGGCATAACTTCTCTGCCATGACACCTGGCATCTCAGGTGTGAGCACAGGTTCTTTGCATCTCTCTGGACTGGGGGATCTCGGTTACAGATGGAAAAGCCCCTTCCAATTTCTGCAGACACTTTGGAGAGAGAGAGAAAGAACTACTTGCCGGATACTCTTCTATCGTAGTCCACGTTCCATGGAGCTCCTTGAGTAGGTTCAACTCACCGTCAGACCCTGTCTCTCCCCCAATTTCGCAGTCCACCACGTCCCCTGCTTTTTGCCCTACGAGCCACTCGATTCGCCCTCCCACTTTCCATGCAGGGATTTGAAAGGGCCATAAAATGGTGTGAAGTGCCATACAAGAAACCTCCATGCCTCACTGGAAATCTTTTGATAGGTGGGGGGCTTTGGCAGCACAAAGAGCGGAACGGAAGCCTTGCCCTCCATCTTTAAATGTGTTAAGTGTCTGTTGTTGGAATTTCGAACTATTGCACATTGCAGACAATGCAGAACAGCTGCTTCTCCACAAAGCCCCCACTCTTTCCATTCAATGGAAAGAGATCTAGGACACACGTCAGTACGCAGGGTTTTGCTTGAGCAAAGTGTTAACTTCAAAGTAGGGGTCCTCCAACGTTAGCTCTTACGGGGTGTTGAGTGCTCTGCGTGCAATGTTCAACTTTTACAAAACAGTAAAGAGTACAAAATCGCATTTACTCTTTACTTTTCCTATCCTTTTTGTAAAAGATGTAAATGCCACCTGCACATAATGCCTTGCTTTCAGCATTTACACTGAATTCCTTTGGAATCCGCCTGCTTTTAGCGGGTGCTAAAAACAGGCGGATTAAATGGGAATGGATTCCTTTCAGAACAACATGAAAAGCTCTTGCGAGCGTAAAAGCATGTGCCATTTGAAGCTGGATGTGGAATACACTGCTTAATCCTTTATTTCCTTTCGTGCTCCTTTTACAACTCTAAATGGTAGCAGAATTTAAAAGTAGTTTAAAAGTAAGGCATATATACCCACCACCTTCCATTACACCTTACTAATGCACTGCAGAGCTTGGAAAAATGATCTCCACTGAGTGAAGTTTAAAAGGATTAGCAAATTCTGACACATCATTTCTGTCTCATTTTCTATGAACTGCTCATTGCATCCGTGTGACCACAATGTAAGTACTTACGTGCTGTTGGCTCCCCTGCATGCAATTTTGAACATCCACGAGGCGGGAGGGGAAAGTAAAGTGTAAACTGAGGTGAACTTTTACTGTATACTTTTCTTATCGCGTAAACAATTAAATGATGCCTGCAGATTATGCTTTGCTGATGGCATTTACTAACTAAGTCCTATGGATTCCGCCTGGTTTTGAGCAGCTTCAAAACTAGGGCGGATTCCAAAGGAATCCATTATGCTTTTTTGAAAATCTCTTCCAGGCATAAAACGAAACACAATAATGGAACGGGGGAGGTCAGCACGGTGGAGAGCGTTTCTCGGCTTGATGCCCCTCTGCCTCTTCATGCCTCGAATATTGAGGAGATCGGGATATGGAGGCTTCCGAGCATTTCACCTCACTTTTACGGCTCTGTTTCTAGCTCCACAAACTTTAAAGAGGCCCTTTGAATTTTTTCTGTGGAATTATGAAATGTAATGCACGTTTGTTTTAAAGTGAGCAAAGAAAAGAAAGGAATAAAGACTTTCAAGAGGATATACAAACCGGGTTCACTTGATTTTAATGATTAACTTCGGCCGGCCTGACGGTGCACAGGAGGGGCCAGGGGTATTGACAGATATGTCTGGTGGCATTGTCAAAAGGCACATGTGCCTCCATTTTTTAGCAATCCCCAGTTTAGTAAATTGAGCGCAGCCTGCTGGTTTTCAGTCCCCTAAAAAGGCTGCAGCAATCACCATTGTTTTTTATAGGGTGACCTGACCTGGCACCGCCTTTTATGGTGGAGCAGATTCCATTTTTTGTTTTTCTCATGGGAGGTCCTTTAGTCATCATCAGCCTCATTATCACTTTATTCTGATTTTAAAAAAAATCCATCAAAGTCACAAATTGCAAACACACAACCATTCATTAATACACATCAAATATATAACTGCATTAAGTGAGCATCACTCCGGAAAAAAAAGATCAAAATCCCAATAGATCATATAACATTTGGCCGCACATCCTAAAATATTAAAATGTCCTGAAGCAACAAAAAAAATACTTCTTGCAACTTACATAATGAAAAATGATTACATAGTGGGCATTGTTTAACGAACTATGGAGACATAACGTCATGCAAATGAGGACATTGAGTACCATAACAACAAAACATAACAAATGAAATCCAAAAAAGCAAATTATTTCATAGTTCACGAATTCTAAAAGGAGCATACCTGCCCCCTCTGTTTCCTTGAGCAATTCCCACCATAGGTCCAATAAAGGATTTGGTTTCATTTGCCAAGCCTTGATGAAAGAGCTTGCCAATGCCAAGGAAATGTTTCATTTGCTACTGCACCCACCCACTGGAACTCAATCACGGTGTTGGCCCGGAATGCCCCCACAATGCTCCACTTTCGCAAATCTCTCAAAGCATGGCTCTTTTTACAACGCCTGGCCAAGGACTAATTCCAATGGACGCACATACTGATGAACAGACCTCTCAGTAAAGCGCTACTGTTAAAAGGTGCTAGCCAAAATGCTGGCTACCCCCACTGTGTACTGTGCTCCCCTGCTCTCGAGGTAGGCCAGCGCTTTAAACAATAAAAAAAGAGAGAACAGTTATAAACATGTATTAAAAAAGGACATTGCTCTTCAAAATCCTGACCAAGTATTGTCTTCTGATATCCAAATAAATAGGGCCGAGCAAGACAAAATGGACTAGCGCTTCTCCGACCCCACAAACACAGGATGAATCCCCAGCCTCTGGCAGTGCCGTTTCCCACCAGATAGTCTGCGGCGCCCTCCACTGGTGATGACGGCAAATAAAACCTGGCTTGTGTCTTTGTACAGCTTACTTTCTATTAAGACGCTAAGAAGAGCTGTTTTAAGGTCACTGTGGGTGATATTCAAAGGGTTCTATGGGTGAGACTTACACAAGCCCAATCCCACTTTGTTCAAACAGAACTTACTATGAGCAAGTCAAAGCACTACCTCTGTAGATCGATAACATGTGCCCCACTGAGAAATACTGCACCATTTTGGCAAACCTTAGTATTCCCCCTATAGACTGTCTCATCTTGGCCGCCTGTTTGTTAATGTGATCGATCGGATCTATTTGATCAAAGCGACGGCCGAAAATGCGGACTTTTTTTTAACCCTTTACACCACATATATATGCGGGGGGAGACCCCCGCAACCCCCATATTAATATTTTACTCTAACCCCCCCCCACATATATATATGGTGTAAGGGAGGGGTTAAAAAGAAAAAAAAGTCGGCATTTTCGGCCGTCGCAGTTCCCAGGTCGACATTTTTGTACGATTCCGATCGATCCATTCCAACTCAGCCGAGAGTTGCAACAAATACCCTGATTATCCGAATGGTGACATTCTTCTACTTTACGTCAAGCAGTTACTAAGAGGTCTCTTCTTAGAAGGGGAGAAGCATATCAGACTACTCTTCCTTCGATTAACCTTTATTCCCTTCACTACCATATAGGAAGTGTATTTGCGTACCAATAACCGCAATGCCCTTGTCTTCCTTGCCAGGAGAACCACATCGGCCGCATAACTCAGAATTAGGATTCTCCAAATCCCTAAATGGGGGAGGGGTCCGCACACACCCTTGCCGTAACCCCCCTCTGGATTTCAATTTCATCGGTAATCTCACCAGCAGGACCACAAAGAAGACAGACTCTGGTCTTCAAGTGCAAGGTAATCACCATATAAAGTAGCGGCTATGCCTATGTCCTGCACGCTGGTCCACAGCATGCCTCTGTCTACATAGTCGAAGGCTGAACTTAAGTCCATAAATGCTGTATAGACAGGCGAATCCTGAATCATAGCTTACTTAGGCCCTGATATACCCCGCTCAATGGGTTCCTTGTCATAAAAAAACGAATCAATAAATAGCGAATGAAATGTTAACGAATTAAAAATAACAAAAAAAATAACTAATGTTTTTTTTGGGGGGGTTCCCCCTCAAATCCCTGTTTCCCAGTGCTAAAACACCATCCCAACCCCCTCCCCGCAGGTTTTAACCCTTTACCCCACCCCCACAATATATTTTCTTAAAACAATTCAGTATTCGTTATAATTGTCATTCGTTATTTATTTTTTGCTATATTCACTGTATACCGCTCAATCCTTTCCTACCGGCCAATTGGGTATTTGATAAACACCCTTCCTCCCTCACCCAATCCTCCATCCTTTTCAAAAGTGCTCCAGTAAAGACCTTTAAGAATTCATACAGAAGAGTCACTGTGAGACAGGAGATTGGAAAATGCCTGTCACCCCTTTTTATAAATGGCAACAATTACCCCAAGTTTCCAGCTCTCATTAACCCTTGGAAGACCTTATGATTACAAAGAGAGAGATTGTGTGGGAATATTTTGCCTCTACAAGGTATATTTATGTCCTAAATGGTGGTGGACCCTGGTGATTGCTGTAATTCCCGTGGCTACATCTGGGTATAGGGTAAAGATTGTGATAACCCAACCCTGGTATTGTATTCATTTGGTAGTGAGGCTGACATGTCTACTCAGAAATGCTGTGCATAGGGCAACAGTGCAGATACCAGACGCAGTTCCTAGGCAGAATGCCTTTGCGATGCACCAATGATTTGGACCTTGGGCCAGTATTCACACAGGTGGTCTATGCATGTAAACATTTAATGAGTAGGGCAGGCAGAGCAGTCAGATGAGAAAGCAACCAGTAGCAGGCCCCTACTATCAGGGCTCTAGTAGAGGGAACACGAGTGGACGGTGTTAGCCCACTTTTTTCAGAGGATGCCATCCCCCTGGGTATTTGAGGAGTTAACAAAAAAAGGTTGCTCTCTTATGTTGGTTTAGTGTTTTCCAAACGGTGCTGAAACATAGCCAGAAGACAACATGAAGGTATCTTCGCAAACTCTGTGCTATATCTGTAGCCCGGATTGGGCTTGCATGTACACAGGAAGGACGCAGAGCCGGAGGGATGAGGAAACATAACTATCTTTATTTAACTGCAACAGGAAACTGGCGTCCCCACGCCAACACTCCTCCCTCCTGTCCCTCGTCATGAAAGACACCCCTCTTGCCAGCAGGCGTGTGCCTTAAAGGTACAGGGGGCTCTAACAATATCACATTAAAATGTTGATACCTTTTCTGATTTAAAAGGTGCACACCCTTTAAACTTTGACAGCAATATCACAAGAAACGCTTCTCTCTTGGGTTATTTTTTCGGATGTTAACAATTACTTTTCTGAAAGGCAAACGTTTGTTTGCCCTGTGCTCTGCCTTTGATTGGGAAAGACCAATGGAGTGAAATGTGCATATTTCCCTTTTACAACTGTTCACTTCCTGTGATGCCCCTTGTTACTACATATGTCAGTGTGCTCACCCCACCCTCTAAACTCCCCACACGTTTTAGGTTTTGGCTATTCGGTAAGTGGCACCAAATATAGGGAGAGATGGCATGTGACAGGGTTCAATGTTGCTTTGCTTATTTGTCCACTGTGTCCACACCCATAGCCATTCCATGTCCATGGCCTATATGAATGCCCACCCCATCTTTGCCCTTTCCGCCCAAATCATGACTAATGCAGACTCTTTTAACATGTTGTCAATGAGCTGCATATCTCACAGGCTTATCGTCAAGCCTGTGATGTGCTGCTGACTGACCTAGAGAAAACAGAAACCTAAAATATAACCTCACAGGAACAGCCATTGACTCCCCTCTGTGAGGCCCCTGAACATCACCACCCATACCTGGAAGCCACAGTATTTATTTTATTTTGCATTTTTAAAGCGCTCACACAGCCCGCGGGCATCGAGGCGCTGTTACAAGAATTGTTTGTTTTTTTAGTTGTATAATTTTTTTTTTTTTTAATCTTAGTTGCGTATTTATAACGCGCTTAAACACCCAGAGGTTTCTAAGCGCGGACCCAGGGGTCGACCTGTGTTGCTTCGTGTCGTCTTGCTTCCAAGGCGCGCACGTTGCCGTTAAGCTATCCTCCTGGGTTGACAGAAGTTCAGTTTGTTCCTTTGTTGGTTCATTTGTTTACAACTTATTTTTAGCCTGTTTGCTTTCTTTTGTGGAGTTGGGTAGTTTGAGCCTTTTCCCGAACTGACAGAGCTTTTTTGCCCCTCTGGGTACTGTATAGATATGGGGAGACTTGAGATGATTCATACACATGGGCGTAGGACATGGGAGGGACAGGGGGGACAAATCCCCTCACAATCTTAAGTGGGGGGGATGTATTGTCATTTATCCCCCCCAGAATATGTGTTTGGTGTGTTGTGCAGGGATCTGTTTTTGAAGTGGGGGGAGGGGCTGCTTACTATGTAAGCTGCCCTCTCCCCCCTGGCCCCCAAAGCATGGGGAAATACCCTGGGGGCAGATGGGTGATCATCTGCCCCCAGGGAAGGGGGGCAGATGGGTGATCATCTGCCCCCAGGGAAGGGGGGCAAACAAAAAAGAAGATTATTTTTTTAAACCTAGTTTTGGGTGGGGTGGGTGGGGGTGGGACCACTAGCCACCGGGTATTTTTGCAAGGGGTGTGGCCCTCTCCTCCCCCACCCTAAGTGGATGGGGGGCACCTTATGTAGCCCTCCCTGGGGGCAGATTTCTGCCCCTAGGAAGGAGTCCATGAGATCTCCTCCATATATTTGGGGTGGGGGGAGAGGCCAAAGCAAATATTGCACATGTGCCCATCTGCCCCTAGGGAAGGGCAAAACAAAAATATATATATTTTATAACTTGTTTTGGGTGGGGGTGGGGGGCCCACTAGACCACCAAGATTTTTTGTGTTTGAAAGGGGGGATGGCCCTCCCCCCACCCTAAGTGGATGAGGGGGCCCCTTATGCAGTCCTTCCTGGAGGCAGATTTCTGCCCCTAGGAAGGGGTACATGAGATGCCCCCATCCATTTGGGGTGGGGGAAGGCCACTGCAAATATTGGCAGAGCCACCCCCCAAGCCTGGGGCAGTATGTTTTGCCCCCCCCGGGGTAGATGGCCACACACATGTGCCCACCTGCCCCTAGGAAAGGGGCAAAACAAAAATAAAACAAATTATAACTTGTTTTGGGTGGGTGTGGGGGGCCATTGATCCACCATGGATGTTTTTAGTGGAAAGGGGGTGGCCCTCCCCCCCCACCCCAAATGGATGGGGGGCATCTCATGTAGCCCTCCCTGGGGGCAGATTGCTAGCACAATAGTCCCCTAGGAAAGAGGCAAAACAAAAACAAAAATAAAAAAATGATAACTTGTTTTGGGTGGAAAGGGGGTGCCCACAGGTGTCTCCTTTTCGGAAATGCATTGGGTTCTCTGTTTTCCTTGGTGGCTTTGACAACCTAGGCCCAAATCTGTAGGTTGTCCACATGAGCAAAATCTGCTTTGCCGAAAGGCTTGGGGTTATCAGTGGGTTAGCCTTTTCCCTTTGCGCCGAGGTAGGTGCATCCACACATGTGAGGTGCCGTTTTCGTTGGGACACCTTGCAAAGCAGAGCTGTTAGTGGGCTAAAGCAGGAGGCAATGTCTGCACACCCTCAAAGGGTATGTGCAACCAAAAGTAATAGGCCCCTCCCCCCATCGTGGCTGTAGGGGCCAGGCCCCAAAACAGGGCAAGAATGCTCTCCAATCATCCATGCCCACGAGTATGGTACCCCTCGTGCTCCAGGAACCCTGTCGAGCAACCTCTGTGCTTTCCAGGTGATACTAACGTTATTTAAAGCCAGAAGTCTAAAAGGTAATCGTTTAATTGCAGCTGGAAATTAGCTCCTGGCGTGATCAAAATTTCTTAACCAAGTGTGACATCATCCCCTTCCTTTATAAGCAATATGTGTGCTCTCACGTTTCTTCATCCACTGAATTACTGTTAGAAACAAAGGCAAGAGTTGTGTCTCTTGTGTAGGCATTAGGAAGGCAGTTGCCAGCCTCTGGCATAATATGCCCATGTTCTTCCAGTATTGGCTAGCTGTTGCCCTCTTATGGCCAGGTAGAACCATCATGGCAGTGACTGGCAAATGCCTTTCCCCTGCAGACAGAAAAGCGGAAATAAGAGTCCAATTCAAGACAAGGAACAAATCGAAGTTGAGACAGATTGCAGCTGCCTTTGCTGTGTAAGGGAGAATATGTTGAGTGCTCAAGCAAGGAGGTATGTATTAAGCAAGCAATCAGTAAGACAAGGGAGAGGCAAAGAAAGGGGCTCTTTGACTAATGTAACAGGGCAGAGCACCCATGCTCTGCCGTCTTAGTAACATATGAGAGAATCAAATAGATCAGGCTTTGCAGAAAATGTTAAACGAGAAAGGAACAGAGTCCAGCTCTGCATTCAGAATAAAAGGCAGAGAAAGGCTAGGCTCTGAAGCCAGGATGAGATGGAATAAGAGGGACCAGACTCATTGTGAGAGGCTGGCCCGGCCCTTGCAGGGGCGCTAGAGGGGCAGCCCACATAACGGGCTGCCCCTCTGGCCACCCCCTGGGTCCACATACACCCCACCTACTAGGCATCCCCCAGGTCCGACACATCCGGCCGCGGTCCTGGGGAGTGCTTATAAGGGGGTGGGCTTGCGATCGCTCATCCTCATTTTTTGCTGTACCCCCCCCCGGAGGACAGTCAAAGCAGCAACATCACACACCTGGTCCCTCTACTCCCATAACAGGGCTTACTCAGAGGTACAAACAAGATTTTCTCTTTCTTTGAAAGCCCCATCTTTCCATTACAAGAGACACACACGTCTCCTTGCCCCACACAAAAAAAGTAGCAACTTGCAGTTGGTAGAAAAGGCTTCAACTCCTTTATTTGGCAGGAGTCCACTTACAGGTGATCTGCCTCTTAACGAGCTGGCGTCCTAGCTCTGGCCCACTGGAAGTAATTGTTATTTCCTCTCTCTTACCATGAGCTCATAGTCGGATGAAAAATCCAGAAATGCAACATACAAAGACATGTTCTTTGTTGCTGCATCCTTTCATTTTCTTCTGTTTTCTTTTCTTCTTTTATCTTGTTTTATACAGTGACATTTGTAATTTAATACATACTGCTATTTTAATTCTAATGTTGTGAAAAGTCAAGTTCTTTGACTAAAACACAATAAATAAATAAAGCAAAGTCCCCAAGATGTCCCCTGTCCCCCCAGATTTTATGTGTCTCCTACGCCCCTGTTCATACATATGCTCACTGTTATACACACAAACACACACACACCGCACTGCGATTCCACACATCAACTGCCCTACACACACTAACCCTCTCACACACAGACCCCAACCACACTGCCAGCCCCACGCACTGACTTCCCCACACTGCTCCACATATATTGTCATACGTGCCAACATTCCGAAGCCTCTGGGAGAGAAATTGTGTGCGAGAAGTCAGGAGACGTCATTTTCCTCATAGGAATGCACTGGTGCTGGAATTAATTTAGGTGGGATAACGTGAAAATGTGCAATATTTTTCACTGAAAAGTCGGAAGTCTCCCAACTAAATCGGGTGGGTCGGCATGTATGCATTGTCCACACACACTGTATGCCCCATGCACACACTGACCCCCAGACACACAATGCTCACACATACTGACCTCACATATTACCCCACACACTGCCCCCTATGCACACACGCCCACACACACACACACAAACACTGCCTCCACATACACTGACCACCCCACCCACACACTTCCCAACACACACACAGCCTACAGCCATTTCCAATTACATTCCCACTGCAAACACACTCTTTGCCTGCCCAAAACACACACACACTATCTGCCCCCACACACTGCCACCTCACCACAGAACTGGCACTCCCCCATGCACACTTTACCTACACATGCACTGCCCCACTAAAAACCTCCACACATACATTGTCCGCACACACCCACTGCTCACACTGCCCCACCCACTGCCCACTAATACAAACACTGCCTGTGCAACACACACTGCCCTACACAGACTGCTCTCCCCCACACAATGCCCCAAACATACTAACCACACACTCTGCCTGATCACATTGCCCCACTACACAAGCCAACCTTGCACGCATGCACATTGTCCCCATGCGCACTACCCCACCCATGGACACATGCACACTGTCCACACATACATACCCTCACGCTCCCTACACATGCACACTCCCTCCATTATCACTCATACAAACCCTGACACACTGTCCCAACACACTTTCCCAACACGTTTTCCACATACACACTGGCCCCAAACACTCTCCACACACACCCACTGCCCACACACGCTGCATATGCCCACACACAGAGCCCCCACACATATAGCCCCACACTGTTCCACTGCACACTGCTCCCATGCAGACTTCCCCTCATACACACTGACTAGCATAACACATTCACACATTGCCTGCACACGCTAATACTGCCCCACGCACACTGGTCAGACATGCTGCCCTCCACACACTAACACTGCCCACACACACACACACACACACACACAAACACACTGCCCTGACAAACTAACACTCCCCCTACAACTACACACTGCACTATGCACACACTGCCCCCAAGATGCGCACTGCCTCCCACATGAACACTTCCCCTAAATGCACACTGGCCACACACATCCATTTCCCCCACCCATTCCCACACACTGTACCCTCACACCCATTAACCCCACACTCGTCCCCCCACACACACACACACTCTGCACACACACTCATTGCCCACACACACACTAAATATACAACCATACAGTACACTCCCACACACACCTGACCCCAAACACACACACTGCTCCCTCAATCAGAATCTGCTCACCCCACAAACACCACTGACCCTCACACACACATTGCCCCCACACCAGCCACTGCACTGTACCCCACAGACAAATTCGTCTGCAAAGACACTGCCCTCAGGCACAGACACTGCAACCCACACAAACACTGCACCCATACCACTGTTCCCCAAATACACAGGCCCCCACAAATACATACATTGGCTGAACACACACTGACACCCCCTAATCACACTACCCACATACAGCACACACACACTCAAGCCTTCTACCACCCACACTAACACTGCCCACATACACACACACTGTCCACACACAGACTGTTTACACCAACACAGCGCACACGCGTGCACATACACCGCACACAGTAAACAAGAGTCAAGTCAGCGGAAACCAAAATATTAATTCACTTCAAGGACATCGTCCTACCGTGAAAGAGATAGAAACAGCACTGCTGGTCATAAGTCAGATCACCATACGTCAATCAACACATGATAAAAGATAACATGTTTATTAAATTTCTTATAAATTTATTTCAAAAAGTTTAAAAAGGGATTAAATAGTCTACAATACTTGTGCAATACACGAAATTGTATCGTACAATTAAAGAGATAAAGAAATAAAGTGCATACTGCTGTAAAGTGCTAGTGCCAATTGTGAACCTCGAGGTGATATCAACGGGAAATAAATCAATCGTAATAAATCCCGATGATAAACACAAGGATGACTCAAGGGTATCCCTAGATGAGTAAAGGGGATCACTCCACCGGGGAAACCCACAGTGACCCAGAAATAATTGGAATGTGTAAATAGCAAATGTCTATTAATGACAGATTCCACACAATGCAAAGAGTCAAAATCGAATTGATTATAATAATCAGCAAACAAGAGGACCAATAGCTAGAAAAAACTCAATACCAGAGTAAAGACACATCTAAAACAAATGCACATAGTAATACAAGTTAGGGATGCTATGTGTCAACTACTACAATGTCATGCAAAAGGTGGTTAACAATAAAGAAAGCATGGCATTATTCAAAGTTTGTAGTTTCGATGGAAGAAATACATCTTGCGGAATAAAGCAGATGAAATCCATCTTCATCAGGACAAAGCATTCCCATAAATTGGATCTTTTCAGGATCATTCATCATCATCTTAATGAACGTGCTCAGATTAAGGTGAAAACATTCACATATGTAATAGGACACGAGGAGAAGTTGGTCCCTGTAGAAGAAAATATATGTTAGAAAAAGAGAACAATACCGTAAAGAACAAAGATTAAAATAGTTAAAAATATGGTGATCCGAACAAATAAACAGACAGGGCTGTAACCATAGACCGTAGGTTAAGACATGTCGAGTGATATGAGGGGAGAAAAAGTAATTACCATAATCTCTACCCAGGAGGGGGCTGGTCCCAAATACCTGTCAATAAGTCCAGGAAATAACGGCTCAGCCACACCAAAGGAAGATCTCAAGAAAAATCAGATCTGTAAGGCAAGGTGTCAAAACAAAACTTAAGTAGTGGATTGCCATATATCTAAATGGTCAAAACATGATTCCAGAGTTAACAAAAAATCCAATACTCTAAGAAGAGTCAATTTAACCAAAGAACAAAAAATTAGAGTTAAGGATAAACCTGTACGTACACATGAATATTAAAGGCTATAGACAAAAGTAAATAAGTAAATGAATGAATAGTAAGTAAACAAATTAAACGCTCCTGCTTCAGTGAGTCAAGGAAGAAAAAAAGTTGTTTAAAATGAAATCCCAATGGATAGGAGAGCACACAACTCACCTCTGAATATGGCCAATCATATACATGATGGCGATTAACGCTTAAAGATATAGCGTTCAATAGCTTACAATGACAGAAGTCTCTGTCAGGAGTAGGGCTGCAATAGAGGTTCGAATTAAGTCAATCCGTGTCGAATAGATGGACAACATATCTGGAGTTCCTAAACATCTGCGGTACGACCTAATGCACACAAATAGATGGGACAAACAACAGCCCATAAGGTATATACATGCAATGAATGATGCAAGTGTAACCAGACGATTCTAGCAAGGAAACGGCATACAGATAATGAATTAAAAAATAATAAATAAAACTATGTCAGAGCTGCTGGCACGCCAGATGCTGTAAAAGGGCACATCAGTATAAAGTTAACAATAATGTGATGCACATGCGAACTAAACGCTTGCATTAAGTACAGGCTAATAATAGCCAGGGATCATGGTCCCAAAGCGACCAAACAAAACCCGATGGTGGACAGCATAAATCCCAGGGTCGAGAAACTCCATTCGCGCCAAAATGCGCAACGGACAAAGGATAGAGTTCTGATAAGAGTTGTCCCCGGCTTACCTGGACATGCAGGAACGAGCGCCGACTCGACTCGCGCACGAGAAAACCGGAAGTGCCGTACTCGCGTCTGCGCGGTGATTCTCGCTCTAAATGTACGTTGTAGACGTATAGCACGTAACGTAACTCCAACCAACCATCGAGCAGGGGAGGGACGGTGAAGCGTCGTGCCACGCTGTTCTATAGCTGACTACCAGAGATGAATGCCCAAAACAGGCTAGTAAAGGTAAATGAAAAAGAAGCTGTTAATTAAACACAGATTGCCATTCTTCTTGGACGTTCAAACCCAAGGTGTGGCTTTGGGTATTGTATATCCACCAATGCTCCCGTGCAGCTAGTCTATTGGCTATGGCATATTGATCTGGGCCCACTACGCGTTCCAGGCACCACCATCGTAAATCCTCACAATTATGGGAATGCTCTATAAAATGAGCAACCAATGGAGAGGAGAGATTTCGGGTTCTAATTCTAGACTTATGTTCTGTAATTCTAAGTTTAATGGGTCTAGATGTCTTGCCTATGTAAGTTTTTCCACATGGGCAAGTAACCGCACACACACACCAGTGTTGTGAGTGCCTGGGTATTTCAGAGTAATTCATGCCAATGGATTGTGCACCTGGACATTTGAACTCCATCCCTGGCGGTGATGCACGTACTTGGAAATATGTGGTCAATAGCTGCCAAAAGGTATGAGTAGCTGAGCATAAGATGGTAATACCTTACAAATGCTTATACACTGCCTTTTCAAAAGCCCAAACTATTGTCTTTGCCAGTGCTTGTTTTTTTAGGCCTTGTTGTAAGGGGACTTTAAGGGAGCAGGAGGCACGATGTGAGTACATTTCTTCCACGGCACATAAAGTGGGGAGGGGGGAGGGGAACCAGGGGGCTTTTTTGCAACATAGCCTTCCCATCCCAGGTCACTTAGTCACATTACATGGTTGCAAAATGATTGGAACCCAACCCCGGAACAGTGCAGTGCCCTGCATTAGTCTGATAATTAAAGCTTCTACTAAAAGCTTGTAATTATGCCTTTTTCCATGAAAGCCGAATTAATAACGCATGAGGCTGATTGTGTACCAGAGAACTGCCTTTGTTTTATTTTTTTATTTTTTTCCTAGGTAATAAAATATTTAACAAAAGTGGAATAGTCATTATCCTAGAGCTCTTTCTTCATATTAAGGAGTTAGAGGGCTTGCTCCTTTGTCCACAGTAGTGTTAAGCGGTTACCAGTCAATTGGTCGAAAACATTTGGTCGACAGGACAATTGGTCGACACCATTTGGTCGAATGCCAAATGGTCGAATTTTTTTTTTTTTTTTTTTTTACCCCTTTTTTGGTTTTTTCTGGGGGGGTCCCCCCCCCCAACCCCCTTTTTTTCTTTTTTTTTTTTTTTTTTCCCCACACGAAAACCCACAAAACACATATATATATAAAAAAAAAAAAATTCGACCATTTGGCATTCGACCAAATGGTGTCCACCAAATTGCAGTCGACCAGTTTGTTGTCGACCAATTGACCGGACACCGTGTTAAGCATTGGCAGATAGAACAGAATGAACGAACAAGCCACATTTGGGTGGTAACCTGTGTTGGATACTTGGAAGGGATTCAACGGGAGCGTCATTTTCTGAAGCAGCCAATGGTAGCTGTACAACTGATGTCATTTGCGCGCATTTCATAGGGAAACAAACCCATGTTAGCTTTGACATTTGGAATAACTCTCTATTGGTCGCATGGCGTGACTATAGACAAGGGACCGCGCAGAGTTCCATGACTTAAGCAATAACCCCGACGTGTGTGGGCATTAACAAATAAGTATTATTATTATTAGTGTATTTATTGACCGCAGACTTAGATTTGGGAAGCAATGGAGCACTTTACAATCATAGGGGGAATAACATAGTGAGGGAAGCAGAGAAAAAAGGAGCATGGAGTTAACAAGGGAGGGCCCAGGGTCCGAGTTACAGGGCCACGTGAAGAGAGGCACTTAACGTGGGCCCGGTGTCATTACCTGACTGATACTGCCTTCCGGGTGTATAGCTATTTGCACCACCGCATGCACAGTTGTCATTTCTCAACCTAGTAAAATACTACAAAACAAAATGGCCCCTATGGACATCTAGAGAAGCGAACTACATGCAGTCCCTTTTCCCTTTCCATAGCAGCCATTACCATGGAGGGGAAGGGACGGGACGCAGGGGGTTCCTGGATCCGGCAATGTCACAGGTAAGTTGGGCCTGGGTGGGATGGTGTGACGAGTGGGGTGGGGGTGGAAGTTATGAGGTGTAGGCAGAAGAGGGCATGGAGAAAGTGAAGGCTTACACCCGGTTGGAAGATTACTGTCTCCAGCTTCTCAGGAGGCTCACAGCTCGAGCAATACCATGAGGTATAGGCAGCCTTTTGAGATCCCTGATTGGCTAGGGCACCCCATGAAATCCCCTGCTGGTGAGAAAATGTGTCTGTAAGGCAGGCTTTCCCCTTCGGGCCTCCTGTAGGACATGGGACATTTGTCTCTGAAGGTGGCTGTGAAAATGTCAGAACCGGAATGCCTTTGTCGTATCAGCTGAAGTCTTAGAAGATGCTGCGTTGTTACTTACTGGGCATGTTGCTGGCACTCTATTGGCGATCGGGCATCATGCATGGATGCTGCTGCCCTTCTTGCTGTGCTGTAAGGACACCGCTGCCCTGTGGGCACCATACAAGGATGCTGCTGCACATCAGGCCTCTTGCTAGGAAGGCTTCTGCCTATTGGGCAAACGTGCTAGAATGTTGTTGCCCACCAGGTTTTTGCAGGGATGCTCATGTCCACTGGGCACCTTGCAGGGGCCCTGATGCCCATTGTGCAACTTGCAAGGATGCTGTGTCTGCCCATTAGGCACTTCATAGGAAGCTAGTGCATGTATGGCACTTAGCAGCGACAGTGTTGCTCACAATCAGAGAACTTATAGGGATGCTGGCATCCATCAGCCTCCTCTTAGGGGCGCAGCTGCTGACCATGGGGCACTGGTGCCCTTTAGGCTCCTTGCAGCAGTCATCCTGCAGCCCATCAGCAGGGCTGGCCTTAGGGCAGGGCCACCTGGGCAACCATCTGTGGTGCCAATAGCCCCCATCTACGCCTGCTCGGGGGTGTCTTTCAAGGTCTCCCCCGAGCTGGAGTTGTGGGGGAAGGCACAGCATGCCCTACTGAAATTAAATCTGCCCCGCTCTTGTGCTTGGACCGGGCTTTCCTGCATAGGAGCAGGGTGCATTTAATAACAATAGGGCGCTGATGCTTTCCCTATTGAAGTGATTACCTCCCCGCTCCTGTGCGAGAGCAGGGCGGTTTTAATTAGAATGGGGAGCTGATGTAGTATCGACACCCTATTACAGTGATTGACTCCCTTCCACGGCACAGCAGCGGAGAGTTAATAAAAAGTGGCGGTCCCCTGTTCATTGACCAGGGCGCTGGGGGTTGGGGGGCTGCCAAATGTTTGCTTCACTGGCCAGGGCGCTGCCACCGCTAAGGCCGGCCGTGCCGATCAGGCACGTGCAGAGATGCTGCAGTGGTCGGGGCCCAAACCTGTGGTGGTTGGCATCAGAATGACTTCCTTGTACAAAATAATGTAACATTTCCACCACACTGCAGTGCTAGTGAGTTGCTTTTCATTGCTGGAGGTGACATTACGTGGTCCTTTCTCAGACCTACTGCATGAAATCACCAGGGGCCCAAATTACATAAACTGCACTATGTGGTGCAAATTCACACTGTAGTGCTAAATTCCATCTCTGTGTTATTTTGTTCAAGTGGCGCTAAATTGCATCATGGCGATACATAGTAAATTCCACCAGGTGACAAGTTCTAGCAGCTTCTTATTTAAAACACGTTTTTTTTATTTGCCGTCAATGTTTACACATCTAAAAAGGAAACACGGATCACAAGACAGACATATCAACCAATCTTAATTGCCACCGCCACGGGCAAATTGCTCTGTTTACCACTGGAGAGAAATAACACAGAAATGCAATTTAGCACATTTATATTTTGCCCGATCTCATGAAGTTTTGGAACCAGCGAGTTAAAAAAAAAAAATATCTAAAACGAATGGGCTGGACATTATATTTTGAATGTATTTCTTGAAAGTCATGCATTTGGCATCCGATAGAATCGTGCCTTGCATTCCTATAGCTCTGTAAGTGGGAGGGCCCAGATGACATGAGCCTGCTACCAAACAGCTTGCCATGGGGGCGGGAGGGAGGGCCACTTCATTACTTGCTGAGTGGGGCCACTATCGGTTTTTTATTGTACCACCACATTGGTATTCAACAACCGTGGAAGGATGAAAGGCTGAGCCTGATAAAGTATCTTTCGTATGGAGTGAAAAATTTCAAAATTAAAAAGACCGGTTTAGAAAGGGGGGCCGGGGGGAACGCGAAGCGTTTCCCCCCGGGGTGTAT
Organism: Ambystoma mexicanum; assembly: GCF_040938575.1. Taxonomy (NCBI): domain Eukaryota; kingdom Metazoa; phylum Chordata; class Amphibia; order Caudata; family Ambystomatidae; genus Ambystoma; species Ambystoma mexicanum. The sequence continues at coordinate 1,525,313,062 of NC_090932.1, read as the reverse complement.
TTTGGCGCTGCACACGGCCAGCGAGTTGGCCTTTGGGGGGGGGAGAGCGCCTCCAAGGGGTATTTAAGCTGTCAGGGAAGGTTCGGGAGGCAGGCGACGGTTGGGACGTGAGATTGATGTCCTGGTCGCCTACTCCCGAGCTTTCCCTGAGGTAGATTGGCCTAGTGTGTCTAGGGTAGATCAGGTGAGGCAGGGTTGTGGGTTAGTCATAGTGGAAGGTTGGGCATTAGTAATTATAATTAAAAAAAAAGAATATTTTATTTTAATTACATATAGTCAGGGGTGCCATATATAAGACACCCTCCCCTGTTTACCTGAGTTTTCGTTCATTCAGCTTTGTTTTGTCAAGCGGGTAGGTCCGGTCAGGAGAGCGTGATTTTATTTGAGGCAGCTTGTGTTATCAGCTGCAGGAATCTTCTGGCCCGTGCCCTGTGGCCATCTGGCAGCGCTGTCCTAGCTGCCTGGGGTCAGCCAGCCCCTCCCGGTACGGCCATATTTCACCCAGCTTGTCAGTTTGCTACGCGCACACGCGCCCGTGTAAAGGGGGCACTGCAGTTCCCTTAAAGCAGTGGTATTCAAACTGTGGGTCGCGACCCCCTAGGGGTCCGCGGGTGCATCCCAGGGGGGCCCTGAGAGCTCAGCATGAAAAAAGATTTTTTTTTTTTTTTTTTTTTTTTTTTTTTTTTAGATTGGAAGAAATGGGCAGGGGTGGCCCACATGGGCGGGCTGAAGCATGAAACTGTCTCAGGCAACAATGAAAAAGTGGCCCACAGTTGTAAATGGATATTCATTCCTTTAGTCACAGACTGGGCCTCATTACTACTATGGCGGACCAGTAACAACGGTGCTGGTAAGCTACCGGCACCGTTGCTACCGTTCCGCCATAGTAAGAGTTGTGCTCGTGGGTGCTTGACAGCCCCCGCCAGGTCTGACCTCAGCTCGTCGGATGCACCGGCACCGTTATTAACGGTGCCGGTGCATCCGAGCTCCCCCTTCCCATTTGAGCCATATGGGGCTCAAATGGGAATGGGGATCTACCGGCACCTTCGAAAGGGCAATTATCATGTCCGCCTAACTCGGCATGACCTAGTAATTGCCCATTCGCGGGTGCCAGACCCGGATGCAACTCCAGTGGCAGCCGTGCCGGTTTTACCGGCACAGCTACCGCCAGAGTAGTTATGAAGCCCACTGTTTCAATAGTACCCAAAGGGGTGCTTTGTGTTAAAATGTAAGTAAATTGTGATATATTCAGCAACAATGGTCAACATTACTAACTGCATAGTGGCCCCTCACCCATTATGGAGGAGCTAAGGAGCCAGCCCAGTGAAACAGTGAGCACTCCCTCAGCTGCTTTATCCAGCTAATGGAGTGCTCCTGGGCTGGCTGAACTGTCAAAGGGAAACACTGTTTCCCTTTGACAGTTCAGTTTAGTTCCCCAGCCGCACATGCTCACTGAGCCATGCAAGTGCTGGGGCGTTTTGCTTCGCCAGCATTGCATAGCTCATTGGAAATGCTGGCTGGGGCACTGCATGTCTGTATGTCCGAGGGGGCGCTCCTGCGCCTCCTCGCACATACGGACAGAGCAGCTGGAGCAGCACCCACACACAGGCCAATGCAGAAGGTACGTTTATGTTCATTGTTTTTATTTAAACATGTGTATGGATGCGTTATGAGTGAGTGTATGGTGATGGATGCTCATGTGAATGATAGAGTGATTGCTGTATGAATGTGCAGCGCCTTGCATATACACATAATCATGTTCATTGTGTTAGGACCAGTGGGGCCCAGGGGACAGGGATGGTATCTTTTTACCGGACATCTATCATTCAAAACCCTCTGCCTTGTCCACAAGGCTTTCTGGGGCCTCGGTCCAAAATACCTTCAGCTATTCCTCCGCAAATACCTCCCCTCTCGAGCTCTTCACTCCTCTACCTCCAACTCCCTCAGGGTCAGTCGTTTATCAAAGAAACGAGCTGGGGGTAGATCTCCGTCTTCGGCTGGGGCCTCCCTCTGGAACAGCGCCCTGCCACTCTAAAACTTGAGGAGAACCATCTTTCTTCCTGCACTTATCAGACCGACCCTGTCTGCTGCCTTAAACGTAGCACTTGCAAATTGCTGGCTGCACTACCACTGTTTGTTGCCTTTATTATTTATTTATTGTTATTTATCTGTTTCTCCTCTGCTTCGCACTTAACACTTCTCCCCCCTTCCATGCACTTTTCCCCTCACACTTGCGCGTTCTCAATGTCACTGGGCCTAGTAAGATCGCTGTTTTATTCTCCTCTGTTCCCCTCCCTTGCCTTGTCACGCTCTGAAACACTTGTGTACGAGCGCGATAGAAATAAAATATCAATGCCTGCCCCCTGGACTCCCAGCAACAATTGCAAACTGTTTGGCTATTTACCCATTTTTTGTTAAAAGTATGCTCTACAATGCAACATTTTAACCTATTATTTAAAAAAAAATTCACAGGGGGAAACCCCCCCGAACCTCCCCTTAATGCCCCTCCGCTTAAAAAAGATTCACCAGCCGCCACTGGCCCTCAGACTGTGTTGGGAACGGGATGGGGGAACCGAGGGACTATGGTGGGAGCACAATGGACGGGAACCATGGGATAGTGATGGGAGCAGAGTGGGGAGAGCCCTGGGTGTGTGATGGGGTGGGGAGAGACCAGCGACTGGGTAGGAGTGGGATGAGGGAGCCCAGCGACTTTGATGGGAGCAGGTGACGGCGCGCAATATATACTGTCCATTTGGCATTTCTGGGGGGTCCCGACCTGCCCAAATTTTGCTCAGGGGGGCCCTGGCCAAAAAAGTTTGAAGACCACTGCCTTAAAGGGTCTGCTTTAATTTCTGTACTAGTGCTATGCGACTGCGAGCCGCTAGGGGGCAGTATATTAATCTCGTTTTTCAGCCCCTTAGTAACGTGGGCTCCTGTTTTTATTTTTTTATTTTTTTGTGTTTTTTCCCTTGTGGTAGGTTAGGAGTTAGGGGAGGGGGCTTTTTAGGGTAGGGGTTATTTTCAGGTGGGGGTAATTAAAAAAAATTAAATAAAAATAAATAAATAAATAATAAAATGGTTATGTTATGTTACTTTGCATTTATATAGCGCCTTATGTACCAGGGGTATGGTCTGTAAGGCGCTGGTAGGTTGAACGCCCTTGGGAACTGAAGTTCAAGTCAGTAGAGAGAGTCAAAGGTGCGTGTGCACACCGGTGTTAGGTTTATAATTATTTCTATATTTTATCTGGGAGTTATAGACTTTAATTCAGTTTTTCAGGGATATTAATTTTATAGCCCAATTTTCGTTGTTGGTTTGCCCAGGCTAGGGGTATTGGTCCATGGATAGGTGCTGGCTCGGGGGCTTAGCTAGTTGAGCTGCAAGGAGCATTTCTTTGGTGCACATCCAGATTATTGGTGCCCAATGCTGGGTCGGGGAGCCAGTAAGAAGGGTCTGGTGGATGCTAGGGCTCTGAAGGAGGCCCTGGAAATCATTAGCAGGGCATCTAACGCCCAATCGGAAGGGGCGGTAGTGGAAGTCACAGGGGAGGGGGAGGTCGGCGGGGGTAGGCCACAGAGTAGAGCAGCGGCAGATGGGGCTCTCACGGCAGTTGGTGGCTTGCACCCCCGCGGCGGGGAGAGGGGAGGTGTGGCAATCCAGGGGCAGCAAGACGAGGAGGGAGATTGACAGGAGAGCGTCGAGGGGAGTAATGATTTCGGGTGGGGAGCCAGAGAGGGAGGGAGTTAATAATAACCAGGGGGGGTTAGGGGATGTGAGGAGTGCTCAAGAAGGGGTGGGTCAAGGGAGCCACGGTGGGGGCGGTGATGAGGCACAGTGTGGGGTGACAGGGCAAAGGGGAAAAGGGGGTAAATACCTGCGGAAGAGTGCAGATGGTAGAAGGAGGAGAGGTCCCCATCAATTGAGGTTAGGGAAGGGTGCGGAACGGCCCTCCCGATTAGGAGGAGTGAGGGCAGAGGGTGCTGCGCAGCCCCCGCTGTTCCAGAGGAGGGAGAGGGTTTAAGAACGGCCCCTCCTCGGTCAACGCAAGGAGAGCCTAGAGGGTGCAGCACAGCCCCTAGCGAGGAGGATTACAGGGTGGAGGACTGCACACCTCGCCCGAGAGAAGAAGACCAGGCAGGGGTTTCTGCGGCCCCGCCGAGAAGACGTCAAAGGAGTGGCGGGGCGGACGCCCCGGGCTCGCAAGAAGAAGACCGACTCAATTCAAGCATGAGCTCGCATCCACAATGGTATTTAAGGGGTGATGAAGCTGGATTGGAGGATTATGTGGGGCAGTGGGAGGAAGAAAGCTATAGGACTGCAAGGAGAAGGGGGGAGGAGAGAAAGGTTTGAGGTGGGATTGGGAAAGACAGGTGCAGGGCGGTCAGATGGCAAGAGGACGGGGGAACAATTGGCTGGGTGAGACTGCTGACATGTTTTGTCCCCGTAGTAGGAGCCCGTTAAGAAAAGAGATGAGGAGCATCGGAGTGGACGCCAGACCGCAGACGGGCTGTGTGGAAAGAGGTGAGCGGGAGAGGGAATGGTCATCTGCATGGCAGAGAGGGGACACGAGAATGGGGATGGGAAATGAAGGGTCTGATCTGCAAGGGGTAAGGAAAGAGGTTGGTGTAAAGGTCATTGGAGCCTTGGGGGATGAGAAGGGCAATTGCTCAGTAGAGGCTCAAACGGACAAGGTGGTGGAGCCATTGGCGCACGAGGTACAGGTTGCAAAAGAAAAAGAGGTGGAAGTGAAAGGAAAGGAGAAAAAACTGCCATACATGGGTATCACAAAACCTTTGGGGGCGCACTTAATGGCAGCGACCAGGGAGAAGATTCAGGCGGGGGAATTTGTAGATGTTTTTAAGCTGCTCCATAGGGAAGTGAGAGCAAAGGAGGGGTCTAAGGAAGAAGAGAGAAAACTAGCTTCGCGCACAAGGGTCCCAGTGACTATTGAGAATTGGACGTCAGCATTTATCATTTACGCCAGCGTATATTGTGAGAAATTCCCAGAGCGATGCGTGGTTCTACTGAAATATATGGATGTAGTTAGGAAGGCATTTACGAGTTTTGGGGGCTTCGCTTTGGTGCGGTATGACGAGGAGTTTAGAGCAAGGTTGGCGGAGGACAGTCAGGTGGTTTGGGGGGAGATAGATATGGATCTCTGGTTGCAATGGATGGCGCCGACGAGGACAGCTCCAACGGTACACACGACAAGCGATTTACCCGTGCCTTACTGGCCCTTTCTTGGTCGCACCGCACCGGAAGGGGCGGGGGTAGGAGGCAGGGGTCAGCCCTCAGCAGTATGTTGGGCGTTCAATAAAAAAGGCTGCACGAGGTGGATGTGCAAATTTAAACACGAGTGCAGCAGTTGTGCGGATCAGCATCCGGTTACAGATTGCTTTCAGGCAGGGGACAGTGGGTCAGGGTGAGGAGCGGGGTAAGGCGGTGGGGGGGAAGGACCGCATGCCAGGTAAATTGGGGTGTTCTGGTAGGTCGGGCTCAGTTTATCGGAAAAGGAGGGGGGGCACAAGGTTTGATGAGGTTTTGGGGGATCCAAAGGAGGTAGGAGAAGGGTGAGAAGGAAGACGCTTAGGTAGGGCAGGGGAGGGCCGCAGGGGGGATGTAACTGTGGAAACTGTTCAGGGGTGGTGGCTGTTGTTTGGAGGGCATGGATGACGGTAGCGAAGCCCTCACGCTTGCCGCACAACAAGGTGAGTAAGCTTTAGGCTGCATGGACGGGGGTGTGGGAGCACCTCGGTTTGCAGCAGGGGGAGGTGATGAGATGGGGCTGCATGGACGGGTGTGCACTAGGGCCCCTGGTGCAGCTGGGGGAAAAATGGAGCAACGAAGCAAGGTTCTGGAAGAGGAATTTATATGGAATGGACTGCATGGACGGGGGCGCAGGTTTGTCCCCTGGTGCAGCGGTGGAGAGGAGTATGGTAGAAAAGGGGCCTGCATGGACGGGGGTGCACTAGGGCCCCTGGTGTAGGTGGGAAGCGGGGTAATGGACGCAAGGAGCTTGAAGATTAGTTATATGGAATGGACTGCATGGACGGGGGCGCAGGTTTGGCCCCTGGTGCAGTGGCGAAAAGGAGTAATAAAGAAAAGGGCCTGCATGGACGAGTGGGCATGTGGGCCCCCGGTGCAAGGTGGGCAACGCAGTGCCATATTAGTAAGGTGAGGAAAGGTGGGGGCCAAGTGTGAGCAGGAGGATAATAGGTTAGAGGAGAAAGGGGGTCTAAGTGGGATTAGGTGTATGGTTTAAAGGTTAGGTGAAAGGTGCGAAATATAGGGGGACAGGTAGGAGAGGACCGGGGGTGTTTCCGGAGAGGGATAAGGAGATGGCCAGGAAGGATAGGTTCCTGAGGAAGGTGTTACTAGTGGTGTGGGAAAGGTTCGGAGGTTGGAACTCATTCATTTAGGAGGGGTGCAGCATCTGAAGGTAGCGGGCTGGGCGTTGCAGAGGAGTAGGTGAAAAGGTTTGGGACGCTGGAAGTAAGGGAGTTACAAAGGGTATGTCAGGGACCGGGGCAAACGGGATGTTTTTAAAGAATTTTTAAGTAGGTAGCAGGAGTGTTGCATTTAGTAGGATGCTGTTGATTTGTAAGTGATTTTGTAATTTCTTTTTCAGATGCTGCTAGGAGGCCGGGCCAGACGTCAATAAATCTGGTTTGTGGGTCATGCTATGGTTAAGTGGGCGGGGAAAGAAGCTGAGAAAAGGGTTGTTGGCAGGCAACTGGGTTGCAGCTAGAAAGATGTTGTGGTAAGATGGTCCAGTTGTGGGGGGCTGCGCTGGGATCAGTTGCTTCCTATGTTGGCTGGGTTGAGGGAAAGTGATGGGCCTCCAGATAGGGTGATTATTCCTGCTGGGGAAAATTATCTGTTAAGGGATATGGGTGTGGCTCTTCTTAGGAAAATAAAAGGGTTTTTGTCATGGGTCCGAAAAGTGTGCCTCAAGCATCTGTAGTGGGGACTAAGTAGTTGCCGCGGAGTGGAGAGGAGCGAGAAATGAGGGAGCGATAGAGCGGGCAAGGAAGGGGTAAACAGAGAGATGGTAGAATTTTGTGCATCGGTGGCGGTACAGGTTTGGTCCATAAAGAAATAGTGTATGAAGGATTCATGATATTTAGAGAGGATGGTGTACACTTGTCAGTTTATGGGAATAATCATTATCTGGCGGACTTGGGCTCTTGGCTGGGAGATTGGTTAAGGAGTTGGAGTTAAAGAGAACTGGTGGGGGTGTGGGGCAGAAAGAACACCTTGGTGGAGGGTTTTTCTGGTGCCGGGGGCATGGCCCCTTTAGATGTGGGGGGAGGGAAGCACAATGGGGGAATGGCGCGGGAAAGGATGGGGTGGTGCTGTTTGCACAAGCGGGCTACCCCGGGGGAACAGGTATTGAGCCTGGAGGGGCATGGCCCCGGGGAGAAAGCGGGACGCCTGGAGAAGGGGTTACGAGACGGTAGGGTCCAAGGGATAGTTAGGGAGGAAGTGGATTTATTTAATTATTTAATTGTTGTGGAAAATGAAAATGTTTAATTATTTAATTGGTTGTTTAAAATATTTTGTTAGTCTGTAAGGCCATGGAGCCAGGTAAGCGTTTAATTGTAAGCTTTGGCCTGTCACATTAAAGCGACCTTTTCCACTTTAAATGAGTCTGGGTTTTTGTGCAGTAAGCCAAAAAGGGGGCCCCGGGGGGAACGCAAAGCGTTTCCTCCCGGGGTGTATTTTGGCGCTGCACATGGCCAGCGAGTTGGCCGTGGGGGGGAGAGCGCCTCCAAGGGGTATTTAAGCTGTCAGGGAAGGTTCGGGAGGAAGGCGACGGTTGAGACGTGAGATTGACCCGCCCTCCCACCCCCTTTTATTTTTGGGTTAGGTCTGGTATCTGGTTTTATTTCTAAAGGGGGGGGGAATCAATGTAGTTGGGTGCTTCAGGGTTTTTTCCTTCCATGTCAAGTTTTTGTGGGTTTTCTGGTGTCAGTTTAAGGTCTATATTGTTTCCGGTAGTTTTGCGTGACAGGTCAGGGCACTAGCGAAGTTGTGATGTAAAATTTCTGTTGCTGATGTGGCAGGTCAGACTGGCTGAAGGTCATAGGAAGGGGGAGATTGGTGTAGAGGGTAGTTTGAGGGGTTTGGTAGTGGTTCTGGTTGCCGGGGGCATGGCCCCTTTTAAATGTGGGGGGGAGGGAAGCACAATGGGGGAATGGCGCGGGAAAGGATGGGGTGGTGCTGTTTGCACAAGCGGGCTACCCCGGGGGAACAGGTATTGAGCCTGGAGGGGCATGGCCCCGGGGAGAAAGCGGGACGCCTGGAGAAGGGGTAAGGAGACGGTAGGGTCCAAGGGATAGTTAGGGAGGAAGTGGATTTATTTAATTATTTAATTGTTCGGGGAAAATGAAAATGTTTTATTATGTAATTGGTTGTTTAAAATATTTTGTTAGTCTGTAAAGCCATGGAGCCAGGTAAGCGTTTAATTGTAAGCTTTGGCCTGTCACATTAAAGCGACCTTTTCCACTTTAAATGAGTCTGGGTTTTTGTGCAGTAAGCCAAAAGACCGCTCTGAGAATGCTCTGAGCAGTCTTTCTAAATCATAACTGTCACGCCCCTGCCGCACACGAGTGCGCGCAGGGGCTGACAGTCGATCTGGGACGGGGCAGGCGGCTGACAGGTGTTTGTTTGGTGCATGTGTGTATGTTGTGGGGAGAAGGTGTGTGCCTGCAGGTGTGCATTTGTGTGTATTTGTATGGGGGGTTCGTCAGCTATGGTTATGGCGGTGGATTGTCAGTTTCAAACGGGGGGTTTAAGCGATGAAACCCCCTCCCCCCGATTTCACGGGGCGGATGGGGGAAAGGAGTGATATATTTCTAATATTAAAGGCTACATCAAAACGGCAGAACAAAATCGGTCTCTTTTTGTGTGCGTCCTTTAATATGAGAATATCACAAAGAACTGCGTCTTTCTGGTTATGCACCGGTCTCTGCAGAAGGCGCCTTACCTACTGGTATATCTTTGCACCACATCCATTCAGATTGTAGCATACAGAAAGCATAGTGGGCGGTCCTAAATGATATTTCTTCGTTATGTTCATTCCGTCTAAAATGACCCATGCAGAGTATTTTCCAAGAGTCTGTTCCAAATAACCTTGGCCTGAAGACCTGTGCATTAGAATTTGGAAAAAGGCTTGTCGTTCAGTTATGCCCAGCCTGCCTGGCAAAGCCAAGAAGGTGATCACAGTTGGTGAGGGGCTTGAGGCAGCAGGTCTTGGATTATTTTTGAGTTCAGATAGTTTGTTTCTATGGTCTGGTTTGAACAAGCTTGCCAACCGTGGTCTGGGCCATGGCTACGTAGGCAGAGGGTGTGGGAGTCCGAAGTTGGGAAGAGCCCTTTGCAGGAAGGACACCTGCTGAACCCTGTGGAAGTCGAAATTTAGTCTGGCAAACCAGAAATGTACTTGGAAAGTTGGGCATCTTTGAAGCATAGCTAAAGGGAAGAGGGAAAGGCAACCCCCTTTACTTCATCCAGAAAACGTCTTCTACTTGCACTTCATCAGACATTTACTTTTTAATGCACTTACTTCTTCTTACCTTCGTCTGCATCTTCAGACTGATACGGACGGTGGCGATACATATGGTGAGGTTAGTGTTGGGGTCATTGGGTGGTTCCGAGGAAGAATATGGTTTAGAAAAGACAGGTGTTACCGGGAGGCTCCGCTTGTAGCAATGTAGTGAGTGTTACAAAAAGTGAAAGACGGAAAGGAGCAAAGGGTAGCAAGAAGTAAAAGTGACAAAGTGAATTTATGGCGAAGTGAATGCAGAAGTAAAGACATACACCCAAGGAAAGGTTCTATTCTAAATGTGTTTGGGCAGCTCACTTCAAATGTACGGGGGCCCAACAGATGAGCGTACATCTTCCTTGCCCAAAACCCTGAAAGTGATATCATGAATCGACCGCGCTCTCTCGAACAGCGTGGGTACGATGAAACCTTACCAGTGCGTAGGCGGTACCAAAACATGAAGGCGTTTATTCAGTAAGGATTCAAACACAACTGAAAGTGCGCGTCCACTCCGCAGAGAATGTTCAGATTCTGCCAAATGGTCTCAGGAGTATTTTCACTGCCGGTAAATACAGTTGGTGGAAGTAAGGGCTGGCAGCAGTATTATAACCAGCTGAGCAGAGCATTCCATTCTACTGGAATTTTTATTTTATCTCATTTATATATTACATTCATGTAACACCCAAACCCGAGGGTATCACAGCGTTTGTTACAGACTTACAAAGAGGCAAAAACAACAGGTAGGAATAAAAGGTATGTGCATTAGTCATATTTGTCGAATAGCCAGGTTTTAACAGACTTTTTGAAGCAGGCATAGACAGGATTATTTCTGATATAGGCAGGCTGGGAATTCCAGAGTGTGGGTGCCGTGATGCAGAAGCTCACCCCTCCTGCTCTCTTGTTTTTGAAGCGAGGTGTGAACATGGTGATGCTGGAGCTGGACCTGAGGGTGCGCACCGGGAGCTTCTGGGTCACACTGTTGTTGAGGATCGAGAGACGCTTCTTTGCGAATGCAGCGGTGGGCAAGGGACAGAGTTTGAAAGTCAATGCAAGCTTTGGTAGGCAACCAGTGGCATCATGCCTGGTTGCGGAAGTATGAGCTTACCGTTGTAAGCCAAAAGCAGGGCACATGGCTTTGTCCTGCAGGAGTTCGAGTTTGTCCAGGTTGGAGCCTGAGGTACCCGTGAGCAACACGTTACAAAAGTTCAATTTGCTAAGGATGAGAGCTCTGACCAGGGTGAGGCAGTTGCTGGCAGTAAGGAATTGTCTGCTTAGCGAAATAAGCCTGGAGGTGTAGGCTGCAGAGGATGCTAATGAATTGATGTGGCTAGACATGGCTAGGTCAGCTTCCAAGTGGACACAGAGGATTTTGGCAGGCTTTATTACCGTGATAGTAGAGCCATCAATACAGGAGGAGGAGCAGGAAGTGTCAAGTTTTTTAGGTGGTAAGGAGAGCCCACAATGAGAAGCATGTTTTATCATCATTAAGACAAAGGTTGTGGGTGGCCATCCAGTTTTGTATAGTGCTATAGATTCTGTCAATGTTAGGGGTATCCTGTGTGCCAGTGATAGGGATAAGTATGTGCATTTGATGTGCAGAATTTGTATAAATGATGCCTAGCATGTCCAGTAGGTCAACTAGCGGTTTGGTATATGTATTGTAGAGTGCGGGTGATAAGCAAAACCCTTGGGGGACTGCAAGAGGGGCTGGAATAGGGTCAGCGATGGTATCACTAATGAACACTCTGGTAGTGCGATCACTCATGAAAGATTTAATCCAAGTTGTGGCAGCAGGGGAGAACTGGAAGGGCACATGGAGGTGGTGTCAGAGGGTGTCATGATTAGCCAAGAGATCAAACAGGAGAAGGATGTCAGAATTGCCCGAATCTCTGATGTTATCCATTTGAATTGTTAGGTCCAGAAAGATATTTTCGGTGCTGTGTTTTGGTCAGAAACTGGATTGTCTAGTTCCCAATAAGTGGTTCTGCTCAAGGAAACCTTGTACTTGAGAATAGGCAATGCAATCTAGTATTTTCAGTAGGAAGGGGATTTATTTAATGGGACGGTAGTTAGTAGGGATGGTCGGGTCTATGGTGGGTTTCTGGAGGAGTGGCGAGATCCAAGCTGGCTTTACACTGGTGGGGACTTCATCGTAGCAGAGGGAGGCATTAACATAGTCTGTGATGATCGGTATGAGGGTGGGGAAACATAGTTTAACTATGCACGCTGGGCAGGCATTGCCCTTACAGCTTGAGGGCTTAAGATCTAAGATAGTAGCCAGGACGGTCTCCTGTGTGGCTTGGGAGAGCATCAGAACGTGGACGTGAGTCCGTAAGTGGGTACCCTGAGTCATCAAGAGCAGAGACTTTAGCCGCTAGTGTGGCTATTTTTGTTTGGATTTTGGTCTCTAGTGAATCTATTTGGTTTGCGAGGGTGTTATGCATGGTGGTATACCATGTTTTATCTGCATGGGTAAGGGTGTTAGATGGGATAGGATTTTCCAACTCTCTCAGAATGGAGAAAAGCTCTTTGGTGTTGGAGGCTGCTTTCGAAATTCTGGAATTGGAAGAGTTGGCTTTGTGTGAGAGTATTGCTTTTTTATAGAGTTTGGTAGCAGAGGAGAGAATTTCTCTATTTTTTCGGGATGGCTTTTCTTTCCAAAGGTGATCCGAGGATCTTTTACTTCTGCGTAAATTGACAAGTTCTTCAGAGAGCCAAATGTTGGCTTGTTTGTGCGGTTTTGGAGTTTTAGGTTTGATAGGTGCATGCTGGTCCATAGTATGTAACAGGCATTGATGGTAAGAAGTAGCTGTATCTTGGGGGCTACAGCTGCTAGGGAGTGGCTGTGAAGTGAGCAGAGCAGACTACACCAGTACAGCCATCGGTAAAAACGTACATCGTGAGTAGGAACTAAAGCAGTTGAAATTAAGTGAATTCCAGGGGCTGCAACAAAGTCCTGAAACAATTATCTATCTTCTGTCGTTACCTGAATGTTTGATACTTAACAACGTCTACCCTTCACGTCAGAAAGTGCAGACTGGTTTGGGTTTTAACGCATTTTTAGACCTTCTCACGGCTGATTTTATTTTGGGTAGTAATCATAACGATTTTCAACATGTAAGTGGGATTATCGTACATATTTGCCCACCATCAATCGATTTGCATGGTCTGATTTCTTGATGTTGTTATAAGCAGCTCAGTATGTGTTAGTGAAAGGACCAAGGGCGGCGCAAGGAGTTATTCTGCCCCCGGCAGAGTGCCATTTTCCGACAAGGTGGGGAAAGGAAATGGTGCTAGTCTAAGGTTAGATGCGGTTTGAAGAGAATGGTTTTCAGTTCCTCCCTGAAGTGCGGTAGCTCAGTAGTGGGAGTTTGACTAGGGATGTGGGTATTTTGCTCCAGAGAAGGCTGGTTACCTCGTTTCATCTTTTCTGTACATTTTGTTATCCAACCTAGCCAGGTCCAGCCAGCCTTCATGTGGTCTCTTGCCCTCCTGCTAGGTTAAAGCATGGCAAGTAGGGTGTCTGCATATATTTCATTGATGCTGATGAGAAAGGGACGGTATGGGCATGTATGGCTGGCCTGTGGGGACCTCAGAAGATCAGATGTTTCAGTGTCAGGATCAGTTGAGGATGTGAGAGAAAGATGAGTGGCTGTGAGTTTTATAAACATCAGCAATCACCAATAGGTATCTCAGCGCTATACGAATCAAGAATTGTAGACCAAGAACAGGAGAGTTAACTAATTATTGTTCGAAAATAAAAGTCTTCATTATGATCCTGGACCTCATCACAACTTTGCCTGTGCAGAATCAACATGCCAGTATTATCGTATACTGGCACGTTTTTGGCACTGACAAAGTACAAACATGCCGGTGGGGTGGAGGAATTATCTCCAGCTAAGAGCTGCAGGTAATTCCTCCACCTCACAAGCAAACATAGCTTGTATTACCGGCACTGGTATCACCAGTGCCAGTAATACCAGGAAATCCCCCATGAAGTCATATGGGACTCCATGGAATGGGGATTTACAACCCTTACCATATTCTGGTGGTAATTCCGATGGACCGAGTGCTGGTAACAGTCTTACCGTATGCAAGTATCCTGGTGGTAATCCCACCAGGAGACCGGCAAACTTGTAATGAGGCCCAAAATTGTCTCTTATTTCCCGTTTCAGGTTAAGTGCTATTCTGCGTTGAGAAATGTGAGTTTTATGGAAGGCATGCAGTAATAAAATCGAGGCAAAAAAGTCGTCTGCACAAAAAATCGTGGAAAAAATGCTGTGATTTGACCCTGTAAAGGTGTATCCCATTATGCCATTTAAGGGGAGCGGGGATTGCGGGGGTGTCCCCTGCTCCCCTTAAATTTAGCAACGCCACAGCAAAATATGATGACAAAGATATAAATGGCTTGTGTGTGTAGGTGTTGTTTATCAAAAGCTTTGCGGTAGAATTTCGCCACATTGGGAGTCATATGGCTCCCATGGCAGTACCTTCTATCTGCCGAAACATCTGTGATTTCAAGTGGAAAACGTTCTCCATTAATGCGATCCCCATGTTCCACGCAGCAAAATATTGAGGGCCTGATTCACAGAAGTGTTTTATAATGGCGCAATCCCATAGTAAAATGTTCTGTGCATCAGGCCCTTAATGTCTTCAGCCACCTAGCTCTGAAACCTTTCTAGATGGTTCCATACTAGTTCCACTGGTACTCTTTGTGGAAGTTGGGCTACAGAGATTCAATAGTAAGTGTAATCAGAAGATTAGTTGTCTCATCGTATGGAATGTTCGCCATCATATCCATGAAACGTTTTGTGTCTTTATCATATGATTTCGTGCATGCAAAATGTTGCTTCAAATAAAGGTATGGAGGTGTGATATGGCTTCTACTGTACTTTTTGTAGTAGAAGTGGTGCCTCCTATTGTGATAGCTAACCCTTATCAGCTTTCTCTTGCACCCATGTATCTAATCTTTCCATAAGTTGGGGAGAAGGCTCAACATTGTTTCTTTCATTCATTCATTTGGTCATATGTATAGCACCTTTCACCATAATTATGGTCGCAACACGCTTGTTGGTTGAACGCCTTTGGAGGGAGCGGAATCCAAATTTGGGAGAATTGAGAGGTGCTATTATGCATGTGTGCATTTCAGCCATTAAAGTTATGTGAGGGTGGCAAAGACCCTGTTTGTCACCCGTTATTATTATTATTATATTATTATTATTATTATTATTATTATTATTATTGTATTTATTGAGCACAGACCTAGCTTTGAGAAGCAATGGCGCACTTTACAGAGCTATACAACAGTCCAGATGCATGACAGAGCGCTTTTCAGATGTAATAACAGAACAGATATACAACGGGGGTAGGACATAGAGGAGGGGTACAGCTGTACCAGGTGGCGGGGATGAGAGGGGCGGGTAGCGTCTACCGAGTCAGGTGGCGCGAGGGGTGGCATGATGGCCTTGCATGTCTGAATGGCATGTGGATGGGCGCAGCGGAAGGTAAACTAGGAACTAAACAGGATGGATTGTGCTTAAGGAGATAAAGAAGGATGTGGGAAGCTACAGTTTGAATTTCTGTTGTTAAATATAACTTCATTCTTATGGCAGAGGTGTTATGCAAACGTGTTTGTGTTATTGGTGAGTGCAGGGTGTGTAGAATGAGCCTGTGCCTTCTGCTAAATTACAAAGGGGCCGTGTGCGAGGGGAGAAATGGGTCAGGTGCACAATCAACAATGTTTGCATCCTGGGTTCCGTCTATGTACAAAGAGCAGCGCTATGTATCACCTAGAATTCAAAGGGAGAGCAGGGCCTAAAATGCTAAGTAAGACTAAGGGCCCGATTCACAGAACGTTTTCCTATGGGATTGCACCATTATAAAATGCTTCTGTGAATCAGGCCCTAAATGTGAACAGAATTAGGAAAACACCAACATTTTAAGCGATAATGAGTGGTTGATTTTAGAAAATACCTCATGCAATATATGGCTACCTTACGCAAAACACAGAATAAGGCTACACTACACAAATAGGCCAAATGCAGAATATGGCCAACCCAAACAGCTAGGCCAAACACAGAATATGGCTACCTTACAAAACTAGGCCAAACTCAGAATATATCCCACACAATTAGGCAAAATGCAGAATATGACTACTTTACACAATGCATGTAGCTATATGATGTTAGAAAAGAGTGGAGGGGTTTTACTGAAGTACAGTAATGGCTGTACTCCCCACCCACAGCACACTTACCTTATCAATCGCTGTAGGTCGTCTGCGTAAGGCGTCCCAGACGAACCTGGGCAAAAACAGAGCGGAGCTGCCCTTTGCTACAGGACCTTAGCGAATGGCTGCCCTTGGAGGGCCGGTAAAGAAGGGTGTTTCCAGGCCATGTGACCAAGAACACAGGTCAATCAGAGGGAGTGAAAGCAGCCAGGGGCCTATGGATTACTAAGAGAAAGCCGGGGAAAACTACAAAAAGAGGACAGGCACCCCTGACTCCCTCAGCCAATTGCTATCAAGATGGGAGGAGAGAGGAAAAGGAATAGAAACAAAAGATTAAACCCCCAGAGGTAGTCGTCTCTAGATGTTGAGCCAGCACAAACAGAAATTCCACTAAAAACACAGGAACCACCCTCCCCCCTAAAATACTCCAAACAAATATAAAAGACCCCAAACAGCCTGGAAACATAACCAGGTGTGTGTTGTACAAGATGCCTATGGATTATTAACAGCAAGCCAGGGAAAAGCACTAACAAAGGACAGGCACCACTGATTCCCTCAGCCAATTGCTATCAAGGTGGGAGGAGAGAGGAAGCGGAAGAGAAACAAAGGACTACACCCCCAAAGGCAGTCTTCTCTAGAAATTGAACCAGCCTAAAAAACAGTGTGAAAATCCCACTAAAACACAGACAAACCCCCAATAAAGACCCAAAAAAGGCAGAAAACTTCTTATCAGTTGCTTGCTTTACAGGATGCCTATCCCATGTCAAATGAAGTTGACGAGGGCATCTACGAAATCATTGCTGCCTTAGTGTGCCTTTGGTTCATAACATCTAATATCGCTCAAATGTCAACATTTCTTCTCATATTTTGAGCAATCAATGAGGTCAATTGCACCTCCCTTGCTCCTTTTTTTTATAATAAGGTCTTCCTTATTAAATAGGGTACTTAGAGCTTTCATGTTGCTGTTTAGTCAAATTATTTGAATGGACTCTTGATTCTTTTCTAATTTATTTATTTTATTTAATTATTCATTTTAACGTTTTATTTTTTACATTTGTGTAACGCCCAGACCCATTCGTATCACAGCGTTTGTACAGAAAAAGGTAAAGAGCAAAAGTCAATCCAGGCAGTGAGGAGGAGGTGGTAACATCCTCACATAGCAAATAGTTACAGAGAAAAGGTAGTCATACTTATTGAGCAAGCACTTTTTTAGCAGTTTCTTGAAGGCTGGGTAGGAGGGTTCATTTCTGATAAGTGCAGGAAGAGTGTTCCAGAGGGCTGGGTTTGTGGGGCTGAAACTGACACCACTCTGGCAAGTTTGTTCAAGTATTGTGGGGCTTTGTTGTAAATGCACCAGTGTGCAATAGTAAGTGTTTTAAAGTTAATATGGGCTTTTATTGGTAGCCAGTGAACCTCTCGACGTGTAGCAGAGATGTGGTCGGATTTGCGGAGGACCAGGCCGCATGCAAGGCTTTATTTTGCAGTAGTTGTAACTTAGCCAAATTAGTGGCCGATGTGCCTTTGAAAAGAACTTTGCAGTAGTCCATTTTGCTCAGAATGATGGCTCTTGCGAGAGTGAGGCAGTTGTTAGGACTCAGGAACAGCCTGCTAAGAGAAATGAGCTTGGCCGAATAGGCTGTTGAAGAACCGAGTGCATGAATGTGTCTGGGCATAGATATTACAGCATCAAGATTAACGCCAAGGGTTTTAGCATGTTTGATGACAGGGATGGCAGGCCCATTGGTGAGGATGGAAGAATTGGAGGGGTCAAGAGATTTTAGGCGACAGGGAGAACCTACTATACCTAGCTCTGTCTTCTCGTCTTTGAGACAGAGGTTGTGTGTGGCCATCCAGTTCTGGATAGCACTGAAGACATTGTTGATGGTATCTGAGTCAGTAGTGTGGTTGCCAGAGATGGGGATGAGGATTTGTGTATCGTCTGCAAAATTGGTATAGGTGATGCCAAGGGTGTCAAGGATGTCAGTGATGCCAAGGGCTTGGTGTAAGTATTGTAGAGTGTAGGTGAAAGACAGAACCTTTGGGGTACACCATACACCATGAAGCACTGGGATGGGATCAGCAGAGTGGGAGTCAATGAAGATTCTAGAGGTTCGATCACTAACGAAGGATTTGATCCAACTGACTGCCTCAGTCGAGAAATGAAAGAGAGAGGAGAGATTTTGGCACAGGAGATCGTGGTCAATCAAATCGAAGGCAGCTGACAAGTCTAGAAATATCAAGATAGCAAGGTTGCCGGTGTCACGGATGGGGTCCAGTTACATTTTAAGGTCTAGGAGGGCTGTTTCGGAGCTGTTTAGGTCGGAAGCCTGACTGTCTGGAGCCCAGGAGGGAGTGGTGTTCAAGGAAATGTTGGCATTGAAGGTAGGCAATGCGGTCAAGTATTTTGAGCAAGAAAGGCACTGCAGTAATAGGCCTATAGTTGGTGGGTATATCAGGGGTCCAGTGAAGTTTTTTTTAGAAGCAGGGTGACCCATGCTGCTTTCTTACTGATGGGTACTTCACAAACCTCAAAGGAGGTGTTGACAAAGTCAGTAATTATAGGGGCCAGACTGGACTGAGCTAGCAGAACTTTATGATGTGTGCCGGGGCGGTGTCTCCCGTACAATTGGAGGGTTTGAGAATCTGGATGGTGTCTAGGACCATGTCTTGGGTGACTGGGAGGAAGGAGAAATGGGGCTGTAACTCAGTCCGGGTGTTAGGGCTGAGCTGGCGGATGGGTTGGATAGGGTCTGGGGGATACGGGGGGTTTGGTTGCTAGTAGAGCTTTCTTGGAGGTGTTTTGATTTGACTACATGGTAAGTTAATTTTGGTGGAAAGGGTGGTTTGGATGGTAATACATCACTTCTTGTATACTTTGGTTTGGGAGATAGGCACTCCAGGATTTTTGTGATCTTTCAGGATAGCGAAAACTCCCTTTAGTTGGAACTGGCCTTAGTGATTCTGTTGTCATAGAAGGTGGCTTTAGTGTGAAAAATTGCTGTTTTATATGCCTTACAGACAGTGTCAAGGTGGGTGGCAGTGGATGGGGCGGGGCGTTTCTGAGAGAAAGTGTTCAAGGGGTCTTTTCTTGCTTCGGCAGGTAACCAATTAATCTGTGAACCAAGGGTTCAAGGCCGTGAAGGATTTCAAGGTCTTATTTTTTAGCAGGCCATGATGCAATAAGGCACTGGTGGTAGTGGGTTGCGAGTGAGATAGGACTCTTGCTGTCAGAGGGAGGAGAGTCAAGGAGAGTGAGTAATGACAGCAGAAAGACTTATCCCAAATCTACTCCCCACTCTCAACACATTGCCAGACGACCTGGACCCCGTGTCCCTGGTTGAAGAATACAACAAGATTATGGCCACCTCGCTGGACCGCATCGCCCCCCTCAAACTCAGATCCAGCAAACCTAAAACGCACCTCAACAAATGGTATACATCTTTCCTCAAAAACCTAAGGCAGCAAAAAAGAAGCTGTGAGGCCATCTGGAAGAAATCCCCCTCAGACTCAAACAAACTCAAATTCTCCAAACTAGCTGCACTGTACAAAAAAGAAATATACCTGGCCAAACGTACATCATTTGACTCTCGTATATCCCAAGCCAAATCCAACATGAACAAACTTTTTTCAATCCTCAAAGAAATAGAAACCCCCATAGCACCCCCTGATACTTGCACCAAAGATAAAAGCTGGTGCTCAGAAATTCAAAATGCCCTAGCAAATAAGATTATGACTCTTCAAAGTAAAATCTCCAGCAAAAGAGCGTCCCTGAATAACACTCTCAACTCCATGTCCACTGATCTAGCCCGTTTCCAGTTTGCCAAAGTCAATATTTTGGAAGTGGAAAAAATCATCTTATCTCTGAAACCATCCAATTGCCAGGGAGATTTGTGCCCTACACAGCTCATCAAAGATGCTGCCCGGGACCTCTCCCCTTTCATCACAAAATTGATCAATGCCTCCTTCACCACTGGATCCATCCCTACTAACCTAAAACAATCCTGGGTACTCCCATTATTGAAAAAACCCACCCTCAACCCTGCCATACCCACAAACTACCGACCCATAACAACCGTTCCCTTTCTCCTAAAAATTCTGGACAAGGTTGCCTATGTACAAATACAGAAGCACCTGGAAGAACATAACCTCCTAGGATCTAGACAATCTGGGTTCCGGCCCCAACACAGGACCGAAACCGCTCTCATTGACCTGAAAGCCCAGATCGATTCGCTCAGAGATAATGGGCAAGCTGCCTTACTCCTTCTCCTTGACCTATCTGCAGCTTTCGATCTGGTTGATCACTCTGTCCTATGCTCACACCTCTACACTGCAGCTCACTTCTCAACGGAGGCCATCACGTGGATCACATCCTTTCTTAACGGTAGGACCATGAGGGTCTTCTCCCCCATGGCTGCAGCAGACCCCATACCTATCACCTGCGGTGTTCCTCAGGGCTTCTGTGTCTCCCCCACACTATACAACATATTTACCAAGCCCCTTTTCGATGATTTGGATCCTCTCAGTATCACCTACACTAATTATGCAGATGATACTCAGATCCTCCTTCCGCTTTCTGGAGATTATGGAAAGGATTTGGCCTTGTTAAATAGGGTGTACATCATCATCCAGGCATGGATGGCCACTCATGGACTATGCCTGAATGATGATAAAACAGAACTTATCATCCTAGGCACCACACTCAGCATAAAGAAACTCGGCCCGGCCTACAATTCCTTCATGATTGACGGAAACAACATCAAAGTTGGACAAGAGGTCAAAACATTGGGATTCTATCTAGACTCCAATTTTTCCTTCAAAAGACAAGTGAGCTCCCTTGCATCCTCCACGGCTTATACATGCAAATTAAACCGAGCAGCTAAACCCTTCCTGTCGGACTCCAGTTGCCTGAAACTCGCTAGAGCTCCTATTCTGTCTCACCTTGACAACTGCAATGCCCTATACCTGGGATCTACTAAGGCTACCACCAGTAAACTGCAAACCCTTCAGAACAATGCTCTCAGAGCAGCTCTGGGCATTTCCAGAAGGGAACACATTACAAATTTTAGCCAACAGAACAACTGGCTATCCACTAAAGATAAAATTCTATTTGAAACGGCATCACTCACTCATAAGTCTCTGAACAATGCCGCCCCAACTTACCTGATCAACAGATTCCACCGACAGTCCTCATCAAGACCCACCAGAACCGCATACAAAAACTGTCTATCTGTTCCCCATTACAAGCGGACCACCATAGGGGCAACAGCTTTCCAGTAAAAGCTGCTCTGTTGTGGAATTCCTTGCCTCCAAACCTTAGAATTGACATGCCCTACCAGAATTTCCACTCACTGGTAGTCTCATGGTTGAAACTCGAGACCCACTAAGACTATGACGTGCCCAGCGCCACCCGCACATACTGTAACCACATATGCCTTCCTGCTCACCTGTTTGTGTGCCTTCCTGCTTACCTGTATATAATGACCTGTAGGCCTACTACGGATGTGTATGTAACATTGATGTATCTTTCTTGTATTATGTATATTCTTTATACTGTAACCAAGTTTCGAAAATTCTTGTAAAGGCTGCGCCCTGGTACTCACGGGTACGCTCGCGCATTATAAATAATAAAAACAAACAAACAAACAAACAAGGTGGGTTTGAGAGTAGCGTGAGATAGCTTCCTGGTGCTTCTGACCAAAATCTGTGTTGGCACTGGTGATGTGCTCTGGGAGAGATTTGCATGGTGTATCTTATTATCCAAACGGTAATGGTCAGACCTGGGCACTGGCTATCGCATGAGATGTGGATGGTGGCGTTGGCAGATAAGATCCAATCAACTGTATGCCCTTTGGTGTGTGTGGGGGCAGTAACAAGTTGGGTGAGGTTCATGTCATGTCAAGAATCTTTGTTGCAATACCTTACATCTATCAGTATCTCTAAAATATGGTGCCTCAAAGGTTGTTGGTACCATGGGTTTGCTATTTTCTGCATTTATCATTAATAAACTTCCAATGGCACTGCATTGAAATCTAGCTGATGGCCCTCCCGGGAAATTAATAAGTTGGCTCACCTAGTAGAGAAACCATTTTGGGAGCCTTCAGAAAGAAAATGCTTGCTGTGAGCCAAAGTGGCTGCTACTCACAAAAGGGTCCATGTAATAATGTTGCCGTCAAAAAGTCGTCAGGTTATGGAGACTTTTTCCTGGCTACCAAAATTCTTTCCCCAAATATTCTAGGAGAGGTATAATTAGATATTATTACCTCCAGTCCTAGAATATTTGGGGAAAGTGTTTGATAGCCTGGAGGGTGCATCATTAATGCATTTGTTTTTAAAGTCGCCAACCTGATGTCTTTTTTCATGGCGACATTATTACCTGATGCCTTACAAACATATCAGCCACGCCTCCAGTGAGATCTGGAAGGTACTCTGTGGGGGAAAGGGTCAGGGCATCACAAAGAACAAGCAACATATGAAAGGGGCTACAAAAGAGCGCTTCCTTACACCAGGCAACTCCCCAACCTGGCCTCCTTAGCTTTAAATCCCTCATCAACAATCTTGCCTTTAGGAAGGCGGAGAAAATTACTGGATTCTTCTGTATTAGTTTAGTCTGTCGTGATCTCTTCCTTCTGCTGCTAGCGTCAAGAAATCTTCAGGTGTACGAGTGCTCTATAAAACTCCTGCACATAAGCAAAAGAGGCTTAGGGCTATTATAATCATCATCATCATTTTTATAATTATTATTAGTAGTAATTGTTTTCACAAATTTGTTTTTAGAGTTTTTTATAACGCGCAGTGTAGCGCCACTAGGGCATCACGGCACTGTAGAGCAGGAGAAAGCATAACGTGGACAAATGATCACACCACAGTGTAAAGGGAGTCTAGTCAACACAGGTGTTGTATTGATCTAATAAACAGGTACGTTTTAAGACGTTTCCTGAAATGAATCAGGTCTCATTTCTAAGGTTAAAGCATTCCATGCATCAGCTAAAAGGTTAAAAAAGAAACATCCACCAATGTTTCTCTTGTTTTTATTTACACTACAAAAGAAGGAATCTGTACACAGGGCATCTTGGACAATAGCTATTTACAGAGTTTAAGAAAATATTGGATTAGGTGCTGTGTAGTGCTTTCTGCACAAGGCATCAGGATTTAAATGGAACTCTTTTTTTTGTGCCAAGAATTAGTGTAATGAGGCTTAACCAACCAAGACAGAATCTATCTTTTCAGCACCATAGTTGCAGCATTCAAACCTCTGCAGCCGGGTTAATAATCTCTCATGTCCACCCAGGTAGACTCAAATGCCAAAATCTAAACATGCCATAAGAAAAGCACTTATAGCCTTATGTTTATGGGGAAGAACAGAGGTAAGGAAGAAGATGTTGAATATAGCAACGCTTAACAACCTCTTTACTCCTGGGGCACAAAAGGTGAGTTATAGTCAATCAGAATTCCTAGGGCCTTGTGTAGGACAACTATCAAAAGATGGGGGTCAGAACAGAGACCACCAGGGCTCCATTATCTAATGTACTGCCACTGTCTTGTCAGGACTGATGTTTACAGAACTGGAATTCATCCATGTTTAGTTTGGGGTTTTGGGTGGTGTATTAGCGCCACCTACACGTTGAATCTATTGCATTATAATACAGATAGGGAGCAATGGCACATGAGGGACACAAAGCTTGTAGATGCTGTTTAGTTATTTGCCCACCCAATGACTGCCCATGGCCATGCTAATCTATATAGCCAGTTCCCACCCAGTCCCTGCCCCTCCCCACCCAAAGCACCTCCTCATGGGAACTCTTTCAGCTCGCTTTACTCAAGCCTTACCATCAGACCTTGCACTCAAGGGCCTGCCAGTGTATTCTCAAAGCACAGGTCTGAGAGATAATGACTGAATTTGAGTTGTAAACGTGCTAGTGGTATAATAAGACGCTCAATTTATAAGCTATGTGCGCGTCCTTCATTGAAGTCCTGTTAAAACTAAGCATTGGCAAAGTCAACAGTTGTGGCTTGTGTATAAGTAGTAGGCATTTGCCAAGCACTGCTATTAGATGCTGAAGTACTCGCACCATTTTGCACCTGTTACCATCAATAGCCAGTTAATACCACTACGGAAGTGCCTGGCAAGTGCCTTTGCCATGCCTACACCAAAACCCAAACTGTTGGCATTGCCAATGCTTGTTTTACACCTGAAAGGCAACCTCTTACCTTAGCTGGGGTAAATTCTCTGTCTCCCGACCATTTTATCAATAAATTGGTATTATCTGTTTAATTTAAAACTTGAAACTGTGATAGTCAAATTAACTAAATAAGTGGTAGAATACACACACTAAATGACATTGGAGATAAAGAAGAACTCTACTGGACACTGCATGTAAGGGGTTATCCATTGTTACTATTAGTATTCTATCCGACAGGAAAGACGAGGACCACTGTAGTACCATTCCACACATCCCTAGGGGACTCAAGAGGTCCATCAAAATGTTGTAGTCCACAGTATTGAATCCCGTGGGTAGGTCCGAAGGATCCGAGCCCCAGCACCGCATCTATCAAACTCGCATCCTGGGCGAAAACCCAAGTGGGCTGAGCCCAGAGGGGCTTTTTCTTCCAGTACAGTCCGTTCCAACTGTTTCCTAAGAAAAGGAAGTTGTGGGATAGGTCTATAGTTACTGAGAACACAAAGGTCTAACACAGGATCTTTTAGGAAGGGGAGGATCACTGCATTCCTAAAGAGGCGGTAAACATAACAAATATAAAGGTCAAGCCGCGGATTCACACAGAGAAGGTAGATCACTTTTGCCACAGCAGGGGGAAAAATGACCAGTGAGAACCTGACTCTGTACTCAGACAAATATGTCCGATGTGTGTTTCACAGAGAGTACAAATAATGTAGTCCATGTACTGTTGTTGGACAAATAGCAATAATATGTCGTTGAATTTTCAATTCCACCAAATCTTATTTTACGTTTTCAACTTTGTCCTGTAAATAAAGTTACACTATTCTTAACTAACTCTTCTTGCATCACTACAATTGGGGAGGTGGACACTTGTGGAATTCCCAGATCCTTTGGAACCGAATACAGAATGACAGACCGTCTGCTATTTCTATTGTATTGGAAAAACATTTACCATTGCATATGTGTAGTCTCTTAAGTTCTTCTTAAATAATAGCTCAGTAGCCCAATCGCCTGGAGAACGCCATTTCCTGTCTCCATTTCTGACCATCTGTAGAATAGTATTAATTATCTGTGTAGATGCACTCACCTTGCTTTGTAGTTTTCTCCCTACAAGCACATGCCTTTTCCAGGGAAATCCCATTTAAAACCCAGAAGCACTTGTGTACAGGCGTGTTATAAATGCCACATCATATCATATCAATAATTATTCATATGGGTCAAGCCTTCCTCAAGAGAATAACATCTCTTCTGGGAAACTGAGAGGATTAGTAGCTAGACAAGGACATAATATACGTGTACTAACCAGTTCACAAAGGCATAAAATGTAAGTATGTTTCCATGCATCTATTGGGGCAGTTTTTTTTATCCAAACCAATACGGGACAAAAGGTCCACATGGTCAGACCAGGGGACTGGGAAAGGTATAGGCTACTCTAAAGTGCTCGGAAGGGTTGTGTTCAACCGTTTTACCAATTTCTAAGACATCCTCAACCTTCGAGACACACTACAAGCAGGTTTCCTCTCCAGATACTCCACGGAAACTACTCTCATGAATATGTTAAACTTCATCGCCTCTGTAAGCACTCCAACCTATCCTCTATCCTAATTCTCCTTGACCTGTCTGCTGCCTTTGACACTGTCGACTAATCTGATCTCCTTAAAATTCTCTTTCTTCTTGGGATTTACGATTGAGTGTTACGCTCACCTGGTTCCCACAGGGGTGTCGGGCGGAACTGGACCGCCACGGTCTCCACCAACGTGATGCGTAGTGCAGAGATGACTGACTGGACTGGCCCACCTACCTTTGTCTTCTTGACCCGTAGAAGTAGTATCCTAAAGGCGGAGAAAGGGAATTAGCCACCCGTGGATCTGAGTAATAGCCCCTCACTGCGTCCCCATTTATCACCTCTGATGTTCCCATTCACAAAGCTCACCTTATAGTTTTGAATGATGAGCTCTCCATCCTGCGAGGAACGCAGGGGCACGTTGATGGCCAGTTACTTCACTGGCTTGAGGATATTGGAAGAGTTCTAGACAACTCTTGGCTCCAAAACTCCTAGCGAAGGACTGTAAGCATATAGTTCTTAAGAGTTCAAAAATGTCTGAATAATCACTCTTGTCCAATTCCTTTGTTTATCTTGCAGCTTAGACCCAAAAGAAGATAGTTCTGTGGCAGCTAAAGTGTCCAGGTAAGAGTCTGTGCTGTCCGTTAAATGATGCCAAAGTTTAACTTGCAGCTTTCTCCTTCCTTACAGGTGCGGCCTAAGAAGATTTGGCGTGCTGGTGAATAATACCTCTGGTGGTAAAATCAGGTAAGTATATGGTGGCAAGAGATTGTCCTTGTTTGTTTCCCCTCGGCTCACCTTGTTGTTTTCTTGTCCCCCTTTGGTACTGGAATGCGGCAACATAATGATGGAGGCAGCGCCGGATCGTAGAGATGCTGCGAGGAACGGTGAGTATGGCGCGGCGCTGCTGCTGGCGATGCAACGTGTTTAAATAAAGTATTTTTCTTGTTCAAAGGTGCGATGAATCCGGAATCAGGTAAGAAACCCAATGTTCTTGTTCTAACCTTTCTTCTTCTTTCCCCTTCTTTCTAGATATATGATATGATATGATATGATATGATATGATATGATATGGCATTTCTAATGCGCTTATACACAAGTGTTTCAAGGCGCGACGAGGTAGGGAGGGGGGAACAAGGGGAAGACAGACAACGATCCTACTAGGCCAGGTGGCATTCAGACCGCGCAAGTGCAGGGATAGGGGAAGGGAAAAATGCAAGGGGAGGGGGAGGGGGGGAAGTGCAGTACAAAGTAAGTAGAATAAAATAAATAAATAGGGCCAGCTGGTGGCAAGTGCAAGGTAAGTGCAGACAAGTGCTGGGAAGGGGGGGCTGTAGGGATACAGAGACAGTCCCGCAGTGCAGGGGTTGCCAGGGAGGCAGTGCAAGTGGAGAGTGGCTGGGCCCCGGACCGAGGTCGGTGAGAGTGGCCCAGTTGCAGATTCAGTGCAGTGTCAATGAAGAATTTAGCAGGGGAGAGGGAGAGAGAAAGCACAAGCAAAGAGGAAGGTTTTGAGGTGCTTCCGGAACCGGAGATGGTTCTCCTCAAGTTTCAGGGAGGCAGGAAGGCTGTTCGAGAGGGAGGCCCCTGCCGCGGAGAGAGATCTACCCCCAGCTCGTTCCTTCGAGAAGCGGCTGACCCTGAGGGAGTTGGAGACAGATGAGCGAAGGGCTCTGGAAGGAAGATATTTAGGAAGAGAGAGTTGAAGGTATTTAGGCCCCAGTCCCCAGAAGGCCTTGTGGACAATGCAGAGGGTTTTGAACTTAATCCTCGCAGCCACTGGGAGCCAGTGTAGAGATTTCAGTCCTGGAGAGATACGGTCCCAGGGCTTGAGGCCAAGGACAAGTCTCGCAGTTCTGTTCTGGATGAGTTGCAGAGGGCGGAGAGTGGAGGCAGGCAGATTAAGATAGAGGCTGTTACAGTAGTCCAGCTTTGAGAGAACCAGGGCTCTCTGGACTCGAGGCGGGCGTGGCACGAGGCTGGATGCTGACTGCAGGCACGGTGAGCGTTACGCTGCAGGATGCCGAATAACGCGAAGCGTGTGCTCCCCTTCGGGCGTGGTTTAAATAGCCTCCAAAGTAGTCCCAAGTAAGTATTCCTCCACAACCACACCCGAGTAACAAAATAGTCCCTAGGTAAAGTAGTTCCTTCCAAGCCTCACATGGGCTTGGATCTCTTGCAGCATGGTCTGCATCAGGTAAGTTTTAACATATGAGCCTGGCGTCTACGGCACCAGGAATGTTCCCCCATATGAGGCTGGCACCATAGACGCCAGGACTGTACCCATATAGCCCCTAACAAGGGTTGCTGGGCTTTCTCTGGGTAACATGATGCCTGCTTCCGGGGTTGCTGGACTTGGTCTGGATGCCCGGGGGTAGGCATCATGACAGCACTCCCCCCCAAGGCCCCTCCTAAAGTCGTTCTTCCCCTTGGTCTTGGGTTGTCTGGAAAATTCCGGTGGATTCTTCTCACCAACCGAGGTGCATGAACGTGGTCACTAGGTTCCCATGACCTTTCTTGTGGTCCGTAACCTTTCCAGTCGATTAAATAAAAAAGTTTTGACTTAACCATTTCAGAGTCCAGGATACTTTTAACTTCAAATTCGGGTTCCTCGTCTACAAGGATGGGGTCAGGTGGCTTGGTTAGTCTTGTTCCAGGTTGTACTGGCTTCAGAAGCGACACATGGAAGACGAGGTGAATCCGCATACTAGCAGGTAATTCCAATTTGACGGCCACCGGGTTGATAATGGCCTTAATAGAGTAAGGTCCCAAATACCTAGGGTTAAAGGTCTGCGTTCCCTTTAAAGGTATGTGTTTTGTGGCCAACCAAACTTGATCCCCAATCTGGTATTGTGGAGCATCACTTCTATGCTGATCAGCATTTTTCTTGTATTTTTCTTTCGCTTGCTTTAAATGTTCATTTGCTTCCTTAAAGGCTTGTGTAATAGTAGCGTGCAGATTGTTCACTGCGGGCATTTCTAAGTGTTTAGGTGAGTCAAGTTCTGAGGTTCGAGGATGGTGCCCGTATATGTTATAAAAGGGGCTTTGTCCAGTTCCAGAATGTACAGAGTTATTGTATGCGCATTCGGCAATCCATAGAATGTCCTTCCTATTACCTTCAGTCTGGTGTAACATACAACGCAGGTACTGTTCAAGAGTCTGGTTGGTCCTCTCCGTCTGACCATCGGTCTGGCGGTGGTGACTGGTTGATAACCTCACGTCGATTTGCGCCAATTGACAACATTTTTTCCAAAAATGTGAAATGAATTGACTACCTCGGTCAGAGACCAATATGGAAGGAAATCCATGTATTCGAACAATGTTTTCGAGGAACTCTTTGGCCAGAATTGAAGCAAAAGGTAATCCCTTTAAAGGAATAAAGTGGGCCATCTTGGAAAAAAGATCCACAATAACTAGAATGGTGTTAAATCCATTACATGGAGGTAGGTCTGTAATAAAGTCTAACTATAAGGTGTGCCATGGTGTAGGCGGGATATCCAAAGGTTGTAAAAGTCCAGCTGGTTTTTTCTTCTGAGTTTTGCTTTGGGCGCAAATGCCACAAGACATTACAAATGACTTTACGTCTTTTCGCCAGGTGGGCCACCAGAATTGTCTCTTAATTTTAGCTTCAGTCTTTGCGATACCTGGTTGCCCTTCCATCAGGGTGTCATGATAATTGGAGATGACTAGTTCTTGTAGTTCCTTGTGTGGCAGAAATAGTCGCCCTTGATAATAAGGTAGACCATTGATGACTGAGTAGTCCGGGCCTTTCTTTACCCAGTCCTGCAGGGCTGTTGGATCGAAGAGTTGTTGGATCTTTACCTGAATATCCTCTAGTGTCTGTAGAATAGTTATGCCAAGAATTCTTTGTTCTGAAATTATAGATACCGGTTCTGGGTTCACATATGCTTCTCCAATCCCTATTCGGGATAAGGCGTCTGCCTTGCCATTTTTACAGCCTGGTCAATAAGTGATCACGAAATCGAACTCGGCAAAGAACAATGCCCATCGAAGTTTGCGTGACGATTGGGCCTTGGCTGTTTTGAAATACTGCAAGTTCCGGTGATCAGTGATTACAGTAATGGTATGCCTGGCACCGAGAAGATAGTGCCGCCAAACCTTAAAGGCGGATTTGATGGCTAATAACTCTTTATCGGTAACCGCATAGTTTAACTCGGGTGCCGAAAACTTTCTGGACCAAAATGCTACTGGTTGAAGTTGACCAGTTTCAGGATCCTTCTGAGACAGGACAGCTCCCATGGCTAAACTAGATGCATCAGTTTCAACTATGTATGGAAGTTCAGGGCGTGGGTGCTTTAATACAGGTGCAGACGTGAATTTTGCTTTCAACTCTTGGAAGGCGTTTTCAGCTTCTTCGGTCCACAAGAAGCATTTGTTTTTTTGCAAGAGTGCTGTGATAGGGTGTACAACATGTGAGAAATCCGGAATGAATCTGCGGTAGAAATTAGCAAATCCAAGCATGCTTTGTACTCCTTTAACTGAACTGGGTGATGGCCACTTGAGAATTGCATCTACCTTTCGAGAGTCCATTCGGACTCCTTTTGGAGTCAGGATAAATCCAAGGAATTCAACTTCCGTAGCATGAAAAACGCATTTTTCCAATTTTGCGTATAGCTTGTGCTGGCGTAGTTTCTCTGGGACTGCACGAACGTGCTTCACATGGTCTGATTCTGAAGAGGAGTACACTAGAATATCGTCTATGTATACAACAACACAGACGTCAATGAGTTCACGAAGGACATTGTTCATAAAATACTGGAAGGCTGCTGGTGCATTGCACAACCCGAAGGGCATTACCTGGTATTCGAATAACCCATACTTAGTGCGAAAAGCAGTCTTCCATTCCTCGCCTTTCTTCACACGTACCAGATGATATGCCCCTCGGAGATCTAATTTAGTGTAGATGCAAGCGTCCTTTACTAGGTCTAGTAATTCGGGGATCAGAGGCAATGGGTATCGGTTCTTAACCATGATCTGATTCAATGCGCGGTAGTCCATGCACGTTCTGAGGTCACCTTCCTTTTTTGGCACGAAGAACAAAGCTGAAGATGCAGGGGACTTGGATGGACGAATGAAGCCATTGGCAAGATATTGGTCCAAGTATTGTCGTAGGTGAAGGTTTTCAGGTTCAGTAAGGGCGTAGATCCTACTACATGGAGGTTGTGCACCGGGTATGAGATTGATTTGACAATCGTATGATCTGTGATGTGGTAAGGTGTTTGCCTGTTCTTTTTGGAAAACATCCTGGAATTCTTGATATTCCTGAGGTAACTGCACGACTGGAGTAGCGACTGCGGCCAGGCCTTCATTCAAGGGTTTTTTCGGGTAACAAGTATGTGCACAATCCGGGAAGGTTATTCACTTCTCTCGCCAATCAATACAAGGATTATGTGTTTCCAACCAAGGTATCCCCAGTATTATTTGAAACTGCAGGGCTTTAATTAAATCAAACACAATAGTCTCTCGATGCCCATCCTGACCCAATAGTGTCATCTCTGCGGTGGAATGAGTTACAGGCCCAGAGGCAATTTCAGTTCCATCGACTGTGGTGATGACATCCGAAGTGGTTTTTCTGCAGAGAGGTAGATTCATCCTAGAAGCCAATTCGTGGTCCACATAGTTTCCTATGGCCCCGCTATCAATGTATGCCCTTACTGCATGCATACGTGATGGTTGCCTTGTATCTATAAAGACCATTAGTATGATGAAGTGTGAGGTCTGAATATCCTTCTTCACGCTCGGCAAGCGGACCTCTAGGCTTGTCGGGCGTGGTCGTTTCCCGAGTCAGACTCCATATGGCTTTTATCAGCAGCTCCTACCACTTTCTTGGGTGGTTTTACAGGGCAATCCCGTAGAAAATGTCCCGAAGTTCCACAGTATAGACACAATTGCATTTGCCGTCTCCTTTCACTTTCCTTCTGAGTCAAGGGTCCTTTAACCCCTCCAATTTGCATGGGTTCTGAGGCATCAGCTCCTTTGGGGGTATCGTTGGGTTTAACCAACACTCGGTTCTCGAACTTGGCTCGGTCGGCCTTTCTGTTCTGAAGTCTGTGATCTAACTGGACCACTAAGTCTATGTATTCAGCACAGTCTTGAGGTGGGTTCACAACTTGAGCCAAAACATCTTTGAGTTCTCCTCAAAGTCCTCGATGAAATAACGTAATCCGTTTTACCTCGGACCATCCAGTTTCCACCACCAACCTATTGAAGGTTGCGATGTAGGTTAGATGGTCCTGGTTACCCTGTCGTAGGGACAAAAGTTCGTTATCCAGAGCCTGTCCTTGAGAGTGCCGGGCAAATAGTCTTTCCATGCTCATTTGAAAACCCTGAAAATCCCGAAGAATAAGGTCATCCTGATTGACTAGTGGAATTGACCAATCCGCTGCACTGCCGCTGAGATATGATAATACAAAGGCTACTTTGGCTTGATCATTTGGAAAGGCTCCAGGTCTGATTAAAAAGTGCAAGCGGCATTGGTTCATAAACAGGGTGAACTTTTTCGGGTGTCCAGCAAAACGTTCCGGCAGGGCTAAAGGAATGCTCCCTGGTAGAACCACTTGCACAGGATTGCTCGATGAAACGGGAGTTGAATTCCCCCCGAGTCCAGGTAATGGTGTTTGCCCAGCTTGGTTTTGCAATAATTGTCTAGCAAGATCATCAGTGCGTTCCTTAGAAACAATCAGTTCTCTCCTGAGGGTATTAGTTTCTTGGCGAGCTGCATGTACTTCAGCCCTAAATTCCCCTAATAATAGGGCCAATTGGTCAGTTTTTGAGGTCTCCATGACACCCGGGTGAGGATTTGTAGAAAGGCTTCGCGTTCTGTTACACTCACCTGGTTCCCACAGGGTGTCGGGTGGAACTGGACAGCCACGGTCTCCACCAACGTGATGCGTAGTGCAGAGATGACTGACTGGACGGGCCCACCTAGCTTCGTCTGCTTGACTCGTAGAAGTAGTCTCCTAAAGGCGGAGAAAGGGAATTAGCCACCCGTGGATCTGAGTAATAGCCCCTCATTGTGTCGCCATTTATCACCTCTGATATTCCCGTTCACAAAGCTCACCTTATAGTTTTGAATGATGAGCTCTCCATTCTGCGAGGAACGCAGGGGCGTGTTGATGGCCAGTTACTTCACTGGCTTGAGGATATTGGAAGAGTTCTAGACAAATCTTGGCTCCAAAACTCCTAGCGAAGGTCCGTAAGCATATAGTTCTTAAGAGTTCAAAAATGTCTGAATAATCACTCTTGTCCAATTCCTTTGTTTATCTTGCAGCTGAGACCCAAAAGAAGATAGTTCTGTTGCAGCTAATGCGTTCAGCTAAGAGTCTGTGCTGTCCGTTAAATGATGCCAAAGTTTAACTTGCTGCTTTCTCCTTCCTTACAGGTGCGGCGTAAGAAGATTTGGCGTGCTGGTGAATAATACCTCTGGTGGTAAAATCAGGTAAGTATATGGTGGCAAGAGATTGTCCTTCTTTGTTTCCCCTCTGCTCACCTTGTTGTTTTCTTGTCCCCCTTTGGTGCTGGAATGCAGCAAAATAATGATGGAGGCAGCGCCGGAGTGTAGAGATGATGCGAGGAACGGTGAGTATGGCGTGGCGCTGCTGCTGGCGATGCGACGTGTTTAAAGTCTTTTTCTTGTTCAAAGGTGCGATGAATCCGGAATCAGGTAAGAAACCCAATGTTCTTGTTCTAACCTTTCTTCTTCTTTTCCCTTCTTTCTAGGCGCTCTGGACTCGAGGCGGGCGTGGCACGAGGCTGGATGCTGACTGCAGGCACGGTGAGCGTTACGCTGCAGGATGCAGAATAACGCGAAGCGTGTGCTCCCCTTCGGGCGTGGTTTAAATAGCCTCCAAACTAGTCCCAGGTAAGTATTCCTCCACAACCACCCCGAGTAACAAAATAGTCTATAGGTGAAGTAGTTCCTTCCAAGCCTCACATGGGCTTTGCACTCTCTGAAGTTAAACTCTACCAAAAGAGAGATGCTCTTCTTCCCTGCCAAAGCAATCTCTCATCTCTTCCTCTGCCTATCCAGTTCCCACCTGACACTCTCTCCTTCTCTTCTTCAGCTAGAAACTTCAGTGTCATCAATGACCCTTCTTACATCTTCTCTACTTTCATCTCCAGAACTGGAACAGCAGCTCGCATCAACCTCCTAAATATTAGGAAAATCAGGCACCTCCTTCCTTTCAACATCGCCAAGCATCTCTTAACCCCTCTTGTCTTCTCTAAACTGGACGAGTGTGCCAGCATCTTCTTTGGTCTCCCCAATTATGCTTTCTGTCCCCTTGACAAGTTCATTAACTTCGCTACCAGGACTCTCTCTTTGAAGTTCCTCACTTCGCTTCCTTGTACCGTCACCAGGCTGGATTGCTGACAATGCAAAATAGGGTCATATTTAAATGTTTTCTCCTGGTTCATAAATCTATCCAAAAGTAAGGCACTACTACATATATCCTCCTCTATCCAACTCTATAAGCCTTATCAGAATCGACTGCTCTGCCTCCTCGAGTACCCTTGTGGTTCCTCGTCCTCCCTGTACTTCCTCTCGCTTCTGCTCTTCTCTATTATTGCTCCACTTGCATGGTATTCTCTTCCCCTGGACATCCCAGTAACAGTCCACACTGATTTGTTTAACATCAAACTAATAGCCTACCTCCTGGCCTCTGAGTTACCCTCTTAACCTACCGCTAGTGTCTCCCCACTCCTCTTCAACATCTACATGTCCCCTTTAATGTCTTTTGAAACCATAGACTGACCACCTAGAACTAAGCAGATGATACCCAACTCATTGTCAAGATAGCCACAACCCAAGATCCAAACAACATCCTCAACAAATGCCTCACTGACATATACAGCTGGATGACAACCAATAACCTCATGCTAAACCCGGCCAAAACAGAAATAATGATGTCACCCCCAGAGGATAACCCAACAGACATACAACTGGACTGGCCGCCTGGCATGGGAACCCAACTAGAAGCATCGGCCGTGGTAAACAATCTGAGAATACTCATGGGCAACCGACTATCACTTTAACCACAAGTCAACGCTATTACAAAGAAATGCTTCTACCTCTGAGACTACTTAGCGGGATCCTCCCCTACCTCTCCTTCCCAAACAGAACCCTCGCAATAATCTCCCTAGTATTATCACGGATCGACTTTGCAAACAGCATCTACCTTGGAATGCCAGAACGGATCACTAAAAAACTCCAACGCATAAAAAACACTGCAGCAAGGATACCCCTGAGACTAAACAGAAGAGATCACAACACACCAGCACTAAGAAATCTACACTGGCTCCCAGTAAAAAAATACATTAACTTCAAAGCTCTCTGCATCGCCCAGAAATCACTGCATGGACAAGGAGCTGAATTCCTCCAGGCCAAGATGAACCACTTCAAACCAGGAAGAAACCTAAGATCAAGCGACAACCTCCAAATCGCAACGAAACAATACGAAAAAAGGAATTTCGGAGGAACCACATTCTCACATCTAATTGTCAATCTATGTAACACAATCCTGAAGGAGATAAGAACAACAGAAGACCACCTCACCTTCAGAAAACGACTGAAAACCTAACTATTCAACTCACAAAGATTAGCATAAAACAGGCAGTGCCAGCAATACCAACGGGGACCCAAGATAATTCAATGACAGTGCAAATTCCAGAACTAACAATAAAACGAGCACAACGGACCAACTACTAACCCTCCCCGCAACTGACTCCTCTCCAGCATACCCATACTTATCTCACATGATCGAATAGATCAGTCTAATCTCACGGAAACACAGAACCTACACATCCACTGTAAAGACTGGAGGGGGGTGTCTGTACTTCTGCTCTCTATATGGTAGAGGAGAGGCACAGAGGACCCCAGCCAAGATTCTCTATTATTGGTACGCGGTCGAGCAATCAAGGCCTGGCTTCTCAGGAGGTGATGCAGGCTGGTTCTTAAGTACAGTGTAGTCCCCAAGCCCTCACAAAGGAATGTCCACACACTGTATTACTGAAAAAACAGTCTTTATATAATTAATATTCAAGGTTATGTACACTTATCACAAAAACTCACTTTGTACTCAGAAATCAACAATGGTAAATATATACAATTCTAAAGTGGTACCACCAATATTATCAGATCTCAATAAAGCGCATCAACTATACTGTCAGAATGTCACACAGATCAATAACAAGGAAACCAGCAATAGAGATAGGAAGGAAAGCAAGATGGTTGAAACAATAGGCAGAATTCTGGCCCCTACCAATAGACACAGTTCTGTGTGGAGATCCCCCCACCTGGGCAACCTGTAAAATAAAGATATAGCACAAGCCCAGTCCATATATTGCTCAATAGTCTTATTCTCTCCTATAATGTTTTTACTCCTCCCCAATGTACCTGGTGGAGTAGAGTTCTTCGAAGATGCGTCGAGGGATCCTTCTTGAGTGACTCCCTTTAAAGCAGGAGTCACGGATCGTCAAGACGGCGTCGAAGAAGGTGAACTTGGTGTCGACGGTGTTGATGAGAAGTTCGAGGGTGCCGAGACCACGGCGTCGATCGAGGCGGTGCTCGTCGACGACGTCCTGCGAGGATGAGGTGTGCGGGGCACCTCGGCGTTTGATAGTTCTGGACCGCAAAGAGTTTCAGATGAACTGTGGCCCAGCAAGGGTGTCGAGTCGTCGAAGTCTTTGGGGTCTTCAGGTGGCGGGAAACCCACCAGCGGATTCTCATCGGCGCGTTGGCATCCTCGACTTTCTCCGGCAGGAAAAAGCGGTCGTCGGTGCAGACAAGGGAGTCCTTCGATTCAAATGTTCTTAGGCAAAGGAGCGGGCGGCTCCGGTCGTCGCCGGCTCGGTGTCAAGCGGTTCCCTGTTCTGGGGCAACACGGCTTCTACGGGCCTCCAGCGGTTATGCCGATACTCCGAACTGAAGTGGGAGAATGGAAAACCAGGCTCCCGTCCTTCACCTCTCGCGCTTGGCCTAGAGGGTCACGACCCAAACACCCGCCACGAGAAGAGTTTGCCCATTTACCAGACGACCAGGTACCCTGGTACAGGAACATACGGATGTGTCCATCTGCTTGCCCAGCAGCCCGCACTGGCCATGCCGACACCTGCGGCACGGATCAACTAGACTAAAATCTACTCGTCGTTAGAGATGCCATGACGACCTAGACAACGGGAAGCACATCTGTACAAATATACACACTGGACATTCCCACACCAACCTACACGAAGAATATACTCAGTGCTATGACGTAGGCGACAGGCATATTCACGGACGTGCATCTTTATTATTTTTATATAGGCTTTCAGAATGCAGAAACGCAAGACGCGTCATGAACTTTTATTAGCTTGCTCACGCTTCTCTTTGAAACCAGGTACAACGATGAGAAATATAATAAAGACAATACCGATTATGGAATTATGTGCTCCTATAACCTAAAGCACCTGTGCACCAAACGAACAACTTATGCACCGGGCCAAAGTAGGCCTCAAACAAGAGCTCCCGTGGACATCAACAAGACAAAAGTCAGTTGCTGATCCTACAGAATGAGCTTGGCAAAGCAACCAGCCAAGGTCGCAATGTTGCACACCCACGTTCCAAGAGCAAATCATCAAAGGCACGATGTTGCAATCTCGCACTCCGCGCACCAACGTTAAAGTCACACCGACAAATTAAACCAGACGCACAGTAGAAAAACAATATTAATTGTGCAGAATTATGCCTCTTTCACGGTCCCTCCCCACGTGATCAAGCCGAACCTGACGAGATGCCAAACCCTGGAGAACAGAGGCGTCTGGATCCCTCGCTACGAGACACTGGCAGATACACTTGAAAGGCTCAATGGACATCTGCAACAGTGGGAACGGTACCCCGTCTAGCTATGAATAAGTCCTCACATTGTCTGCATGTACCCATAGTGAAACATTGTTGCAACTTACAGGTACACCGAGAGCTGGGAACGACGGTGGTCCCAGGCTGGGAAGCTCACGGGTGCACCAATCAGAACTTGGGGCTCTTATCACTGACGCCAGCACATTTAGCCAATCCTCAGGAGCCTTCATGTAACAATTTTCATGTATCTTATTGTAGG
Source organism: Ambystoma mexicanum (assembly GCF_040938575.1). Taxonomy (NCBI): domain Eukaryota; kingdom Metazoa; phylum Chordata; class Amphibia; order Caudata; family Ambystomatidae; genus Ambystoma; species Ambystoma mexicanum. Next base: position 1,525,275,435 of record NC_090932.1, on the reverse strand, counting down.
GACAACCCAGATATACCACCTGACTACACCTTATCCACTAATATCTTTCTCTATATGTGTGCTATACTAACCCTACCACTCGAACATCCAATTAAGAGTGGCGATAGGTTTTTTGTTAACTTTCTGAAGTGACGCAAGTAGCGCGTCATAATACAGTAAAAAGGGCCTGCGAGCCCCACAATTGTGTGTGTGTCAGGACGAACGCGTGCGCTCCTTGACCCATCCCTGCCGTTTTGTCTAATAAACAGCAGAGTCACCTTGCTCCTTGTGTGCGTCTCATACTCTATCTCATCTTATCTGGGATACACACGGGAGGAGTTGGGGCCTCCCTGCCTGGAGGTCTGCGGACGGCCCGGCCGACCCCGGCAGAATTTCCCCCCGACAAGTTGGAGGCACTGCTGAGATCTGTTTAAGATCGACTTTTATTTTTACTTTTTCCAGGCACTCCCGTTGCGAGGAGGCCCGGCGGCGCGGCCCCCTCTGCCGTTGCCCCCTTCTGAGGACTACAGGACCATCGCGGAGCTGCGAGAAGACCGGACAGCGCAATCCGGATATTGGCCCTCGGGAGCCGGTTGAGAAGTATCCCGCCCGCGGTTGGCGAGTGTCCAGACGTGGTCCAGACGAGGGGAGGTGGCGAGCCGCTTGGAGGGGTGCACGCAGTCGAGCGGCCCTGCATCGAGAGAACTTGGTGAGCATGGCACACACAACGAGCAATGCGAAATTGTGAGGGAGGGGGGAGGAATTAAATAAGGGAGGAGGGAGGTGTTGCACAGGTGCGCGGCGAAGGGTTGACAATATAGTGTTGGCAATGGAATGAAAGGGAGTGAAAAGAGTGCGAGAGCAGTGACGTGAAAGAGGGGGGCGGAGCACGAAAACATCACGTGTGGTCGCTCGTAGACACTGATTGGCCTAAATCGCGACTAACGTGTAGGGGTGGGCGTGTGTGGTTTCCTACGATTTGGCATTTATTGATCAATGAGTAGATGAGGTTCCCTATTGTTCGAGCAAGAAACTCGATAGGTAGATGAGGTTTCCTATTGATCGAGCAAGAACTCGATAGGTAGATGAGGTTTCCTATTGTTCGAGCAAGAAACTCGATAGGTAGATGACGTTTCCCTGTAGGGGGTAGCTAGTTGCATAGTTGCCAAATACGGAAGATAATTGGCTGGTTAAGCCCTCCTGTTGAGGGGCGTATCACACGCGAGGCGACGCAGCGTGTGCAGTCCAATTATATTATTGATGAGATTACCTTGTTCCAGGAGAGACAGGAAGACAGCTGTAGGGTTAGCGGGGATAAATTGCAAGTGTATTTTGAAACTAATAATGAGACTGTACTAGTAGCGTAGAGACATCGGTGACGTCACCAGTAGGGATTTTATAGGATATCACGAGCACAAGGAACATTGAGTTTTGAAGGTGGTGGGGAAGAGAAAAATGATGAGGGAGCGGATAAGAAGATAAACAATAAACGAGTGGATTGTAAGAGGAGAAGGGGAGAGGGGCGTGGCTGAGCACGGAGAACGCCAGCCACGGCAAATGTAAAAGGGGGAGGAGAACGAGGAATAAGGACGACTGTATAAGATCGTCGTAAGGGGTACGCAGCCACAGGGGGCTGCGTGCGCTTCGGCCGCAGGGGGCCGTAGGGGAAGGAATATCCAATACAAAATTATACATATATATATATATTTGTGTTTTATTATTTCTTGTTTTTTTATTATTATTGCATACTTTGTAAAGGATTGTCGTAAGTCCCCACACTTACGGGGCCAGGTAAACAATATAAGGTTGTAAATTGTAAACTGATAACGAAGGGAGGAGTAACAAGTAGGGCACAAATATGTCATCTGGGAAAGGGTCAGGAGGGTGGGGGAACACCCTCACTACCCCACTACAACACATATGCACAACACTGCCACCCCATAGGGAGAAATTAATTAAGTACAGCATAGAGTGGACCCAGGGGACGGATAACAAAATGTTAACACCATGGCCGCCTAATGGTAGTTTCGATCCATATGCCCAACATTCATTGCTAAACCATCTGCATAATACATACAAGGGGAAGAAGTTGGCGAGCCATATGGAGGTGTTTAACTTATGGAGGATGTTCCAGGGATCCCGACCAGGACCAAATGGAATGTTCTCTGTGGGAGAAACACCGGAAGTAAAGGAGATTATAAAGGAGGGAACGGATGGGGGAAAGGGGTGTGAAAGGAAAAAGAATGCGGAAAATGAAGGAGAGGGAAGAGAAAAGATTGACACTTTAAAAGACATAAAAAAGGAACCGAGCAACGAGATACCCATAACACCGGGAGTGAAAACTGAGAGAGAAGGGTTGTACCCTTTAAGAGAACTAGGAGAAATGGAAGGACAGTTAAGGGCGGCTGAAGGATACTCGAACCCGGCTTACAGCCCTCCACCATATGTGGCTCACAGGAAGATAGTGGGGGAGGGGAGGATTGGAGAAGAACAGATTGTAGAGATAGGACATGATGAGTGGGTAGCTGCACAGATATTATTAAAATTACGGGGTTCACTAACGGGAGAAGAAAGGGAGGCTGTAAAGAGAACAGGCGAGGATAGTAGAAGGGAGAGTGAGATGAAGGGGGAGGAGCTACTAACACAAAGAGAAGAGATTTTGGAGGAAAAATTGGCAAAACTAAGGGATGAGCAGAATGAATTACTAACACAGCTTGAGAAGGGGGAAAAAGAGAGAGTGAGGAAAAGGAAAGAGGGTAAAAACGAATTGGACAAATTAAGGGAACAAAATGAGGAGCAAAGGATAGAAGATGGAAGGGTAAGAGCAGCAGCAGAAAGGGTGTCAAGAGTAGTATTGAGAGAAAAAAAGAAGGAAGAAGAGGAAAAGGAAAGGGAATTGGAAATATGGAGGAGGAGGGTAGTATCAGAGGCAGCTAAGAAATATGAAGAAGAAAAAGAAATAGAAAAAGAAAGGGTGAAATGGGAAAGAAAGAAAGAAGATGAAAGAATATTGGAACAGATGAGCAACGAAGTGATGGAGGAATTAAAAAGGAAAAGGGAGGAAAATAGTAGGGAAATGGAGGAGAGGAGTGATGGGGAAAGAGGAGGGAGAAATAAGGAGAGTGAAAAATGGGGGGATGTATATAGAAGTAGAGAAGTAGCGACAACATCAACACCCGGGGGAACAGTTGATAACAAAGGAAGAGGAGAAATGGAGCGAATAGACTTAGAAACAGTAACAGTAAAAGGGAAAAGAACAGAGTGGGGGATAACATCTATGAATGATTTTTGCAGTGAGGAGGAAGAAGGAGTAGAAAGGGTAGGAAGAAAGAGTGAAAGGGAAAGCTTAGATAAGCTGTACCTCACTAGAACCAATATAGACTCGCCATGGATCCGTAAGAGAAGGGAGGAGCTGGAACAAAGTGAGGAGAGGGTGCAACAACTAGTGGAAAAACAAACCCATGAAACCACACCATCGCCATCTCCATCATGCCCTCCCCCATCGCACCCTACATGTTCAACAACCACACGCACGCTGCGCAAAATAAAGCTTGCGCCATTCATGGACGAAGTGACTCCCTATGCGTGCCGGCTTAGAGACCTCCCTAGCCGCAGGCAAGACAGACAGATAAGCATACCCATATTAAGCACAGAGGATGACGAAAAAAGGGGAAGGGAAGGAGAGGTAGGTAGGAGGAGGGGTAGCAAGGAAGAATTTGATGTGGTAAGGGAAATAGGGGAGGAGGAGGGGTGTGAGGACTCAATATTATGGAACATAAAGGGTGATACAGGACACAACTTAATGCCACTGTTGGAGAGAGGAGGGGTTAGACCGCAGTATGTACCATGGAAGCATACGGATAAAGAAAATATAAAATGTAGGCTCCCATCACTAAGTGGAGGTGCGGGTAAGTGGATATATGAAATGGAAAAACACACCGCAGGGCAGAAACTAGCAGTAGGAGATGTGAAAGGCCTGTTAATATCAATATTAGGAGATAGAGCGGACGACATTTGGAAGAGAGCGGGATTCCATGGGATAACAATAACAAACACATCGCATGATGGGCGCCATTTGCAAACTGCAGACATGCGCTATGGCAGGCACTGAGAGTACAGTACCCAGACACATCAGATATAGGAGCAATCACTTCCCGTAAGATGCGTGAGAATGAAGATCCCGTTGATTATATACAGGATATTCAAGAAAAGTGGCGCATGGAAACGAGAGAACAATGGGATAAAACACCAGCCATATTTTATCATATACTAGTACAAGGGCTCCCAGAAGGAGTACAGAAACAACTAAAGAAAGTAGTGGGAATGGAAGTAAAACCATGGCCTGAAATACAGCTGACAATAGTACATCACTGCAGGATATGGCAAGGAAAAATGAAACAAAAGGAAGAGGACAGGAAAACGGAAGAGGCCAAACTAGTACAGAAAAAATTAACTAAATATACAATGGAGGGGGCACTAATAACTACGCCCACAACAGTGGCCCAAAGCCCCACGCAAATAGTGGCTGCACAAGACCCAGCTCTAATAGCACCTCGACAAAGTATAATACAGCAAATGCCGCCACTACAATTACACGCACAAAACGTGGGAGGAGGGTACCAGATGCAAGGAGCTGGGTATTATGGGTATAACAGAGGGAGAGGAGGATTTATGAGAGGGAGAGGATACGGATATAATACTCAACAGCAGGTGGGGGGAGTTGGAAGTTCATACCCCACAGGGCAACAGGTATACCAGGACAACACAGGGAGCTTTCCATGGCAAAACAGAGAACCACCAGTGTGTTGGAGTTGTGGACTACTAGGACACATGTCACGCACGTGTAGGGTCAGGCCAGGGACACCAGCATGGAATGAGCAGGCACAACCTAGGCCATCGCAAGAACAGCAGGGCATGCAGCAACAGCAATTAACACAACAACAGCCACTGCAGCAACAGCAATTAACACAACAACAGCCACTGCAGCAACAGCAATTAACACAACAACAGCCACTGCCACAACAACAAATAGTGATAACACAACAACCCCAAAATGAACAAACACAATTGGGTAGGGTGACGGTATTGGGACACAACCCTTACACGGGAAATGGCCAATCATTGTACCCCCAATAGGACAGCCCACAGACGGCCTTGGTGTGTCCCATCCTGTCAGTAACACCTAATAGTGCGGAGGAGCCACGCATAGAGGTAACGATAGGTGACAAAAAATTATCTTTCCTTGTTGACACCGGGGCAACCCGGTCTTGCATAAGGGAAGGTAAATTTAAGATGTCAGGCGAAGCCATGAACACCCAAGGATTTTCTGGGGCTAAAGGATTGGTTCCTTTTACTGATAACGTTCCCTTATCTATCGGAGATTACGATCTGTCAGTTCCACTATTGTATTATAGTGCCTCACCAGTAAATATACTGGGGAGGGACATAATGAATAGGTTAAATATGACAATCTCCTTTACAGAGGATGGTATAATTTGCTCTACTCCAGGGATTAACATGCTAGCAGCACGACAGATTATGCAAGCATACTGTGGGCAGACAGCAATTAGGGCGGAACCAATAGATGGCGCGATATTCCAGTATGGGACAGACATGGCAATTGCATGGATGCCAGGGATAGAAGGTAAAATATGGAGGAGGCCAGCAGCTTACCTGTTCCGACCAGAAACACCTGTTAATGAACAGGAAGGAAAGGTGTTTGCAATAGACATTGAAAGTATTATTACAACAGCTGAGTATATTGCTGTGCACGCCCAAGACAAAGAAGGAAGAGCATGGAGGGCAGTGATTGCACTAGCAGAAGGATGTAGGTTGACCCAGGTGTCAGATGAGGAACTGTTTTCAGAAGAAAAAGAGGAGGGGGAAATGGTGTTCATGATGAGTGTAGAAATATGGTTACGAGTGGCTCACAAACATATAGCGCAGAAAATTGCTATGGCACTTGAGGCACCTGCATGCACCCCAGTCCCCTTCTTTAAGGAGGATATGGCAAAGGTGCCCAAATCATTATGGACCATTAGCCCTTATGACGTAGGATGCATTAAAAGCATAGGGGGTGTACGGATAAAATTGAAAAAAGGTGCAATACTACCAAGAGTAAAACAGTACCCATTGTCAAAAGAGGCAGATGAGGGCATATATGAAACTATAACGGCCCTTATAAACAATGGCATATTGGTCCCCTCAGAATCACCATGTAACACGGCTGTGTACCCAGTGCGCAAGGCTAAAGGGGGGTCTTGGCGCTTCATACAGGACCTAAGGCCCTTGAACAACATAGTGGAAGCAGAATATCCAGTAACAGCAAACCCGGCCACAATATTGTGTGGCATTCCAGCAGAGGCATCACGATTTACAGTAATAGATCTTAAAAATGCTTTTTTCTCAATACCACTACACCCCGACTCACAAGATCTAACAAGTTTCACTTACCGAAATACTAAATGGAAACATACCAGGTTACCACAAGGGTATTGTGAATCACCCTCAATTTTCAATAGAGTTATACAGATGGATTTGGGTAACGTTGAGGTGGAAAGCACAGTGTTACAATATGTGGATGACATAATAATTTGCAGTACAAATGAAAGTAAATGCAGAGAGGATTCTTTAAAAATGTTGACTATATTGGCTGAAAAAGGGTATAAAGTAGACATGGAAAAAATACAATACTGTCAGGAACAGGTACTGTACATTGGCCAATTGATATCCCAATATGGAAGAAATATTGCACCACAAAGAGCACAGGCCATATCAAGCACTCCCATGCCACAGACTGTGAGAGAACTGCAGCAATTTTTGGGGCTATGCAATTACTGTAGAGCATGGGTGTTTGATTACAGCTCATACATAGGACCCCTGCTTGAGGGGTTGAAGGAAGCAAATAAAGGGGAGAAAAGGTTGGGGTGGACTATGGAAATGAGGGAGGCATTTGACGAATTAAAGGACGCGATATCAACAGCTCCAGTACTGGCATCCCCAGACTATGAGCGACGATTTTTTATATTTTCACATTGCGACTCAGCAGTAATGAAAGCAGTATTGGCCCAAAAAACAAGCATGGGCTATAAACCAGTAGCATTTTATAGCGGTCACTTAGATCCCGTGATGTTAGGCCACTTCCCTTGCGAACAAGGCCTCGCTGCAGCTGCTTTTGCAGTAGAAAAGGCATCAGCAATAACCATGGGGTGTCCAACTACACTGTTTGTGGAACATGCATTATTTGCAATATTGAATAAACCCAAGTCCACACTAACGACACAAAGGGCATCAGGTTATGAGATCATTTTGTCTAGGGCTGAACTAGCGATTGTTAGATGTAGCACTGTTAACCCTGCAAGATTCCTAGCAGAAATAATTGAGGAGGGAGATTACGCCCACGACTGCACCCAACTAAATGAAATGTATTCATGTACTAGAAAAGTTGAAGAGAATGCACTAGAGGGAGGTGAGCTTTTGTTTATTGATGGGTCATCAACTATTGATCAAGGAGATGGGATAAGGAGAACTGGGGCAGCAGTGGTAAAAATGATGGAGGCTCCGGTGTGTGTGGCTATGAAATGTGTACAGTTACCACAGCATTACTCTGCTCAAGCCGCTGAACTAGTTGCACTAATATTGGCATTGAAAGAAAGTTTTAACAAACGTGTAACAATATATTCCCACAGTGCATATGTTACATCCACTGTCCACTCAGGGTTAACAAAATGGAGGAGAAGAGGGTTTAGGAGAGCTGACGGCACTCCAGTGCAACATGCCCTCTTGTTGGCTGAATTAATTGAAGTAATAAACGACCCCCAAGAGCTAGCCCTAGTAAAATGCACCGCACACACCAATGGTGAAGACCATGTCTCAAAAGGGAATGCAGCAGCAGACGCACATGCGAAATATGCTGCATACTTTGGTGAGATATGGGACCCCACAGACTCACAGAGAGGGAGAGGGAGGGGAATGGCTAGGGAGATGTTAATAAGAGAAGGGTATACCCATCTCCCAGCCACACAGATTATGGAATTACAAGCAGCAGCACCAATGGCCGAAAAGGAAATATGGGTAAAAAGAGGATGTACAATGTCACCAACCGACGCACTATGGCGCCAGAGTGGTACTGGGAAAGTTGTAATACCATTGGCACTTTTAAATACCGCCCTGAGCCAATTACATCACCCAGCCCATACAGGCAAGGAAATAATTGCAGCACGAATTAGAGATGATTGGTTCTGTCCCGAGTTAAATTCTCATGTTTCAAATTTTATCAGCAATTGTCTCACATGCCAACAGTTTACGGCCGGTCACACCCTAAAAGTGATAAGAGGTACCATACCCCGGCCAGAAGGACCCTTTCGGCACCTCCACATTGACTATGTTGATATGATCAACATATGTCAAGGTAATAGATACATGATTGTAGTAGTATGCCCATTTTCTAGGTGGATTGAAGCAGGGCCCTGTTCACACCCAGATGCATTTAGAGCAGCCAAATTCATAGTAAGAGAGGTCTTCCCCAGGTGGGGAGTGTGCGAAGTATTAAGATCAGATAATGGCCCACATTTCGCAAACGAAATGTTCCAACATATCACAGCCCTGCTGAGCATAAAGCACAAATTTGCATGTGCTTATCACCCACAGGCTAATGGCGTATGTGAACGCCTAAATGGCTTATTGAAGGAGGCAATTGCAAAGATACAACAAACAACAAAGAAAAGTTGGTTGTATTGCCTTCCGTTAGCATTGTTTGAGCTGAGGAACAGGCCAGGGTCCGACCACCACCTCACCCCACATGAGGTGGTTACTGGACGTCAAATGCGCCTTCCTCTAACGCCAACGTCAAGGGCATTCACTGACCACGAAAGTTCAGCGAATATACTAGGTGATGAAATGTATCAATATGTGTCATCTTTGATTACTAGTGTTGTGTTTGTGTCTCAACAGCTCGAGCGCACACGGGGCGGGTCCACCAGAGATAAAGAAGAAGGCGCCAGTACAGAATTAGAAAAAGAGAACTTGTGCAAAATTGCCAAAGGTGACCACGTGCTACTTCGCAATTTCAATAGAAGATGGAACGATAAAAGGTTCACCGGTCCACATCTGGTAGAAGACGTATCAACAAGAGCAGTAAAACTAAAGGATAAGCGTGCTTGGAACCACCTACATGATGTAAAGATATACAAACTGCAGACCCGCCCCAGCGCCAACGACAGGTCCATTGGAACAACAGCAACAACATCCCTGACAGCGGAAGGAAGTTCTACCACAGATAACGACCCAATTGTTCCCTTACCTTCCCACTACCCAGACACCCCAGAGACGATAACTGACGAAGAAAGGGGTGATCACTGCACTGCCCACCCCATGGTCACACGTTCAAAGAATAAAAATAATTACGCCATCCCCCCCCCAGGACAGTTGTAACATAAACTAAAAGAACTTGGTCGCACAAATACACATGTAAACACGTGAATGTTCTCTTTTTCTCTCGCACATACAGGAACTGCGTATTATTGTATTGTTAAGTAGAAAGATAACTAACAAAGTCCACTGTCCAGGTGTAGATGGTACTCCCAGACGATAACTACCCAGAAGAATTGTCACACCAATTTGTATACGAAATAAAAAGGCCAACATACCTAAAAAGAAGAAGGGTACGTGTTTACTACACAGCCTTCCTCCTGGCCATAGAATATTACATGCCCCACCTCCGCCCATACTTGCCGGTCTTAAGAGACCAATCACTTAGAGTAGCGTGGGAGCAGCTCTTCGCCTGGGCACTGAATGACTATTTGATAGGGAGAGCTTAAACAAAACAAAACTAACATTTAAAACGAGCATTTCTGAGAATTTTTAGGCGGGCAACTTTAACGTCGCAAGAATAAGCTGCCAGGACTGCAGCAAGGTAAGAGCAAAATGCCGGTGAGATTAGCAATTGTAATAAAAATAATAGGGATTTTGATAATCACCGGATTTTTGGCTGCTTCTGTATGGCAGTATAGCTGTGCTATCAATTTTGTTGCTGCACCCAAACCTAATGTACCCCCGTTCCTTGCTGCAACAGGTGTTACGTCAGGTGGTAGTAGTAACATTACACCAAAGAAAAATAGAGTTAAACGCAGCACATACTCAGACAATAAAGGTATTGATAATTATGTACAAGATTCAGCACACGTCACAAACAATATATGGTACCAACACATGACCCGCATTGGTAAGCAGACAACTGAGGATAGCTGCTACGTCTGCTCATTAATACCATACGCCATGAGTGCGTCACGAACATTTGTTGCTACAGAAATAAATGAGAAGGTAGCACAGTGCATAATATACTTGGCACTGTTCCAGACGAAAGGAAGATTTCAAGGAACTGTAGTGCACATGACATGGAAAACACGAGACTCATACCCATATGAAAACAACTTCCTCAAGACCTACTTGAGTTATCACAAGACCAGTTTACATGCTGAAGCATTCAAATATATAACAAGTGGCCCTGCAAAAGGAGAAACACAGAAAGTAACACTGAAGTATCTACCATGTGATTGGTACGCCACTGAAATTCCGGGTAAACAAGGATGATGGCAGAGGCCGCTACTGACGATAACGGGAAAGGTGTATCTGGATAACAGCTGGGAGATAGGAGTGATTGGCAGCAACATGGTAACAAAAGAAACTATCTCAACCATCGAGACACACAATCACCGATGTTGGACGACGTGGATCAAGTATGTACCAATGCTCACATGGGTAGAAGAAGATGAAGACCCAATAACGATACTACCGTTGACTGCGCCCAAGGTATGTTACCAACATAAAGGAGAGGTGGACGTAGGATATAACACCAATTGCGCAAGTGTGACGGAGTTACCTGAGGGGGGAGCAGGAACAGCAGTAATAATGGATCATTATTGGGCCTGTGGAGAAAAGGCATACCATACACTGCCTCCCCTGTGGAATGGTGTGTGCACAATGGTACACGTCAATGTACCATCACTAGTGGTACCTAAGAAGCACGTCGATGTGGCGAAATTTCCCAGAATGAATGAGGGGGATAAGAGAAGAAAGAGATCTGCACCACTCCAGGAGGAGCAAAGGAACAGGACCAACAGCAATGACACTGTCCTAAATAGAAGAAAAAGACAAGGAGAGCCACTGACAGGAAATTACCTATGGGGAAGGTCGGAAACGGCACTAACATCAATACCGCCAGAACACAGACTATTCAGCAGAGCAGCAATGTTCTTCTCCTCAATAATACACCCGGGATTACAGGCTTACGCAAACGCAAAATGGCTCCAAATAACTAGATGGGAACTAATGATGACCATCAATTCTACAGTAAATGGGTTCAACGCAATAAAAGAAGAGCTGCGAGCTGTAAGGATGGTAGCACTACAGAACAGATATGTATTGGACCTTCTCACAGCAATGGAAGGAGGAGTTTGTGCAAAGATAGGACAATCATGCTGCACGTTCATACCTGCCAACGATGCTGACAATGGTACACTGACAGAAGCAGTTTCACAATTAGCCCAAATGCACTCTAAAATGACGGATGAAAGCAATGGTGTGAACAAGGATGAGAGCTGGTTTTCACTATTATGGTCATGGATGCCATCTTGGCTGTCAGATGGACTGAAAATAATAGTGGGCTGCACCATATTGGCTGGAGCTACCCTGATCATAATTAGATTTTGGAAGGCACGAAAGGCACGCAATACTGACGAATTTCTGGAAATGGTGGGAATGCACCCCTTGATGCCAGCAGATGACGGCCAGCATACAGGTGTAATTATACAGGAAAGGGAGAAGCTGCGCACCCAAATAATTACCAACCATCTAGACCCACCGTCAGTAAAGACCGAGAACCCAAGAAACCCCAGGAGCTACATAGGAAGATGGGTATATTGTACTCCTGGGGGTACCTGTGAATATATGTATTGGTCATTTGAAGATCATGTAAACCACTATGGACATCTCGGAGGAATAACCAAGATATGGCGAGTAAGAGGAGATAACGAGAAGGATATGTTTGTGGTCGACAAGTCGACCAGAGGGGGGACTGAAGTGGGAGAATGGAAAACCAGGCTCCCGTCCTTCACCTCTCGCGCTTGGCCTAGAGGGTCACGACCCAAACACCCGCCACGAGAAGAGTTTGCCCATTTACCAGACGACCAGGTACCCTGGTACAGGAACATACGGATGTGTCCATCTGCTTGCCCAGCAGCCCGCACTGGCCATGCCGACACCTGCGGCACGGATCAACTAGACTAAAATCTACTCGTCGTTAGAGATGCCATGACGACCTAGACAACGGGAAGCACATCTGTACAAATATACACACTGGACATTCCCACACCAACCTACACGAAGAATATACTCAGTGCTATGACGTAGGCGACAGGCATATTCACGGACGTGCATCTTTATTATTTTTATATAGGCTTTCAGAATGCAGAAACGCAAGACGCGTCATGAACTTTTATTAGCTTGCTCACGCTTCTCTTTGAAACCAGGTACAACGATGAGAAATATAATAAAGACAATACCGATTATGGAATTATGTGCTCCTATAACCTAAAGCACCTGTGCACCAAACGAACAACTTATGCACCGGGCCAAAGTAGGCCTCAAACAAGAGCTCCCGTGGACATCAACAAGACAAAAGTCAGTTGCTGATCCTACAGAATGAGCTTGGCAAAGCAACCAGCCAAGGTCGCAATGTTGCACACCCACGTTCCAAGAGCAAATCATCAAAGGCACGATGTTGCAATCTCGCACTCCGCGCACCAACGTTAAAGTCACACCGACAAATTAAACCAGACGCACAGTAGAAAAACAATATTAATTGTGCAGAATTATGCCTCTTTCACGGTCCCTCCCCACGTGATCAAGCCGAACCTGACGAGATGCCAAACCCTGGAGAACAGAGGCGTCTGGATCCCTCGCTACGAGACACTGGCAGATACACTTGAAAGGCTCAATGGACATCTGCAACAGTGGGAACGGTACCCCGTCTAGCTATGAATAAGTCCTCACATTGTCTGCATGTACCCATAGCGAAACATTGTTGCAACTTACAGGTACACCGAGAGCTGGGAACGACGGTGGTCCCAGGCTGGGAAGCTCACGGGTGCACCAATCAGAACTTGGGGCTCTTATCACTGACGCCAGCACATTTAGCCAATCCTCAGGAGCCTTCATGTAACAATTTTCATGTATCTTATTGTAGGGACAACCCAGATATACCACCTGACTACACCTTATCCACTAATATCTTTCTCTATATGTGTGCTATACTAACCCTACCACTCGAACATCCAATTAAGAGTGGCGATAGGTTTTTTGTTAACTTTCTGAAGTGACGCAAGTAGCGCGTCATAATACAGTAAAAAGGGCCTGCGAGCCCCACAATTGTGTGTGTGTCAGGACGAACGCGTGCGCTCCTTGACCCATCCCTGCCGTTTTGTCTAATAAACAGCAGAGTCACCTTGCTCCTTGTGTGCGTCTCATACTCTATCTCATCTTATCTGGGATACACACGGGAGGAGTTGGGGCCTCCCTGCCTGGAGGTCTGCGGACGGCCCGGCCGACCCCGGCAGAATTTCCCCCCGACAGAACCCTGGGCGATGGCAATGGACTTCAACAGCGGCGAAGTCCTGGTGCTTCACTTCGTTCTCCTCAGCGGTCCCCGTCTCCGGTCGGCAGCCTTTCGTGGTTCTGTCTTCCAGGGAGCTTCGGCAAAGGTTAGCGGTGCTCGATGGTCCCTCGGAGCACGGGAAGAGGGCGCCTTACCAGGTCCTCTCTGGGATCAGTCTTCGACAAATTCAGCAGCTTTCAGATCAGGTCGAAGCAAATGCAACAGCAAGTCTTCTTCTTCCAGCTGGGCGTCGAGGATCAGCAGTTCCAGTTACTCTTCAAGTGTAGACACAGCTTCTGAACAATTTCCAGTGGTGAGAGGTCCCCAGATATACTATTCTGTCTCTCATCCACACTGCTGGGTTACACTCAGCAGCCAATCATACAGAAAGGCATTCATTCAGTCAGCCAATCAGGCACACAGTGCATTCAGGCCATCCTCCTCCCTCTCAGACACTCACAACAAGGAATGTGGATTGGGACAAGTACCCAGCCATTCAACACTACACACTGCATTCAGGCCAGTTTCGGGCAGGGCTGTCTCAGTCTTTGTCTCTCATACCAGAAACCAGACAGCCACATCAAGAAGTACATATTGGTCACACACTCCATTCCCACAGGTCCCACCCACAGAGTGTACCCACAACATACAGTCACTGGGAAGGCTCCAGCCAGTCTGGACTGGACTTCACAACAACACCATATATGGAACTTCCACCCAACAGCCAGTCAGGGGGAAGGGACAGAGTCAGGGCTTCCCAGGTCTTTGGGAAAACAAGGTAACAGGCAACAGAAAGCAAGAGGCCACAGGGGCCATCTTGTTTTCTATCAGGAATCAACTGATTCCAATGGCAGGGCCTGGGTATCCCAAAATGGAGGATACTCAGAGCACCTGTCAAATTCAGCATGGAGCTGCCACCAGCCCATACCCTGCTCTGTGGGCCACCCACAGGTGCCCAAAAACATACACTAGGGGCACAGGCTTGTACCCCCACCCATGGGTGCCATAAGGGTATCCCATGGGTCTGTACACCAAACTAAAAACAGGAAGAGCTGCACTGCCAGGAGTCCCACATGGACTCCTGGGCAGAAAACAATACAGAACACAAACGAAAAAGGACTACAGGACAGGGAAGGGGAGGCCCTGTCCCTCCAATGCATTTCCAGTATCACATCCACCATGAAGCTAACTGCCACAAACAAACATCCAAATCACTGGTCTTTGCCCTTACAGATACAATAACCTCAGTGTGCACAAGCCAAAGACACCTAGAAACCAGACTTGCACAAGACGCCTGTTCCTCCTTGTTCTACAAGCACCAACAGAAAAGTACACCCTCTATCCTACTCCCTCTCCTCTCTCTAACCGACCCAACCCACTTCCTTACAGAACTATGTGAGCACCTGAAGACCATGCCAATGGTAACGATGCTTGGTATAACTCAAGTTAACATAACATAACCTCTCAACTGCCTGCTCCCCTATAACCTACCTCTGTCCCACACTTCCTCTGCCTCCACTGTAGCACTTCACTCATCGTGGTCGCATCCCAAGCACAGCTGGCCGTGCCACCTACCCGCACCTAAAAATGCTCAATGTTGGATGTCCATAATCTATATATGTCCACTTATGTATTGTCCCCGTTGACTGTTCCATTTACTCCCCACCATAACCTGGCCAGAAGGTCCCCCAAACTCACCCCATTGAAAGAAGCTCACCGCTTCCCATCAAATCTGATTTAATATCTATTGTACGTTCTTTTGTGATCAAGTGTGTTGTTCCTTCTGTAAATGAATAAATAAAAATGAAGTAACTCATTGGCCCTCATTACGACCTTGGCGGAGAACCATGGTGCTATTAGCACCATGGTCCATGGCGCTAAGCTGCCAACTCCGCCATGGTGGTTGGCGGACTTACCGCCCCATTCCGACCTTGGCGGGGCGGTAAGTCCCCAATCCCCATTTACCCTTCCCCATTCCCATTTTTGCCCCATAGGGCATAATGGGAGTGGGGAAGGCGTTAATTACGCCACAGTAAATTACGGTGGCGTAATTAACAACGAGGTCCCTTAGCGCCATGGATTTTAACACCTGCTAAAAGCAGGTGTTAAATCTGCCATGGCGCTAAGGGAACTCGTACTCAGGCGGTAAAGGTCGGCGAAGTTTACGCCGGCGTAAACCCCTTACCGCCTGGGTCGTAATGAGGGCCATTGTCTATTGCAATGAGGAAAATAAAAAACTTATTATTCCAGCTTATTATTCCGGCTAATCACAAAATGTGAGCATTGTATATATGTAGCATGCATGTGCTGATTTTACCATGGACATTATACGTTATCCTGTGTAAATGGGTTTCTTTCGATGAACATGTCTGTTAAGCAACCAGCTATATATTTGTGGTGTCTTTTATGGGTGTGGAAAAATACATAACTGCAAAGTCGCGTGCCATTTCCTTCAAAGCCCATAATACTAGCCATCCACTCCCAGGGATGACATCGGGTTGGCTTCTTGCTTGGAGTTCAGGACATCTGAAGGCAGCCATGTTGGCAGCTGTGTGTCTCTATGTGCCTGTTTCGGCCGTTGCGGTTCTGTGTGGAACTTGTGCATTTTACTTTCAGGATGAGAGCAGAGTTTCACAGCCACATGTATGGGGGCGGGGAGCCGCCTGGAGATCATAAGATTTGCGTGATAGAACGTTTAACATGTGCTTGAAACATTATTAAAACTGGTTTTCGGCTTGAGAAAAATGACTCACTTTTTGACAGAATGCTAATTTGCTCCCAAAAAGGGAACGTTTTTTAATAACATCTGCAGACTCCATAACAGGCCTGTGCTTCTGAATAACTGGTGCAGTGGATGCAATGTCAGATGAAAGTGAGCATAATATAATTTAAAGAGTGTGCATAATGAAAACGTGTTAAGATAAGCGCTGTGATGTACTTGAAACAGGCAATGATCTGCTGGCTGGTTTCAAACATGCAAACATTCATTAATAATCAGATCTAATGCACATAAAAGGCTAAGGATGTCTGTGGCACATGGAATACTTTCCCGTTTATGCAGCCCTCTATGTAAACACACTTTCACTGTGGCCGCGCTACTTTTACTTCCCATAGGTCATGTGTTCAACCGCGTTCTCATTCACATAAAGACAGCACTCTATATATGCACGCTTTCACCAATTGCAGCGCTCCTTTCACTTTCACACATGCCTGTCACTGTGCGTTCAACGCTGCCTTTATTTACACCAAGAGGTTTCGTCCAATGCCTAACAGGCTCCTACAGTTCTTTGTTGGACAGTCATAACGGGGGTGTAACTCACAGTAGGTCCGACCATAGGTAACATCCTGGGGGTTTTTCGTCACAGTGGGGCTGTCTATAATGGGGTCATGACGCAGACCTCCCATTATGAAGGGGCTGCCACTGCAGACAGGGAGCACTGCACATGGCAGTTCTACCTAGCCGCTGCCAGCATGAGGCGGGGCAAGGGAGCAGGACTACGCAGGGAAAGGTCAATCAATTCTCACTCTGCTTTCTCGGGCAGCGCTGCCTACTCTGAGGTGGGGTGGAGAGACCAGAAGCAAAGCGCAGCCAAGGGACTGGGAAGACATTTTCTGTAAAATGGGGGCATTCTATGACAAGACTGGAGGCGAGCATTATGCTTCATCTTCTTTATTTCTACTCTTCAGCAGTTCAACAAAACATATATAAAACCATGAAAAGTGTAGAACAGACTTTTCTCTTTTCAAAACTACAATATCCATGATTCTCTGTAGTCCATGCCCTTTCCAGCAGTCACAACCCACTTCCTGTGCTTGCGCTCCTCCTCTTCTTTTACTGCTCTTCAAGCAGATAAGTACCATTTCTTCCCTCTCCGCATGTCGAGGTTGGAATGACTGGGTTTGAATGGAAGATTAAGATTATGCCTAGCACAGTATTTGTGTGAAAGAGAAGATTTGTTTATATAGCATATAAAAAATAATATATATATATAATATTTTCTGTAATAGTTTAGTCAGAGTGTTATAGGTGCATAGTCTAGTGACACGGACGCGTGCTCTCGCGAGATTAAGTGTTTTATCGTAGCTACGCATCGGAGTAGATTCCGCGAAGTTTTTGTGAGGCAGAGATTTTGTTCGCGAGGCTGACGGCCCTGTGTCGTAAAACCGGCACTCCAGGGGTTTAGTGGAGACACGCAGCGCCGGCCGCGCTGGCATCCGCGAGCCGGCCCCCACCCTTGGGGAGGCGGAGCCAGCGCCCGCGAGGCTCAGAGCACGGCCGGAGAGCTCGCAAGCAGGCAGCCCCCGCCCGCGGGTGGGCGGAGCTACCGTGAGCTGTGTGTAGGCTCTACGCTCCGAAGCGTTAGCCCCCACCCACGGGTAGGAGGAGTTAAGCGCATTACGCATGCATCAGAACGTCGCATTTGTGCGACGTGAGAGTTTTCCTTACACACCAGCAGCAGAGCGCTCGGAAGAGTGAATAGCTTACATTGGCTTGATCAAGGCCCTGATACCAGCGATTTTACGATCGTGAGCGCCATTGCTCCAGGAGAGCATATTAGGAGACTGCAGGTCCACGTGGAGAGAGCTGCTGAGCTAAAACACTTCATATCCCTATACTGTTACTCAACAAATGATTGGCGCCTTAGAGACAAAGGCTTACTAGAGTCTCAGAGCTAAGGACATAGGTGCAGCCACTGAAAAAAAAAAAAAAAGAAGAGAACAGAGTTAACAAGTAAAAAGGACTTTTACTGACTCTGATTTATCAATAAGGAGCAGTGGGCGTGCTAAGAAACCTGCCTCAGGTATATTAGGCACACAGCACTTCAGAAAATGTCAGAGTTCGAGTGGAGCGAGGAGGAGCAGTCGCAGGACCTCGCTGCCAGCTTTAAGCAAGTGCTGGGGAGCTCTCTGGTTGATGCAGTGGCGGAGGGCGTCAGGCCCCTACATGAGAGGCTGGAGACACTGGAGGTTATGTTTTCGCAGCCTAGTAGAAGCACCAAGGACTGGAAGCGCACGCCCACAGACCCCTTAAAAGGGGAACTCAAGGGGAGTAAAACAGCCCTCAAGAGGAAAGCCTCGGACGACCCCCAGGGCGCTTTGGAAGGGGCAGCGAATAGGGCCCCAGGGGTGCCTGACGCGTTTGCTAAGCTGAAGGAAGCTTATCTGCAACGGCAGGCGGTGCCGAACCTCATGACCCCCTCTCCAGGGGATGAAAATACAGGAGAGGACCCCGGCTCGGAAGATGAGCAGGCTGACGATCAGACTTCGCAGGAAGACGAAGAGGTCGAGGAAGAAGACTGGGCGAAACCCATTGGGGGCAAGAGAGCACGGAAGGAGAAGCACCTTCTGGAACCTCAGGATGATATGTTTGACCCGGAGAGCATCCGGAACCCAAGGTCCACCGAATGGCAGCCATCCCCCCGAGTGGCACAGTATATGACAGCTAGACTACGCAAGCCTTTGGACAAGGAAGTGAGACAACGACTGCGAGCTGAATGCCCGCGTCCGGATCTCCCGGGGAAAGTAGCGGAAGCCCCAGAGCTCGATCCGAAGATGCTGACCTTCGTGTCAAAAACCAATAAAGACCCCGTAAGGGTATCGATAGGTCCTGGAAAAGTTGCCAGGAAAAGGTTTTAGATTTGGCAGGCCCTCTCGCGAAAATCATGGACCTCGCAGAGAGAGCTAGGGACACAGGAGAAGAAGTGGACCCCGAAGCTCTCGCGGGTTGGGCCCAGAGAGCAGTATGTCTTCTTGGGAACGCCAATTGCGCCATCGCTTCGGAGAGGAGGAAGGGCCTTTTGCTCAAGATAGATTCGAAACTTAGCGACCTCTCCTCATATGAAGCGGGAGAAGGAGCCCAGGGCCTCATGTTCGGAGAGACCTTTGGGAAGGAGATGGGCCGGTTTGTCGGGACATACGCTTCCCTCGAAAAGGCTCAGGCATCGATTCAGAAAATATTCCCAAGTAGAGTTATTGGAGGGACCGGCCGCTCCAGAGGTCGTGCAGCCGGTCACAGTCAAGGAGGAAGAAGGCCTCAGAGCGCAGTACTGGGAGAGCAAGAGCCAGGATACATTATTTCTGTCCAGAGGGAGATTCCCGAGAGGCCGCAGATCCAGGGGATCAGGATGAGGTCAAGGATTTACGCCAGGTGAGAGCAATTCAGTATCCTCCTGTAGGTGGGAGGACATGCATGTTTTTAGAGAATTGGCGCGAGCTTTCAAGCGATTCCTGGATATTGCAGACCGTCAGAGGGCTGCAGCTAGATTTCATAGAGAGCCCAGTTCAGCAGAGCAGACCACAGAGTCAGAGGCTAGCGCAAGCGGAACAAGCATGCTTAGACAGCGCAAACAGGCGATAGAGAGATGCGCGACGACCCCCAAATTTGGGAGCAATATGTTCCTAGTGCACAGGAAGAAAAAGGTGCGTCCAGTCATAAATCTCAAAGAGCTGAACGGATGGATAGTATACCGCCACTTCAAGATGGAGGGCATACATCAGCTCAGGGACTCTCTAAGAGAAGGAGACTGGCTAACGCGTTTAGATCTGAAGGACGCCTACCTCACAGTCCCGGTCCTCAGAGAGTACAGACCATACCTAGCTTTCCGCTGGCAAGGACAATTCTGGCAATTCAAGACAATGCCATTCGGGCTTGCCTCAGCACCCTGGGCACGAAGCTGATGAAGCCAGTAGCAGCGGCAATCAGAGAGAAGGGCGTCAGACTGATCATCTATCTGGACGACCTCTTACTCCTAGCAGAAGATCGAGAGGTGTTAGTATACCAAACGAGATGGGT
Organism: Ambystoma mexicanum; assembly: GCF_040938575.1. Taxonomy (NCBI): domain Eukaryota; kingdom Metazoa; phylum Chordata; class Amphibia; order Caudata; family Ambystomatidae; genus Ambystoma; species Ambystoma mexicanum. The sequence continues at coordinate 1,525,255,012 of NC_090932.1, read as the reverse complement.
ACTCGAACGTCTAGTCTCACTAGGATTTCTGGCGAACACAGAGAAGACAGATACCATTCCAGCACAGAGATTAGACTTTCTGGGGTTCGTACTAGACACAAAGAAAGCGACTCTGGAGCTGCCAGCTCGAAAGCTCAAAGATATAAAGAGGGAGATCAGGTTATGTTTAGAGAAACAACGAATATCCCTCAGGACATTAGCGAGGATAGTTGGGCTGTTAGCAGCATCTATTCAGGCCATATTCCCAGGGCCCCTGCACTACCGTGCTTTACAGAGGTTGAAGATAAAACATCTACAACAGGGTCTGAAGTATCACCAACAGGTGCCTCTAGATCAGGACTCCATTACAGAAGTAGAGTGCTGGTTAAAGAATATGGAAGCTTGGAATGGGCGAGCCATATTCGGAGACAAGCCAGATCTGCTTATAGAATCGAATGCCAGCCGGAAGGACTGGGGAGCCAGATGTGGGACCCTGCAGACCAGAGGCAAGTGGACCGAAGAGGAGCTCCGTCTCCACATAAACTGTCTAGAGCTCATGGCATGATCATTCGCGATCAAAGCCTTCACAAGAGGAAGGGTGAAATCTTGTGTACTGCTGAAGATGGACAACTTATCAGCAGTAAGGTACATAAACCACCTAGGCGGTACAAGGTCCAAGATGCTAGCAGAGCTAGCGAAGGACTTCTAGCACTTTTGCCTACGGACAGAAACGTCAGTGACTGCAGAGTACCTACCAGGCTCGCTGAATGTGGCAGAGTACCTACCTCTCGGCTCAACACACAGACGAGCCTCTATTTCAGCTGGAGGCTGGACCCGGGAGCGCAAGGAATGGATGCTTTCCTGCAGGAATGGGCAGGAGGCCCGCATTACACTTTCCCTCCCTTCGCGATGTTGAGCAGAGCGTTAGCAAAGTGTCGGAGGGAGAAAGCGGAACTGGTATTAGTAGCACCTTTGTGGAAGTCCCAAGTGTGGTTTCCAACACTAATGGAACTAGTAGCGGACGCCCCCAGAGTCCTCCCCGAAGGAGAGCGACTGCTCACGGACCCAGTTGGGTCGTGTCATCCTCTGAGAGTGAGAGGGACACTCCCGCTAGTCGCGTGCAGGATATCAGGAGACGCTGGGCGCTGCCAGGAATTTCAGCGCAGGTTGCTCAGCTTATCACAGAGTCCTGGGCTCCATCCACTAGGAGGAGCTACGACGCAGCTTGGGCAAAGTGGACAAGCTGGTGCAAGAACAGAAGTGTTCATCCCGTTTCAGCACCTTTAGTGGAAATACTGAATTTCCTGGCGCACTTATTGCAGAACGGGAAAGCTTACCGGACAATAGGAGTATACAGATCAGCCATATCAGCAGGGCATATGCCAATAGAAGGGGTACCGGCAGGGGAGCAACCCGCGGTAGTGAGGCTCATTAGAGGGGCGAGATTCAGAGTGCCGCCAGGGCCCAAATATTGTACAACATGGGACGTGACGACGGTATTGTGATTATTCTCAGATTGGCCATCAGATAAATACCTCTCCCTTAAACAGCTATCAGGTAAACTAGCTATGTTATTATGTCTGATTTCATGCAAACGAGTGTCAGACGTTAGAGCGCTAGAAATTAACAGACGGTCCTTCGTTCCAGAGGGAGTCACATTCTCCGTAGCCAGGAGGACCAAGACAGGCACCTCCACGGTGCATTATCCGTATTTCCCGAACAATTCGAAATGGTGCGTTGCACGGTGTATTAAAGAATACGAGAATAGAACAGCAGAGAATAGAGCAGTAAATACTACTCAGTTATTAATAGCGCGCAGGAAGCCTTACCACGCAGTGGCATCAGCTACCATAGCTAGATGGGTCAAAGAGGTCATGCAGGCAGCAGGTGTGAATGTGGACACGTATGGAGCTCATTCAGTGAGAGGAGCAATGGCATCGTCAGCCGCAAGAGCGGGAGTGCCTTTGAGTGAACTAATGCTAGCAGCAGACTGGTCAAGTGATCGTACTTTTAAAGAGTTTTACTTTAAGCCAGCAGAGGGTTTGGCTGGTGCGGTGCTGGGGAAGCTTTGAACAAGCATAATGCTCGCCTCCAGTCTTGTCATAGAATGAAGATTACCCCTCCTAGCTGCGCAGGGAGTATTAATTCTATTAAAGACTAAGGAGGCGAGCATTAAATTCCCATCCGAGTACTGTAATGTATATATATGTTGATGCATTATATGAGTGAGGACATTACAGACACACCACCCTAAGATCTCTTATTATGTTTTCATAGGGGAAGATCAGAAGAACAGCTGAAGGCAGTGTCGTAGCTGAAGGTATCAAGAGTCCAGGAGAGCACCGGCAGTTGAGTTTAAAGTTCAGAAGACCCTCCGCACTGTTGGCGAGGATCAGTTAAAGAACATGAGTGACTGTCAGAGCAAGTAAAAGCAGAGGAGGAGCCCAAGCACAGGAAGTGAGTTGTGACTGGTGGAAAGGGAATGGACTACAGAGACTCATGGATATTGTAGTTTTGAAAAGAGAAAAGTCTGTTCTACACTTTTCATGGTTTTATATATGTTTTGTTGACCTGCTGAAGAGTAGAAATAAATGAAGATGAAGCATAATGCTCGCCTCCTTAGTCTTTAATAGAATTAATACTCCTTGCGCAGCTAGCAGGGGTAATCTTCAGTATGTGGGCAACAAGCAGGATTTATGGTGACAGTGTTGTCGTAGATCATCGTAGGCCACCAGTAGTGTGGAATTGTGTTACACAGAAATGCAGACATATTTTGTTGGGCAGTTTCAGCATGTAAGGGTATTTTACAGAGCAATGCCAGCATTTTGTTGGGTGCTTTCAGCATGAAAGGTGTTTTACAGAGCAATGCCAGCATAATGTCGGGCACTTTCAGCATGACAGTATTTTTTACAAGGCAATACTGCCATGTATTTTTGGGGCAACTGTTATGGTTTCTTTGGGCACAGCCAGCATGAAAAGGGGACACTACTAGCATACTGCTCTGAGAGTCCTTTCAATCTACTATGAACACATTGTGCATGAAAATGTGTTTTGCAATGCCAATGTTGCCAGATATTGTTTGGAACTGGGCTGGTAGAATGCAAATGGGGCACTGCTGGCATATTGTGCTGACTGGCTTTAAGGTTTGCGTAGGGCATAGACAGAATTAAATTGTGTTTTTGCACTGTCATTGCTGGCATATATTTGCCTTTATTGGGCACTGCCAGCACGGAAATGTGTTTTACAGAGCAATGCTGGCCTATATGGCTGAACATTAGGCTGTCAGCATGAATGTGGGGCATACATGGCATGTTGTGTTCACCACCCTTATGATCTGCTTAGGGCACAACCGATTTCAAAGTGTAGCTACGGAGGCATATCATTTAAGAATGGCAGTCATGATTTTTCGCTTGGCACAGCGAGAGTGAAAATGAGTTACGAAATGCTTGCATATATTGTCTGTGACCTGGCATCTATTGGAGTTGTAAAGTGAATGGTTTTTATCCAGATTATGGTTAGAAATGCTCTTTTATAAAATGCAGAATTTAAATCAATTAATTTGAACATGCTGTCAGGGGGAAATCCCAGCTAACCCCAATTATGTGGTTTGTGCTGCTCTTGTACAGGTCAACGCTTAAAACATCTTCTCATCCCTCCCAGCCACCACTCTTCACCTTGATAAAGTGCACTCACACCTCTCAGCTTAATGTGTGCGATATGTGGAGTTTTAGGGCATCGGGCAAGACCGCACCCTGATCTCCTGTATTCAAGGGGACCCCAATTCTAGGCTTTTAAATGGTGGGAGGTCTATCCTGGGGAGTTAGGTGCTGTAGCTCCTTTATCATATATATCTCCAGATTCCAAGAGACAAAACAATCACCTCAAAATCTCAACGTTTAACCTGCCATTCAGCATCACTACCACGAGGTCCAATCAGGTACAGTTTTGTCTGAGCATGATGACAGCCAAAACAAGGATTCACCCAGATGCCCCCAAATTCTGCCAGTCCTGTGATGGAGGTCTCTGTTTTGTAGCGTTATATTGAGAGACCACCCTTAACCTGGGGAGTCCCCCCTCCTCAATCAAGGAGCACTACAAAAAATTGCTCATTTAGCACTGGCCCTATTGCCCGACTCATATTGCCCCCAGGCCTCTGCACTCCACCCACCACTTCTGCACCCCTTTGTTAAATACAATGTTGAAGGAGTAGTGACAATTGGGAATTTCGTTTTGAGATAAGTATGCCTATATTTATTTAAAAGCAGATTTTGGGGAATGGGTTTCAGTGGGAATTTTCATTTTAGGGACAAGTATCTTTTGGTTTGAAAGGCAAGGGTTGGGGATGCAACAAACACCTTTTTGTTTTAAAAGCAAGATTTGGGGATGGTGGCAACTATCAATTTCGTGTTGATGGCAAGTATATCTTTTGTTTAAAAACAAGTTTTAGTAAGGTATATCAGTTGGGCATTTCGTTTTAGGGAAGGACACCCCTTTTAATTTGAGAGGTAAGTGGTGAACAGGAAAAATCAAGGCACCCCAATTACTTCAAATTACTATCTTGTATTTTCCCACTAGGAGAGAGGGCGAACGTTTCAAATTCTTCCTAGCTTCCCCATGTGTCAATCTATTTGGGAGTTAATTAAATTAACATACAATCAAATATGCTAAGGGTCTACACACTCTTACCCCCACCCACTAATGGAAGAGAACCCACTAATGAAAGGGAATGGGTTAATTAAATAAATCCCCATGCTGACATTTTGTTGGACAATCTACCTACTTTTGGAAATCTCTGGGCTTGGGACTCATGGAGACTGAGCAGGGCTTTGCTTTTAGGAAAAAACAGGATTCTGGCCAGCACTTAAGTCAAAGGGATCCTACTGCAATCCCGCCTCTATGGCTCCAGGGAAGTATCACATTCTCTGTTTTCTGGTCTCTCAGCAAAAAGGAAGAGTGAGACTGGACCAGGGGTCCTGTAGATGGTGGCGAGAGTCAGCGAGAGGATAGGAGAGACACCAAGCCTGCAGACAAGGCATTCGAAGGAAGAGTAGAACTGTGTGGGTAAGATATTAGCAGAGACCCATTCGGGGAAGATCATGGCCACTCCGCCTCCAGACCAGTTATGCTTGGTCTTAAAGAGGATTTTGTTGCCCTCAGGGAGGAGTGTGTCAAAATCAGTGACAGAGCTGACAGTAAACCACGGCTCAGTGAGAGCGAGGACATCAAAGAGGTGACAGATGTCAGAGGAGTGTTTAATGGCCGAGCCAGAGTTGAGGGTAGCTAAGTGAAGCTGATTGCCACCTTTGAAGGTCTTCCAAGGAGGGCTACAGGGACGTGGTACACTCGTCGGTGGTGGTGAAAGAGCTAGGGGGTGCCAGAAGGAGAAGTGGAAGGAGAAGGAAGTGAGTTGATGAGAAGAAGAAGGGGGTTGGTTGGGCTAAGATCCCTGGGCCATGACAGTGACATTCCAGTAGACATTAATGATGCACCTGGAGGATGGGAAGTGTGCCGAAAGTACTTCTCATCTAGTTCCACCATTAATGGGCGAAGAAGAGAAAGGGGAGAGGACTGAGACCACATGGGGAGTCCAGAGGTCCGGAGAGGGAGCAACAAAGAGGATGCCAGTGAAAGTCTGCCTGGAAGAAGCGTTGACGTAGGTGGGCAGGCCTGTTTGGAGACAAGAAGATCTTTCTCGAACCTTTTCCTTCCAGGCTTTGAAAAAGAGGTAGGATAGGTGCTAGTAGCAGTTAGAGTAAATACAGGCGACGGAGAGCACCATGGAGGGAGAGGGCAGAGCGATGGAAGGGGGAGAGACAGAGAAACCGTGCAATGTACAATGAACTCACCAGCTCGCCTAGCACCAAGACATGGCATGCAGTTTAATACATGGCATCTTGCCACCACACACCAAGTCTATTCCCTGATATCTTTATTTTTAGCAGAGGAACATGTTTTTCATGTCTTTATTTAAAACTGCAAAACACCCATGCGAGGACATTTTAGTTTCAGTATTTGAACACCCTACTTTTCATGTAGTAGGGGCCTTTCCAGTTCGACCTTTCCTTTTGTAATGAAAGATAGGCCTTTTGATTTCCATTATTGGCCATTCACATAGCATTTCCATTTTTTCACAACTCTTCCTGGTGTTACTTGCAGAAACACACACAGTCTGCCTTCCCTGCCCCATTTTCAGTGTGGAAGTTTTTTCCGGTGGGCCTTTTAGTTATATTTGTTTGGGCTGTGATTGAACCCTGCAGTTTCTAATGAGCCCTCGATGGAGGAAGATACCAGCCGGACTTTACCCACGTCTCCTCCTCTCGTTGTATGAAAGGGGGTGTGAAAAACCTGAAGTTGTTTCATGACTCATTCCCCAGGGATCCCTTATTCAGGTGGCCAGGGAAGGGTCATCGCTATTGGATCCCGGCCCTAGCGGTGGACATACAGGGGCAGATCAGCTGGGTAGGGGGTCCTCATGGAGTGGGGAGGAGACACCGGAAGCTGAGACATGGTATCCCCCATTTCCTGACAGTTATTTACTCCATATTCCCTCTACCTTTATGGGATACTACAACTCCCATAACTCCCCTCCTTTCCTTATCATCCCAACTACTGGCACAAGGAAGAGGAAGACTGAGACTAGTAAGATTACCACTAGTAACATGTACTGGCCTTGTCCCACTAATAAGGTCAGGGAGGGTCAGGCAATCAGTCACAATCAAACACACCTGAAACTCATGAACCGTTTTCCAAACTATGAAAGGATGAGCACAGAAGCCACAGAGAGTGAGACAGGGGCCAAGAAGGAAAGCAAGCTGGATTGCGAGACGGAGGAGCAGCTGAGCGAGGTAGCTGCTGAGAACCAGGCCAGGGAGAACCGACGCTGAGACGCTGACAGGCTGCGAATTGAGGCAGGAGAAAGCGTGGTGAGAGAGCTATGTCTCCAAGAAGCCGGGAGAGTTCAGAGAAGGTAGCCGAGGGGCCGGCTAATCCCTTTCCTCCATGCGCCAGTGAACTGTTTGTTTCCTCCTCGGGCCGCAAGGCCGCCCGGGAGTGTCTGAGAGGCAGGTGGGCAAGATCCTGACCTCGATGAGCTGAAAACAGATGGATGTTTGAAAGCATTCACAGCCGGATAGTTCAAATAAAGGGAGTGCCGGTTTGTGATACATGCAATTGTGAAAGCTACAGTGTTGCAGGCAAGGCTACGCATTGAAGGATAAAAGACATTGAACTGAAAGCTTGAATGTATTTAGCCGGCGAGGGAGCCGATGAGAAACAAAGTAACGGAGAGGTGCCAAGAAGGCACGTTGTTAGACACTTCTTGAAAGATAACAGAACAGTGAATAATGAAAGCGAAATGTGTTAAAAGCCATTGAGGGAAAGGGCACAGGGTAAAGAGAGAGTGCAGAGATCCGAAAGGCTAATGTGAAAGTGAACTGGTCGTTAAACTAGGAACAGAGTGGCCGTGGGCCCATCCTAATGAACTATATACTTTTGTGATGTAAGGAACAGAGTGGCTGGGGGCCTATTCTGCGAAACCAAGTGCAAAAGGCATGGACAATGAAAAATCAACCCAATTGTCAGAGTGTTCACGAATAGGCGTGAGAATACTGTGCGGTTGCGAAAGTCTCTGGCAAGGCGATAATGATAAGAAGCTTCAAACAATATAGAGTGCCGCAAATTGCACTCAGCCTACTGAAGTTGCATCAGTGCAACTTGGTTAAGCGCCTATTGTAAATCAATCACTATTCTTGTGCAGTTGATCAAATTCCTTTCATATAATTGACAGCCGACACATGTCTCGACCATACGGTTGTTCTCAAGGCTGCGTAATGTGTTTCATGACCATGATAGGTTAGAAAAGTAACAGTGAAAGGTATCCACAAAAAAAACAAAAGTAAAGAAGTGGAAAATAATATATAAAAGTTTCCAAGGACACATTTGTTTGTTAGGCACAACATTGCCAATGGCAATATTAAAGGAAAACTTAATCCGCAATTGAATTCATTGTAGTTAACATTGGCAGAGAAAACAAAAGAAAGAGAGAATAAGAATATTCACCAAAACCATAAAATAACCGCGAGGAAAAGTACAAACAAATGAACATAATTAAACCATATTGAAAAAAAGAAATCATAAGGAACACATACTATTAAGGTCTATCGTTGGGGCACAGATGAGCGTTGTATAGAATTAAAGTAAACAAACATTGTCATGAGCCAGAGCCCTGAATCCTTCATAAGTTTTCAAACATGATTCAATCTGTATTGCTCTAAATAAACGGATTGTGGCAACCTGTATCCCAAACATGGGGTGATAGTACACGTGCTTAAAATTGCACCACGTGACTTGATAACAGCATGCACTACGCACTAGTAACTTGATGTAACTGTGTATTAGATTCCCTTCCTAAACCCACCCCCCCCGTTTGCCTTGATAGAATAGTGCCCTGTCATGGTACCCCCTGAAAGTAATCGGGCATGTCAAATAAGTTGCATCATTCATTTGTTCCCTACGTCAGACCCTTTTACAAAGAAGCGCCCCCCATAATTAAAAACGAGGGACATCTTGTAGTCACTTTGTAGAGGAGCAGACGCACACGTCACTGATAGACCCCGCCCTCTCACCTCCGACCTATTGAATTAATAACAAGAAGACACTGTGCATGACACCTGGTATAATTCCAATACCGCATTGAGTGTATGAGAGACGTTATGCACTCAGACAACAGTACGGAATGCACCCTCACACTGAGGCGGTAGCAGGAGATTTGAAGACACCACTAAATCTTGAAGAGTTGTACAGAAAATCTGATAGGTGCAAAGTGATATCAGAAGGAGAAGATACAAAGACACATTGAAACGATAGGATAATACTTGGAGAATTAAGATGTAACTAAAGAAACATGAGTAAGCATACATACAAGTGAGAAGAAACCATATATACAAAGAAGATAAGTAATCAGGTGAGTAGTGAATGTATATACGCAGAAACGCAAGGTAGATGAGTCATATAAAAGCTTGCTGCGGTATCATATTTTAACATGGATAAAGCGGCCATGTTGGAAAGATGGACGCAGGCTCTCAATGATAGTATGCGAAGAGCTCGAAGGAGAAAGACCAAGACTGCCGAGCTGACAGAAGCTGGAAATGCAAATGTGTTCATGAACAAAGAATAGCTGTTGGCAAGTGATCAAGGATGCCACAGCGAGAAGCTACTGAAGGGTACAAGGAGAGTTAACAAGGATAAGCAATGTACGCAGGGCCTATTTCTCAGAGCGAACATTTGCGAATGCCAAGTATTGACAACTGAAGATGCAGAAAAGCATATGTGAGGCGGAGCAACCAGGTCTCCAGAGGCCAAAAAGGTTATTGACACTTGACATATTTGAATGAAATAGCACTAAATGAAAGGCAAAATGGACAAAATTGTGGTCTCTTCGCAGATGGTGAAAGACAAGAAAACAAGGCCTATTCATGAGCTCCAGGCAAAGATAACGATGTACCTTAACTCCCCTTAAAGTTCCAGAGAGGAGAACATCCAACAAGGTCAAGTACAAAGGAGAAGCTTTGGATGAAGACTTGGTTAATGAGAAATGTAGACTCATTTATTATTTTTTTTTTTTATTTACTTGTGTATAATCACAGTGAGTGATTTTTACAAGGATGCGTCCTTTGAAGTGAGGACAGCTCAAAATTTGTAGAGCCTGAGTCAAGGCGTGTCGAGTGCAATAGCTATCTCAAAGTTTGTCTATGACGTGGTCATCAGTTGCTGGGTGCCTGGGCACTGAAGTTCAATGGCCAGAGAGACATCTAGGTAGCAGCGTTGATTTTGATGAAGGCAGCTTCCATTATTTTAGCCGTGGCGGCAGCCCAGCGGGATTTTTCGCCAGATATCAAACGGTACCACCATGTTTGCTCATCGATCAGTACCGAGTCGAGCCATAGGGGAGTGAGAAAAGCTGTACGAACTTGAGTTAAAGCGGGGCAGTTTAGGAGAAGGTGGCGAATGGTCTCAGTAGAGTCCGGAATTTTGCACAGTCTGCACGTGGTGACGGTGGACAGCCTTCTCATCACTAAGATTTCTCGAGTGTGGAGCAAGTTTAAGCGCGCTCTTAGAAATGTAGAGCATAGCTTTTTATCCGGGAATCTCAGACAGTACGCCATGGGGAGTTTTAATTTATTGTAAGTTGGTGGAAGATGGTTTAGGAACTTGGTTGCTACCGCTTTGTCGATAGTGTTGATCCAGTCTTGCGATTTCATGTAGACTAATTGGGCAAGTGGGCAGTAGTCTGAGGTTTTCTGCACCTGTGTTTCGTTTTGCTTATGTGCTGCGAGTGTGCTGAGTGTTCAAAGTTGGGAGAGGATGACAACCTATCATGAGGGCCTATGTAACGATGAGCATACAGTGTTGCATGGCCAGTCCACTACTGTTATGCTGCTATTATTTGTATTATACATAGTTAGAGGGCGGTCCGAGGCTTGCCTGCCCGAGAATCGGCAGCCAATAAGGTTACTAACACTTATAGACCCTATAAGTAGACATGTTCCCCTAACCAAACCCCCTTCCAATAGGTTTTATTATTTGCCACTTAGACTGATGTCATAGCTGATGTGCATCAAGGTATAAAGCCTTTGTGCACCTGAAATGTAACCGAGAGTGTGTGGACTGTGATTTGTTGTTTGCCAGATTTCCCTGCTTCATTGAACTGATAATAAAGCCATATTCTCTGAGTCTGTCTGGTTATTTAGATCCAAGATTATTTGTTATGGTAATTCCATTCTGCGCATAGACACACCCAAAAAGTGATACTGCACAGCTTTCACGTGCCCTACATTCACACTACACACACACACCAAAGGAGTCAACACCACACACAAGTGCAATAGCCACTTCAACCACTCACACTACCAGAAACACAGTGCAAACCCTAAAACAAAACTGCTCATGTCACACAGCACCCCTCACACAACAACTAAAACAAACAGACAGACAATTGTCCTACCCGGCACTCGTTAGACTTACCACCAACAATGCTACAATTAAAATCGAGAAATAATTACTTAGATGCAGGCACACATGAAGTAAATACCATTGCTTTGGCTGATGGAAATGTGATGACAAACAGTGGGGCAACACAAATTACCATAATACAAAAAGGAATACGATGTAACTAGATGTACCTGGCATAAATACCCGATTTGATGCCCTCTGTCTCTGTCTCTCTCTCTCTCTCTTTCTCCTTTGCATGCTCTCTCCCTCTTCTCTCTTTCTATATATCTCTCTTGCTCACTCTCTCTCTGCACTCCATTTCTCTCTGTCGCTCTCTGTTTTACGCTATGTCTCTTTCTCTTTCTATTTGGATGAGAGTTGGGTTGTCAGGTGTGAGTTTCATAGATCCACCTCACCCATTGCTGACAGCTGCGTGACCAGGGGAAAAAAGATATTTTAAGTGGAGGGGGTTGAGAGAGGATGTGTTTTTTGTACAAACAGCTATAAAAAAACAGCAAAGGAAATAATGCAAATTGGCTCTCTTTAAAAATTGTAGTGTCCATTTATAATGATCACGTCCACTATATATTTCAGTCATAATAAAAATGCTACTCTTGTCTTACTGAGCAAAGCACATTATCAAAACCCAGAATAATCATATAGAGTTTTTTTTCCTGATAGAAGGTTAGCATTCCAATTTGGTCAGTCTGGAGCACTTGTATGTATTCTTTTGAAATAACGATAGGAGACTCTCCTTCTCAAAATGTAGGCCATCACGTCGCCCCTCGCGCCACCTGTCTCCCTAAACTGTGCCCGCCCCTCTTCTCCCGCCACCCAGTTCAGCTGTACCCCTCTTCTGTCCCCCTCTGTAGCCTATCCCCACTGTATATCTGTTCTGTTTTTACCACTCAAAAACCCTCTGTTATGGCTCTGTAATGTTGTGCACCTCTGTCCTCCGTTATGTATCTATTTGTGTACACCTCTGTAAAGCGCTCCATTATGTATCTATTTGTGTATACCTCTGTAAAGCGCTCCATTGCTTCTCGAAGCTAGGTCCGTGCTCAATTAATACCATGATAATAACTGTCTGTACTACAGTGAACACATAACATATTGATGGATTCATTGATCAGCGCGTACTGGTCAATAACAGCCAGGCAGCAGGCTCACATGTCAACAGTGCACTGTACAATACCATGACAGATGTTATTTGTGTTTTGTAAAACAAATTAGCCCTCACCTCTCTGAATTAGTCAGCAAAGACTGTACCCCTTCCAAAGTGGGGCACCTGCCCCTTTTGCCCTCCCATAAAGACATCTCTGTTTATGTCTCCAAATGACAAGATGGTCCCCACCTCGAGGGATGCCAGTCCTTGCTGCTTTCAATCGATTTTTAACCATAAAAGAACAGAGAACGCCGTCAAACCCTCCTTCCTCCAGGAATCTGTGATTTTTCTCTGGTCACACTGTTCTCAGCAACGGCTGAGGGGGCTCTGGCAAACGTGCATTAGTAGCACAACTCTGGATCATAGACAGAGCGAGAGAGAGAGGGAGAAAGAGAACGCAGAGAGAGATAAAAAACTAGATTGATATATGTTATGCTGGGAACATGTAGGACAACTCGTGAGATTTCATGCGAGAGGTGCGGAAGGCTGCAGCAAGCGGCATCCACATTCAAAGGGCCAGAGAGCCACAGAGCAGAAGCAGCACGTGGCGCCGGAGACTACAAGAAAGCCCACAGACTATGAGAAAGCCTAGAGACTTGAACACTATAATGCATTGAAGTTAACTGTGTCCTGTAAATACCTTTACTTATGCTGCCACTTGTTCTCAACAATAAATCTGAGGTTACAACACTACTGAAGGTCTGATCTTTACACAACAGTACAGCTAGCCAATTCTAAAACCGCAGGAAATAAGCCATTGTAGTAGAACAAAATGATATGCACCTTATATGACATGACCTCAAAACAAAAACCCACAAACCCACCTTATATTGAATGGCCGCATACCTTACATTCAGTGGCCTCGCCATATACAACCCCAATGACTAAATTCAGTAGCTCAAAACAGGTTCCATGTTGATTTTCTTATTTTGTTTTATTTGGGGTGGTTCCCCCTAACCCCCCCTGTTTCTAATGTCTTGTTACCCTCCCCTCAACTACCCCCACCCCCTGTAATCCTTTACCCCACCCCCATATACACCTTTACTAAAAAATGTGACTTTTTGTTGTTATTTGGGTGTCGTTAAAAAAATGTGTCGTTATTCGTTTTCGTTATAAACACTGCATACCCTCACAACATGTACCCTTACTAACATGTTTAAACTGCACCTCACACCGAAGAACAACTAACATTAGCATGCCAAGTACAGACAAGCACACATACACAAGGATACAAAATAAACACAAAGCCCTATTAAAACGTCAACACATTCGCACATTAACGAGTCAAAAAAGGAGAGTAAAGTTCCAAGTGTTGTTTATGGGTTATTTTAATTGTTAATGTTATTTTTATTTTGTTTACTGTATAATTATACATAAACCCTTAGCGTTGCCATTCCCAACATTTAGACTTCACCTTTTTTGGAGACAGTAACCTTAACATAAAAAATGTCCTCCCCCGTCCCCCACTGATGCATACCGCCATGCTAATCCGTGTGCTGATGGGCAAAAGGGGTGGCGTTCGTCATGGCTGGCCTTGCTACACTGCGGTGGGGAGGAGCACGTGCCCTTTGCGTGCTTCCTCTGTGTGTGGCAGGTCAGGCCAGCCCGCGTGTCAGGTTGTCTTGGAAACCTGGTCAGACATGTCTGCTCCGCTCCCGCTGAGGCTACATCCTGAAGGCAGGAGCACAAAGGAGATATGGGCCGCGTTCTTCACACAGCGTGCGTGCACACGGCACACGTCATCACGTGTTTATCTTGCTGCTCTTCCCAGCTTTGTTCTCCCAGGCCGAAGGCGTCTGATGAAAGCAGGGGTGGTGGTAGGTGTGGGCAAAGGTGGAAGTTGCCATGGTAGCCCAAAGAAAGCAACAGGTTCTATTTTAAGGCGGCAAAAGGATTATTGTCGAGTGCCCTTCAAGGAATGCTGGGAGTGCACCGACTTGTTCTACCCCTGGCGCCAGATTGCATCAGGAGCAGTTATTTTTTTTTACATACGTGTCTGTCTAGCTGGAAAAACACGCACTGTTTTTTGTTTTACATCCAGACATCAGTACATTATTCCTAGTGGGTTTAACTCGTGCACAAGACATTTCCATTCAAAACCCATTGTGTTGAGTGTACTATTGTGTGCCACACTTGCCCAAGATCACATGGCATCTCAAGTGGAGTCAATCATTACGCATTATTTCAGCCAAAGGCCACACAAGCATGCTACGTTAAAAGCAATAAGCACCAATAGTTAAACAACAAAGTCAATGGGCCTCATTACGAGGTTGGCGGTAAGGGATTACCGGCACCGGTTAGGGCACCGGTAATCCCTTACCACCCTATTACGAGTTCCCTTTGCGGGTCCTTCCTTAACGCCTGGTTTTTGCAGGCGTTAAGGACGGGACCCGCAAAGGGACACCGGGGTGAATAACGGTACCGCAATTTGCGGTACTGTTATTACCGCCTTCTCCCTTCCCATTGAGCCCTATGGGGGCTCAAATGGGAATGGGGAATGGCCCTGGTGAATGGGGAATTACCAGTCCCTCCAACCTCAGAATGGACCGGTAATTGCTCCATTCACCAGGCCGGAGTTGGAACGAGTTTGGAGGCAGCCATGGTGCAAATAGCAGCATGGCTACCTCCAACCTCGTAATGAGGTCCAATATCATTGAAATTTGCATCAAAGATTCTTCCATTAATTTGCCAGTGGGTGCATACTTCCTCGGTCCTGGAGGGCCCTCTCCCTAATGTTTACCTCATCCCTTCCTCTCTCTAGTGGTATTCAAACGTGTGTATTCTGAGCCCCCCCTTGAGTAAAAGTATAGTTGTGGAGCCCCCCCTTGAGTAAAAACAGTACTCCCCTACCGCCCCCCCGCCACCTGATGCCATATCTGCTTATATTTTCTAGTGAAAGCAGTCACCGAGCTCCCTTTTTGAAGAGCCTGGCCCTCAGGGGTGGACTGGGAACCAATGGAGGTCCTGGAAATAATTTTCAAATGATCCCTATGTTACACATTTTCAGCAAACCCAACCCTTTTCCTAAGAGAACATTTGAAAATAAAATAGGTTACCATACGAAAGAGGCCCAGGGTGCAGAGGCCTGCCGGGAAATCTCCAGAGTTCCCTATAGGCCAGTCTACCCCTGCACGCACTCCCCACCCCAGCCCTCCTTCGAGCCTCCCTAGCGGGCCACGCCCCCAGTTCAAAGACCATTGCTCTACTTGTACCCTATTTATCTACTTCCTCAACTAACCAACCGACCTCTGAAACCTCACCCTTCCACCTTGCACCACACTCTAACGTCCGCCCCAGACATCCGTCACAGGCCTAGCCAATACCACATGAACAGATCTGAGCTCTGAGTAACCTCTCTTCTAGTCTGTCTCCTTGCCCTAAGCGCATCTCACAGTGGCAGGGCTTGGACTGCCTCCTGTCTGGGTAACACATTCCCAAAACCACTCTGCTAAGCCTGTAGACACCTACCAGCACACTGGGCCCAGGTACTTCTGACCCGCACCTAACAATACTACCAGGCCTCGAGTCCTTAAAAAAAGTGGGGGGGACTGACGTATGCAATGGGGAGTGACGTCACAAGCCGTACACGTAAATTGAAAGACATTTCCATATTTAATTTTAGGATGTCTTTAACAACTGACGTAACTTCACAAGACAAATAAGCATTCCCCCAAGAGAACATGTTTTTTAAAACATCGCTTGTTCAATAGAAAAGGTGCACACAATTCTATGTGTTATAATATGTAAGAACCATGTCCTGAACAGTCGAAAGTCAACATGAGTGTTTCAGAACCCCCGCTTATCGCTTCTTGTGGTCTCCCGGCTATATGTCTTGACTCATAGCAACGTGACCTGGGTTCGAATCTCAGCAATGACTCTGTTTTATTAAGTAAAGGCAGCACTTTTTCCCAAAAATATTAATAATTAAATGAAATGGCGTCTGCCCTCTGAAAAAAGTGGGCAGACACAGTCCACTCGCATATCCCTTCGACGTGAGCCCTGAATGCCGCAGGCTTTCACATTTTACTGTATTGTATCAATTGATTTTTGTTTTGTTTTTAGCATTGTATTGTATTTGTATTTTCTATTTTGTATTCACATCTGCTCACCTGCTCTCCTACTAACAATCCATCCCCACCTCAGTGCTTACAAAGCCACATGAAACCAGTCCAACAAAATGGCATAAGGGAAGCTAGGTGTCCGGTCAAAGGGTCGACTACAAAGGGTTGAATGGTCAAAGGATCGATACCAAAGGACCGAAAACAAAATGATCGAATTTTTTTTTTTTATTACATTTTTTTGGGGGGGGTTTCGTTTATGGACAAAAAGTGGTTTTTACCACAAAAAACAGGGGTTAGAGGGGAACCCCCCAATAAAAAAAAATGTAATCTTTTTTTTTTCTTCGATGCTTTGGTTTTCGATCCCTTGGTTGTCGATCCTTTGACCTACTACCAGGGAGCTATACAAGAGCACTAATGATGATACAGATGAAGACGATGATGATTATTATTATTATTATTAAGATTGTAAAATAGTCTCTGGTGAGTTTTGCATCTCTTTTCCCCTTTAGGATCTCGCACTACCCGTTACCAATTCCTGACTTTTTTTTGCTATATTCCTGACCCCCCCTCCAGCCTTTCCTGAATGGGCGTGGCATGAGGGTCCGACTGACCTATCAAATGGCTGGCATCTATCCTGTTATACCGAAAAGAAAGACTAATTTAACTCATATCCCGGACCCAAGCAATCACCGGAGGTATACCCCAGTGCTCATCCCTTTTCACTTCGCTTTTTAACGATTGCATAACATCCTTCCCTTCCACTCCTATGCTCAACCCACCCGGATCTACCTCTGTGTACCGGGGGCAATGAAAAGCAATTCTCGAGGTTTCCCAGTGGCCGCAGAACCTTGGAAACCTGGATGGGTGTGAGCAGTCAGAAAATGAAAAGTTCTAAAAGTGAAATACTTGTGCCAGGCACTAAACTTGTCCTTAACAAAATCCATGCCCTCTGTGCTGCACTAGACCTTTTTTTAAAGTTGTGCGACCGGATTGTTTTTTGGGATGCCGGCATGGCCTGGACATGGAGAAGAGCACCGAAGCCCAACCAACCTTCCACCTGCATAAGCTCCTCAAGATATTTGTAGCCATCACCCTCAAGGAGTCCTCTCGTCATAGGAGACCTGGTCAACTTGCAAATCGACTCTGGTAACAGCCTTTAGGCAGGACCCCCCAGCGCCCCAAATTCAAAGTCTTCAAAACATCCAAAATGCCTGTAAGTATGTCAACACATGACTGCACGCTTCAGAAGTCTCCATTGGCCCCCATGTCAAACAAGAAGTGACTTCAAAGTCTACTGCCTAATCTGCAAATGCCAGGAAGGGATAGCCCCTTCCTCCCTATGGGTGCTAACCCGCACCCACCTCACTGATCCAATACCAATATCCTGTCAGTCTACTCTGATACAAAAATTCAGACAAGGCACGCGTTATAGTACTGGGCCTCCCCGTCCCTAAAATTGCCATTTCTGTGATATCAAAGGAGGCTGCTCCCTCATCTAATGTTGCTCTTTCCTTCACCTCTTCGGAGCTACCTGCTCCGCCAGCTTTTCTGCTCCTCTGCCACCTTGTCAGCCTACTTCGGCTTTCTTGCCGGTCCCATTGGCACCTTTGAGGAAGACCTCAACTCCATTCTATCCAACAACCTCAAAAGTTCCACTCAAGATCTTACCTTAGGGGATTTCAACCTGGGCTATAATGACCCGGATGACCATTTCGCCAGCGCCATAGCTAACACTCTGACTGAATTAGGCTTTGTGCAAAGATGCACGACACCCACGCACGCATAAGGCAGAACACTCGACTGGGTGGCTGTCCACAACTGCCTAGTGAATATCACTAATATCTCACCTCTAGCCTGGACTGACCATCACTTGGTATCATTCATGCTCTCCACCGACAGACCCCCATCCCCGCCCATTATTAAAGCCCCAACCACTCTCACCAGAAATAAGAAGAATATGACAGTAGAAAGACTTATCCCTAACCTACTCCCTACACTTAACACACTTCCTGACAACCTGGACCCCGAGTCCCTGGTTGAAGAATATAACAAGATTATGGCCTCCTCGCTGGACCGCATCGCCCCCCCCCTTAAACTCAGATCCAATAAACCGAAAATGCACCTCAACAAATGGTGCACACCATTCCTTCAAAACCTAAGGCAGCAAAAAAGAAACTGTGAGGCCACTTGGAAAAAATCCCTGTCAGTCTTTAACAAATCCAAACTCTCTAAACTAGCTGCACTCTACAAAAAAGAAATCTACTTGGCTAAACGAGCCTCCTTTGACTCTCGTATATTCCAAGCTAAATCCAACATGAAAGAACTTTTCTCCATCCTTAAAGAAATAGAAACCCCCATAGCGCCTCTTGACACGTGCAGAAAAGATAAAAACTGGTGCTCAGAAATTCAAAGTGCCCTAGCGAATAAGATCGTGACTCTCCAAAGTAAAATTTCCAATAAAAGAGCCACCTTGAATGACACCTTCAACCCAAAAATTCTAGATAAACTCTTGCCTACCACAGACCCCACCCGCTTCCAGTTCTCTAAAGTCAACATCCTGGAAGTCGAAAAAATTATCCTGTCCCTAAAACCGTCTAACTGCCAGGGAGCCCGGTGCCCAGCACAGCTCATTAAAGATGCTGCCCGTGATCTCTCCCCTTTCATCTTGAAATTGATCAATGCCTTCTTTGCTACCAGTTCCATCCCTACTAACTTAAAACAATCCTGGGTACTCCCTCTACTGAAAAAACCTACACTCGACCCAGCCATACCTACAAATTACCGACCTATAACGACTGTTCCCTTTCTACTAAAAATGTTGGACAAGGTTGCCCATGTACAAATACAGAAGCATTTGGAAGAACACAACCTCCTAGGATCCAGACAATCTGGATTCCGTCCCCAACATGGGACTGAAACTGCTCTCATTGACCTGAAAGCACAGATCGATCTGCTCAGAGACAATGGACAAGCTGCCCTACTCCTCCTCCTCGATCTATCCGCAGCTTTCGATCTGGTCGATCACTCTGTCCTATGTTCACACCTCCACACTTCAGCTCACTTTTCCACTGAGGCCATTACCTGGATCACATCCTTCCTTAACGGCAGGACCATGAGGGTCTTCTCCCCCAATGCAGCAGCTGACCCTATACCCATCACCTGTGGGGTTCCTCAGGGCTCCTGTGTCTCCCCCACACTATACAACATATTTACCAAGCCCCTTTTTGATGATCTGGATCATCTTGGTATCACCTACACTAACTATGCAGATGATACTCAGATCCTCCTTCCACTTTCTGGAGATTATGGAAAGGATTTGGCCTTGCTAAATAGGGTGTACATCATCATCCAGGCATGGATGGCCACTCATGGACTATGCCTGAATCATGATAAAACGGAGCTTATCATCTTGGGCACTACATTCAGTATAAAGAAACTAGGCCCTGCCTATAATTCCTTCATGATTGATGGGAACAACATCAAAGTCGGACAGGAGGTCAAAACATTGGGATTCTACCTAGATTCCAATCTTTCCCTCAAAAGACAAGTAAGTTCTCTTGCACCTTCCACGGCTTACACATGTAAATTAATCCACGCAGCCAAACCCTTCCTGTCGAACTCCAGCTGCCTGACACTTGCCAGAGCCCTTATTTTGTCACGCCCCGACTACTGCAATGCAATGTATCTGGGATCCTCCAAGGCCACCACCAGTAAGTTGCAAACCCTCCAGAACAACGCTCTCAGAGCAGCTCTGGGCATTTCCAGAAGAGAGCACATTACAAGACTCAGCCAACAGAACAACTGGCTCTCCACTAGAGATAAAAATTCTCTTAAAAACGGCATCACTCACCCACAAGTCCCTTAACAATGCTGCCCCAATCTACCCGATCAACAGATTCCACAGACAGTCCTCCTTAAGACCTGTCAGAACTATATACAAAGACTGTCTAGCTGTTCCCCATTACAAACGGGCCACCATAGGAGGCAACAGTTTCCCAGTAAAAGCGGCTAAGTTCTGGAACTCACTGCCTCCAAACCTTAGAGCAGACCTACCCTATCAGAACTTCCGCTCTAAGGTAGTCTCCTGGCTGAAACTGGAGACCCATTAAGACTATGAAATGCCTAACTTCACCTGTACACACTGTAACCACGTGTGCTCTCTTGCCCACTTGTATATTACAGCTCTATTACTTGACTGCTGATTTGTATACTATGTACTATATTTTTGTATCTTGTATATTCTCTGTGTATTGTAACCAAGCTTAGAAAATTCCTGTAAATGCTGTGCCCTGATACCCTTGGGTACATTAGCGCATTATAAATAAACAAACAACAAACAAACTCTCCCCTCTTCAACCTACGCCATGTTGCATCTGTATCACTCATCCACTACCATCGATTCTCATCAGGAGATCAGGTTCACTCCTTGCTTACCCCTCCCACATCGCCAGGAGACTGCTACCACTCCTTGCATCGCCCACAGGATGCTGTCAGCACCAAGAAGTCATTGGTTTGCACCATATAAAGAGACATAAGTATGTCATAGGTTTCCATAATGTATAATTACATAGTGCCTACGCCTTGATCTGGAGCAGAGGCAGCTGAACAACTATTTCTAGAAGTTGCATACAGTTCTGTATTCAACAACTTGATTTGCAGGTTCAGAGTCAAACTCTAGGATCCTTTAGAGTGATGCACCCTTTCGAACATTCTCAGGAGCCCTTTTTCCCCAGTAGAGTTTTGGCATGTCAACGGGTCTGAAGTCAGTCTCTTCCCTCTGGCTACACAGAGAACCAAAACCCCCCAGAGTCTTTACATTCTCTAGGCGATCTCAGTGTTTTATGCAGCTGACATCAACCGAGCACAGCAGGGCCATGCAGTCTTATTTCTATTAAGATTCCATGATTGTGAGGCAGAGCACCCTCTCCCTGTCTACAAGGTGAGGGCCCCAACATGAACCCTAGGTGGCGTTGTGCCGGGTAACGCCATGCCTGCCGGCCTTGGTCTTTCTGCTCCTGCCAATAGACACATGCATCCCACCCACTCGCTAGTGTATATTTTGTCTCCCTGTCCATCACTGTCTTCATGACAACATCCAAAACTCACCCTTATAGGAATTGTCCTGCGCTACCCCACATTCACACTCTGGTTGATGCAACCCTGTATTTATTCGGAGAATGAGGATGTTAATTCCCATCAGAAATGACGTACAGTAACACATTCACGGAGAGCAGAGACATTCCCGAAAGGGTTCCTGTACAATAGCAGAAAGATGAAAACAAGTGGTGAGCCAGTTTGTGAGGGTGTCAAGAAAGCGGGGCATGGATCAGGAGAGCCAACCAGGGTGGTGTTGGTAGGTAGAAGTGGGGGAGCATCTAGGTAAGCGGTAGAGGGTGCGGGTAGCAAAGTTGAGGACTTATATCTAGAGGGAGGAATGAATAGGGAGGAAGGCCAAGGAAAAGGCTTGAGCAGTAGTTGAGTTTGCTGCGCACAATGGTGGAGGTTGCAGTTTTCATCGAGTGGTTAGTAATACATTGACACATTTTCCAAACGTTGAGGTGGGTGCTATGAGCAGTAGAGTCGGTGGAAGTGCTGAATTGCTGCAGTAGGTGGTTGCTATCATAGAGGACCCCAAGGATGCCAGCATTGGGCAAGAGAGCAAGAGGGTCAGGAGGCGTAGAGATACAAGGAGTGAGGAGATGAATGACATTGGAAGCCAGGAGAAAGATGACTTTCATGTTATTTAGAGCATAGCATGTGCCAGTTGTTAGGAAAGATTTGATAATTGTATGTAATTTTCCCTCCATGTGGCAACTCCCAAACATTTTGCTGTTGTTTTACACCCTGATCTAGACTTTGCCAGAGAAGCGCAGCCTTCTGCCGCACTCCTCTGGGCTTTCGCTCAATTCTTATGGGGAAACTGACATGCCCTTAAAACAGTCAGTACTGGGAGACTTTGTTTCCCTTAGTCCTTTCCTCATGTTACAGCTTTTGTGCAACATGAAACAAGAGTGCACTGTAACTTACTTTACCGCGCTCTTGGGTCTCTAGTCATGCGAAAGGCCCTAGAAACTCTGGCTGGACTTATTATGAACTGTGCAAGTGTGTCACGGACAGGACTGGTGGCAACTATCGTTTCTCTTATGTTTTGAACCCTTTTTTGCCATGTTATCCGCGCTTCCCGCGTTTGGCACGAATAGGTGGCCTGGCTCCGAAAATGGCCATGCCACGAGGTTCTTTGTCCTGTCCGCTGACCGTCTTGCCCCTTCACCTTCCCCAGGTGGAGCCGACCCGGGTCCGTCCTTATTTGGTCATGCACTTTCCCTCGAAACCCAACGCTTTCGCGGGCTTCTACAGGCCTTGTATGTGCCTCCAGGATGTGGGCTGGGATGTCTGTTCCCAATACATATCCTGGGTGCCAGAGAGTCTGGAGTGTCCTGAATGCCTGGGACCACCGTGGTCCGTGATAGGTCCACGTATGGTGTAAGTGTTTGTGAGCAGATCTCCCATTGGGTCCTGTCCGTTTTGGCGCGAAGGGAACTTTGGATAAGAGGAGGCTGAAAACACCACTACCATGTCGATCTCCTGAGTTCACAACGAACAAGGGATAAGGAGCCAAGTATCCTGCAACAAGAAGCTGATTCGAGGAACCGCTGGTGACCCGCTGAAGGTTTGGCACCCTGAACTGCTGTCGTCCTGTGAGAACCCTCTGCATCTGATCGTCCTAGAAGGTCTGCAAAGGCGCTTCGACCCATTGGAATAGTGTGATCAACTATTCCCGGCACCTTCATCAAACCCTGCAAGTAAGCCTCTTCGGAAGTGTCCCTGGGCCAACCAGTCGGCTGACCATCTTATGCAGGACGCTTTGCTCTGTCACCACCGCCGTTTCGGGGAAGCCCTCGAAACTTGGTCTACTGCTTGCTCTGCGTCCACGGCACCCTCACACCGAATTTCGTACACTTGGCATTCCCAGGTCTGAAGTGAGACGAGTGCGCCCGGACCAGAGTAAACGCGGTTGCCGTGTTGCCCTGCTGTGGTAACAATCTGTGCACGCCCGCTGCATTTGGGACACCCTCGACCCTGCATTCTGCTACACAGAATCTACACGGTGTCGAGACGTCCTGATCATCGCAGCTGAACCTGCCAGCAACGTGAACTGAACTGGAGAAGTCTGGGTCTGCCTTCGTCGGGGACCGGTGAGTAGTCCATACCCCAACCGGTAGCCCCTCGCACAGGAGCCCGTTTCTTTTCTACCGCTGTTGCGAAATAGCGACTCTATCCCGCACTCTCACCCTGCATATGCCCACAAGTGGAGGCCTTGCTTGAGTAGTGGGTTCTGCATCGCTTCATTCACCTTCCTGAACTGCCTGAGACCCTTGAAGAGACCCTACTTTATCCATTGGCACCAGCACGTGCAGGTACTTTTGAGCATAAGGCTCCTCTCTTCGTAGGGCTCAGACTTCCTCCTAGTTAGGTGTGTTTCTGATGTCGAACTGGGTCTAATGATTACTTGCACTGCCTGTTTTCCTCCCCATCTAGGTGGTCTACATATTACATGCTCATAACTCCTTAGACCCCTCGGTCTTGTATATATATTGTATTGATTGTGATGTGTTGGTTTACTTTCGTATTATTGTGATTCTTTGCTATGGTCGATGTTACAAAAACCTTGTAATAAATGTGTCTATATTTTTAATATAACACCTGTCTGAAGTCATTTGCAAGTGTCCTTGCTTTGTGTGCTCATTGAGGTCTTTCCATCACCCTTACCCCTCTTGAGACTTAGTCTTGATCGCCGCCATCGCTACCCTGATTGGTCTGGCTTGTCCAGAGGTTACCCTGTTTCGAGAAACTAGGCTGGCCTTCTGAACCTCTGCTCCTCCAGGTCAGAGTTCAGAAATCCAACTTAACACCAGTGGAGAGCCATCCATTGATGGATTGCAGTTAGCCAGTTGGTAATTCATTCCAAAATTGCTGGGATGAACGAGGGAAAGGGGAAAAAGATGTTGTTTTAAAGAAGTGAGAATGAAAGCCAAAGGACCAGATACGTTTTCCTAGGACAGATGAAAAGAGGGTTAAGAGAAGTGGTCCAGAAACCGATTCTTAGGCGATGTCAACAGGGAGAGGGGTGGAGTCAGAGATTTCCAGTTCCAGGAGATTTTAAAGGAGCTGCCTACCAGGTAG
Source organism: Ambystoma mexicanum (assembly GCF_040938575.1). Lineage (NCBI taxonomy): Eukaryota > Metazoa > Chordata > Amphibia > Caudata > Ambystomatidae > Ambystoma > Ambystoma mexicanum. Next base: position 1,525,230,634 of record NC_090932.1, on the reverse strand, counting down.
AAGGCAATCTAGGTGAGCGCAGATTTGTGAAACCCAAGGTCCTGGAGAGTGAGGAGAGGGGAGTGGTCAACAGAATTGAAAACAACAGAGGTCCAAAATGATGAGTAAAGAAGAGAGTTTGGAGTGGCGAGCATCAGAGAGTAAGTTGGAGACCTTCATGAGTGCAGTCCTATTGCAGTATTTACCATGAAGTCCAGATTGAATTGGATCACCAAGGCCATTATCCTCAAGGTACATAGTGATGCGGGTTGAAGACCACCCATACAAGCACCTTTAAAAAAGGGAAAGGAGGGAAACTCTGCGATAGTTAGCCGGGACGTTTGGGCCAGAAGAGGGTTTCTTCAAAAGTATATGACAGTTGAAAATTTGCAGGAGGCAGGAAAGAATCCAGCAGAGAGAGATTTTACAGAGAGATAAGGGTAAGTGATTGATACTAAGGCATTGAGGAGCAAAGGGGTCAATAGGAGCTCAAGACTGTAGGTGCTGCAAAGGATGGGTGGTCATTCTGTAGGAGAGGTAAAAGAGAATGTGAAAAATCAGAAGGTGTTTCACCCGCTAGTTCTCGGGGATATCTCATCCAGGGGGCCAGGACATGGCCATCGCTTTTGGATCCAGTTCCTGTGGGTGGACCAGTGCGGGAGGATCACCTGGCTGAGGGGTCTTCGGGGAGTGGGACACCTGATAGCGAGATGCAGTATACCCTGTAGGGTGTCCTGACCCACGTTTAAGCTACCCTGCTACGACATTTGGTGCTGTGGGCTTAGAAAATTCAAGATGGCGGAAAACCCACATGTGCGCGAAATCCAGGAAAGCTGCGCAGTTTGTGCGCCCACCAAAATGGTTGCCTCACTTGCCACCCACCAGTGCGAGAATGAAAGGCCGGGTTGCCATGAGGGAAATGGGTTGCCAAAGGAAAAACAGTAGCGCCGGTTAGCTTCAAAGCGCTTTAAAACCACCATTGGACTACCCGCACAGTAGTCTGAAACCATTGGGAATGGCAATGCTGATTGCCAAATGCAACCTAGAATTGTGGGGAATTCATTTCTTAAATCCCAAAAATGGGTGCAGTACCAGTACTCACCACTATCCAAAAGCCGGCGTTTTAAAACCACTCTGTGTGTTTTTCTGAAGGCAAGTCAAAATGCCTATTTCTAACAGTGCAACATGTGCAAAATATTTACTGAACACCAGCAGACATTGGCAGAATGGAGTTTTGTGTGCCTACAGAATCTGGGAAATGAAGATCATAAGACAAGGTTTATAACAAGACTGGCTGAGCTGTGGATTGCAGCAGTTTAAGTTGCACTGGATTTAAAGACACTAAAATCGAAAATGTTTAGATTAAATGAGTGACCTATGTTTGGTGTCACATGCCTTTGTAACTGTTGAAATGTCATAGTTGTGCGCTTAGAATCAGCATTCTAGCTGCATGTGTAAAATTACAAGTTATTTTAAAAGCAACAAAAAGTTAGCTGAAGGTCTGGCTTAAGGAACTTGATTTTGCCTAGCAACTACCCATCAGGAGTGAAACTTGAGTCACCACTGTGTTCCCAGGCCAACCTTCCTTTTGCTGCCCACAAGAAGGATATGCCATCTATCTGATAATTGAATTAGCTGTGCTCTGCCAGAGAGTGAACAAAGCCCTCTCCACTCAGGCAAAGGTTTTTTATTACAGACGTCGTAAAAAGTGGCTTCCTCCTGGAGAAGCTGGGAGGAGCACTGCCTGTGAGAAGCAAGCTGGCTTGGCAGAAACTGGAAAGACTGGTTTCTGTACCATGTGACCTGAAAAGACACACCCCTGCAGCAAGGATATGGTTTTATAAAAAGGGGGATAATTCATAGAGCGGACATGTGAAAATTTTATAAATGATACCATAATTCTTGTGATTTTTCTGCCCACAGTTTAAGACGTGGTAGGAACCGGTGGTATGTTCAGGGGGGTTTTAGCGGAAAAGTGGATATTACTCTAAATGTGTGCATGTTAAAAATCTGAAACTTCATCAGTTAATGTCCCTACCCCCTGCACACATGTATGTAAAGTTGGGTCCATGTCGGAAATTGGAAAAGCAGTTAAAAAGTCAATTATGTACACTCTTTGAATGCAAGCTCCGAGAATGAGCAGATTTGGACATAGACATGGCTAAATTCAGCCACACCATGTATATGTAATTTTAAACAAATGTGTACCTGTGCAAATATGTTTTTAGGTCAGATATAGATTGTGTGTAAAGTTGACAGGGGTGGGTTCTCTGTATCATAAACAGACCTCATCCTGATGACACTTCATTTCATTCCCCCAATCAAGTAAGAAATGAAAGCTGACCAATGACGATTGAGAGGGGCAAGTCTAGTGATGCTGCACACACACACCCACTCTCAAGAAATAGATAAAAGCAGACAGACAGGACAGATAGGAGATTCATTTTTCATCTGCCGCTGAAAGCTCTGCCGGAAAAATCCATACTTACCTCCATCAAACTCCAGAAAGCCAAACTAGAGACTTCAATCTATCCAGAGCAGAGAGACCCAAAGAACCGGTGCCTAGCAGAGACCAGACCCCTGTGAGCAGTTCCAGAGGCCAGGCGCTGTGAGCAGAACCCGGAAAGACCTGACCAGACTGAAGTCCGTGACCAAGTCGCTTTCCTGTTCAAAATCTCTTGTGAGTACTTAGCAAAACTCAGAACACATCTCTTAGTTTAAATTCATCTAATTCAATCTATTTAACCTAAGTAGAACTGCCTCCTAGCTGTCACCTGTCATTCTAGCTGCAAAAATTTGTCACTTGTCATTTTGAAAAAGTGTGCGTTTAAAATTTACAAAACCAAAAACGACCTTTACTAAATTACTCATATCTCCGCAACCGTTTGGGCTAGAGACTTGCAATAACTTTCATTTGGAAGCTGAGATCCCAGGCTTTTCTAGGACCCCAAGACGGTAGAGATAGTCCTTGCGGTTCCTTTGTAATAGCGCTCGGCGCATCCGCGAATTTTACCGCGATTTGCAATTTCTTCACATGTAAAAAAAACTGCTGCTGCCTGATTTCATTGGCCAGAAATTCATGTAACCTGCTAACTATCCCTGCATCATTGCTAGTGTGAGCCTGGACTAATATTAACTAGATACCACTCACCCTGAACCTCTATAAGGGAATTAAAAGCAAATTTAGCATATTTTTCATTCATTGCCAGCACATATCCAAGCATTGCCTGTGTTTTCAAAACTCCTATCTGTTTTCTGTAAGCTTGCTGGATTGAACTGATTACATTGATTGCATTTCTGAGAACTGTGTGTTTTCCTCCCATTTCTTTGCATTGCATAAAGAGGGGGGGAGGGAATAGCCCGAGAAAAGTGATTACATTGTCTGGTTGAATCATATTGAGTATTTCTATACTGCATTCATTCATTCAACCTTGCATCCATTTGAACTCTATAAAGCATTTTGTACCACCTTATACTTCTGTACCTATTTGCCAGTGTGCTACCTTATCCATTTCATCTCAACTCCTTAGTAATTATAAAGAAGTGTGCTAGTGCCAGATTCTCTGTTGTTGATCTTTATCATATCAGATTAAGTGTGATATTCAATTATTAATTTATTAAAAAGTGTGATATATATTTTAATTTATCAAATAAACCTTTTAAACTTGCAAAACAGAACTACTTCTTGGCTCAGTGGGGTCAGGGGGATTCCAAGAGAGGGGTGTTATATAGGGGTAGTCATCCAGAACGCATGAACTGGACCTAAAGATATATCAATAAGGGTTTTCATTCAGTATTATAGACTAGGCGCTGACTTAGCTGTAGTGTTGAATTGAATCCTCTTACAAAGTGGGGGCTCGAGCCGAGACGTTGGGTTAGATTTACCATTTGTGCAGATTAATACAGTGTGCTAACTGACGGGATACATACATCCAGTCGGATCACCACGCTGCATTACGCTGTGAAGCATTCCTCAAAAGGGACACTCCAAGAAAAGTTCTGTTCTGCAAAAATAAAATACAAACTTCTGTAAGTCAGGACAGAGACCAATCTCTAGAATGACGACCTTAGTAGACATGAAAATGGCCAGAGAGCACCTCTTGCATAAGCTATTTGTGAGAGGTGAATGGACCGAACAGGGCCAGGATGCGTGGTTGCAGGCCATCACACAACAGGTCACTGAAACAGGGTCAGATATATATAGAGATCAGGGTCCCTTACATGTGGCCCTGAGTGAACTATATATGGCTCCTAAAGCCAAAGATGAACACAATAAGATTGCCAGGGTAGCGGCGTATTTATATTTACATATGGGAGCCGTGCAGGACAAATGTGCTGAAGGCCAAGATCTGGCGAGTAGGCAACTGCTGGCATTACAGAAGGTCCAATCTGACCTGGTCTCTTCTGAGCAGAGGCTGCAGAGGAGCCAGGAGTCAGAAAATGACAGCAGACTGTACATCACTAAAATGAAGGAGGATATGGATGTGCTGCAAAAGGAAAAGTCAGAACAGGATACCAGATTTCTGGCCCTGCAGAAGGAGCACCAAGACAGTTTGGACTCCTTACTGCAGAGCCAGAAAAAGCTGGAGCAACAATTAGACTTTAACAGGGCATGCACGGAGCAGGTAGCCACCCTGCAAAGTCATTTAGATAGAGTGAAGGTAGAGAGCAACAAGCTGATCTTGAAAGACCTGGATACCCAGGCAGAGTTTGATGAGGAGCGCCAAAAAGCTGGTGCCCTTCAACGGCAAAGGGACGACCTGGCGGCACAAATGCAGGCTCTTAGTCAGGAAAGAGACGCCTTAGGCCAGGAAGTCTGCCATTTAAAAAGGAAAATGGAAGAAAATCACCTGGCCCACCAGGGGCTGGGTGACCTCCAAAAAGAAAACCAGAACTTGGTAGAGCACACCAGAAGGGTGGAGGATGCTCTAGCAAGAAAGGAGCAGGCCAATAGGGACACAGCTCAGGAGGTAACCCTCCTGCAGCAAAGACTGGCCCAGTTCTCCAGGACCAACCAGGAAGCACAGAGGGAAAATGAGGCCCTCTGTCAACACAATGATAGGCTCCAGCAACAGGTAGCGATGCAGGAGAAACTGATAGAGTCGAGTAAGGCCTTAACAGAGGAACTGAAAGCACAAATGCAGGCTCTTGCATTGCAACAGGGAGCAGGGGCGGATAGAGATGAGGTCCGCTGGGAAAGAGAGACTCCTGACCATAACCGCAGGAGCCCTAACACCAGGGGCCTTCATCTTCCCCAGTCCCTGGACTCTACCACCCCCGTGTCCCCTGGCGCACATGAGCACAGGGCCACAGGGATGGCAGATTACTATCCAGCTAAGAGTATGGGGCTCATAGGCCAGTACCATCCAGGAATGGAGGGGTGGGCATCCGGGTATGGGCACCCAAGTACAATACAGTTCAGTGGGGAACCCCAGGAGAGTAGGCCCATTAAGGGCATCCTGAAAACCTCTGCCCAGTTAGGTCAGTGGAGGGGGTACCCATCAAATCCTGACAGCAAGGAGGAATCTGAAGACTCCTCTGAACTGCGCAGGACACAGGAGACCAGGTCCCCACATTCTGCCAGCCATTCCCAGGCTCGCAGAATCCGGGAAAACCTGGAAGAACAGACGGGAACCTCTGGGAGCAGTGCCTCTGAGTCCGACGAAGAATGGACAAGGGTTACCCGAACCAAAAAGGCCAATAAGGCAAAAAGGGCCTTGCTCAAGGACCCCTTAAAGCAGATTAAGGCGATCAGGAGCGTCATCACGCCTTACCATAAGAACGCTAAGTATTCTGTTTGGGAGCACTTAGAGTTGTTTGAACAAATGATGGAGACTTTCCATTTGAAGGACAGCCAAAGCTGCATTCAATATGTAAAGTGGACCTTCTCCCCGGAATACTCCAGTTTCTTTGCGGGGCTGGAGGACCAAAATCATTTAAGATGGTCCACCTATAAGGCGGCCATCCTGAAACATTTTTCTGTTCACAGAAATCCTCAAGAGGCTCGCAAGGCAGCCTACAATTTGCAATGTGGGGAGGATCAGGCCCCACAAGAATTTGTGCAGGAGTTAAAGCGGGCTTTTGCACAGACCACAAGAAGGGTGCGCACGGATAGCCGTGAATTTATAAACACGTTTTTCCATGCCTTGCCCAAATATATCATGACCCAGCTTGTGAGGGATTTTCATGAGAAAAGATCTTTAGACTGGGTCATTGAACAGGCTACCCGGATCTATGAGGTGCAGAAGCCCATAGAAAATAAAAGCAATGCCCAGAAAAACCCCAAAGCCAACAGCACCCCTGCTGCTGCCAAGGTGGCAGAGGTAAAGGTCACCCCCGTTTTGGATTTGGAGATGGGGGGGCCTAAAAACCTACCTGCACCTAATAATGCTAGGCCCAGAAGGTCCTCGGGCCAGTCGCAGACAGGGAGCCAGGGAGGCAGCCCCACAAATGGGGTCCCTCGCTCTCCTGACTATGTAAGTCCTCGCTACAAAGGTAATCGACCCATCCTGGGTTATGTGTGGACTCCTCCAGCCCAAGGGGGGGGATCCAGACAAGCACCTAACCCAGGGAACTTCCCTCCAAACTTCCCACAGGAGGGCAGAAATTTACCAAACCCTGGGCAGAACTTTTTCCCCAGATATCCACCCGACTTTCAGCCCCAAAATCATCCATCCTTCTTTCCTCAATTCCCTGAGCCCAGACCACTGAATCCGGGAGAGGGGAGGCCAAGGGTGGAGGGGTACCAAAATCTTCCCAACCAGGGGTACTACCAGAGGAGGGACAGCTACCCTTCCCGGGATCAGCCCAGGGGAGAAAACAGGGCCCCGTATCAGCCTGAGCGGGTTTCCCAGTTAGAGCGCCAGGTTCAAAACATGGCGCGGGATATGGGTGACATACTGAGGGCTCAGCAGAACCCTCAGATCAGCATGCCGGCGCAGAACGCACCCAACTCTGGACCTGGTGCTCCAGAACAATGACGGGGGCAGCACCCCGATAACTCACCGGTTCCCAGGGAGGAGGCACAAGGGGAAGGGGGGTGTAAAGCCTTGGAGGAAGCTTCCTTCCTCACTTGTAAACAGCCCCTAGAAACCCAGGAACCGGAAACAAAATCTCTTGCCCCTGAAAGTCTGCCTCCTAAGGAGCAGAGGGGGGGTAGGAGAAACAAAAGACCCAAACAGACTCAGTTTGGGGAGGAGGTACAGATCTTCCAATTTGAGGGAGAGGGATCCACAGAGGATCCTGGGAAAAGGATCTTCTCCTTCAGAGAGGGGGGAACTCCTCCCAAAGAAAAATGGGTCCCTAGGGATGCAAATCTAGACTGGGGAGATGTGGAGACTGAGCTACCGCCGCCCACCATCTCATCCCAGAACCAACAGCAAGAAAATCCCCTGGTTCAAACCCATCCTGGTGACTGCCTCCAAAAAGGGGGGGGCGGCCCAGAACCGGAACCAGGGGAACCCACAATGGCTCTGATCTCCCGTTGCCAACTTTTTCTTTCAGATTCCCAAGGCTCTCCACAGAATTCTGCCCAAAATTCTTCTCTCGCGATGTCCAAAACCAGAAAATTAGCCCACCAGTTGTCCAAAAATGTACATTATCTGTGCCCCCTTGAGGAGAAGGAGGGAAGATATTATGCCCCGGTACAAGTACAGGGGCAGGGTACAATCTCGGCACTGGTGGACACTGGATCTCAAGCTACCCTTCTGTCCAGAAGGGCCTTTGACGAACTGAATGCAGGAAGGGGAGAGAATTACCAAATTCCTCTCACCTCTCTTCCTGGACAACTGCAGAACTTTGACGGGAAGGAAATTCCCGTTGAGGGGACTGCAGGCTTGGACATTAAGATCGGGCGACACAAGTTGAAACACCCGGTCATAGTTGTGACCCCGGAGGGCACCCCTTGTTTACTAGGGAATGACCTCCTGAGAAGGTTGTCACCCCTAATAGATTGTGTAAACAAGGTCCTCTGGACCCAGACTAGCCGACCAATAAAATTGAAACAGAGTGTCAACCATGTTAGTTTAAACGGCACATGCCACATGGTTGAACAAAAATCTGACCAAGTAGAATTTCACTTCCAGAACAACCAGATTCCAGACGTGACAGTAATAGCAGTAGGACAACAGACTGGTGATGGGGGGTCCTCTCTATTTCTGAAAATCAACCTTCCTTCCAGTCTAAAGTGGTATTCCACGCTGGAAGGAAACACTCTGAAATTCTATACTAATCCACAATCAGAAACTCCCACTCCTATAGTCCAGAAAGATGTGAAATCAGCTCAAAGCCTGGCTGATATTCAGCAAATTGGAGAGCAGTTGTTCATCCCTGTTCAGTTAAATGATGGGAAGGACTCTGTTCTCGCTCGAGTGTGTGTGAACAACGGTAAGAGCTTCATCAGCGAAGCCATGTTTCGCCAACTCCCAAAAGATCCAGCCATTCCCACCTTCAAACTGATAGACAAATGGGAAATGGACCTGGAAGCACCTGACTCCAAACATCTCCTGCCAAGCAGGTGTATGCTCAAAATCTCCATTGGCAACAAGAGCATAGTCCATAATTGTTGGGTCGTGCGAGACGTCACTGCCGCCTTTTACTTAGGCAGTGACATTCTCAATCGCTTTGCCATTAGTTTGGACCTAATAAACTTCAAAGCTTGGTCCCGATTAGCGGATAATCCCATGGGCTTTGATGATCCAGAAAAAGCATTTAGGTCAGCTCAATTGCTACCTTATGCAGTCGAAATTCAGGTTAAAGAGGAAGTCACCATCCCAGAAAGGACCCGACAATTCTCCCTGGAAGTGAAAGTTAAAAGGGGACAAGAGTTGAAAAACCCTGATGCTTACATACATCTAAATGCTTCTCTCCAACAGCAAGGGTTGGGGGTAAACCCGACTCCATTAGTCAACATAGAACATGACCCCATTCTAATAGAGGTGGATAACAGCGACTTAAAGAGTATTACTCTAGCCGCAGGCACCATTATTGGAATGGCGGTTGATGACCGACATTTCTCCATTGATCTTGTAAATGAACTGTTAGGACCCATCCCCAAGGACTGTTTTGACAGTGACAGTGATGACAACGCAACACCAGACAGGATTTTTACCCGGCATGGGGGGAACTTCCTGGTGTACACTTCCTGCCCCTATGGTAAGGAAGATGTGACCTGTGACTTCAGGAGGGATGAGGTGATTTTCCAGGTCCATGAGGGCTGCCTTTCCCACCTGAAGCCTCCGGTCCAAATCAGCACTCTGACCAGGGACTTCTCCACCCAGCTGGAGGAGGCCGCGGAGATAGCCAAACCAGAAGTGTTTCCAGGCTTCAGGCAGATGGTGGAAGAGAGAGTCAACCTAGCTGATGCCTGTGTGACTCTGGAACAAAAGCAAAAGTTGAAACAAGTTTTCTTGGATTTCCAAGATCTCTTTGCGGTAGACTCATATGACTGTGGTCGCACCGACATCCACACCACAACAATCCCCACGGACCCTGGCATGACTCCAGTGTTTGTGAAGCAATATCGCTTGCCTCTCGCATCAATGGAGTCCCTTACTGAAATAATTAAGAACCTTGAGTCCCGGGGAATAATCCGTCCAGTCCACAGCACCTTCAATAATCCGGTGCTGGGAATATTGAAGCCAAACGGCCAGTGGAGACTCTGCGCTGACCTCAGGGAGCTCAACAAACGGGTCCACACTTCCCGATGGCCTCTTCCCTACATTGACCAAGGGCTGGCCCAGATTCAGGGGTCACAGGTATTCACTGCAATAGACCTGACCAATGGATACTGGACCGTGCCTGTCAGTAGGGAGGACCAATACAAGCTGGCTTTTACCTTTGGGGGCCAGCAGTACACATGGACCCGGACTCCCTTCGGATACCTTAACTCTGGTAATGAGTTCAATATTTTCCTACATAAGGCCATGCCCGACCTGGGTACGAGGGGTAACCTGGCTTATGTAGATGATGTCCTCATCAAAAGTTCATCTGTGGAGGAACACATAGCAGAGATCCGTTATGTTCTGACACAGTTGAGGGCCGCCGGAGCAAAACTTTCCTTTCAGAAAGCACAGTGGTGTAGAACCCGTGTTAATTTCTTGGGGCATGAGATTACTCCTCAGGGCCTCTGTCCCCAGGAAAAGAAAGTGGAAGCACTTCAGAAACTGAAAGACCCCACAACTCTGCGAGAACTAAGGAGCCTCCTTGGACTGACTAATTACAGCAGAAAGTTCATTGAGGGATACGCAGAGATCACCAGACCCCTGATTCATCTCCTGAAGGGGGGGGTCAAGTGGGAATGGGGTCCAGAACAAGCCGAGGCAGTAAAACAACTCAAGAGAAGCCTCTCACAAGCGCCTTGCCTAGCTTACCCTGTCAGAAACAAGGAGTTCTTCCTGGAGACAGGGTTCTCTAATACGTGCTTGACGGCAGTATTATACCAAAAGCATGACAAGGTCAATAAAGTAATCTCCTATGCGAGCAAAACTTTATCCTCTGTGGAGGAAAAATTCAACGATTGTGAGAAGGCACTCCTGGCAACGGTGTGGGCATTGAAGAATTACCGCCCGTTTATCCAGGGGGAACACATCATAGTGGAGACTCCACACCAGCCTCTGCAATATCTCCAAAGTGACAGAATCCGGGCCGGAAATGTGAGTAATTCCCGAATTACTTCCTGGATTCTGTCAATGCAAGGCTTTCCTGTGGAGGTCAGATATGGCCAAAACAAGAAGAGTCCCCTCGCGCAAGGTCTGGCTGACTTGCATGATTGTGCCAGAGAAAACTGTCTCGAGGACGAAAGTCTAAAAATCAAGGACAACATGGAGGCATACCTTAATTCCCCCCACAAAGTCTTTGAAGAGGACAAGTGTGAGGGAATGCCCACTGTCTATGTGGATGGATGCTCTTACCATGTTGACAACGACGGGGAGAAAGAACTGGTGGCTGGCGTAGGGAATGCATGGGTGAATGAGTCCCCAGAACCCTCCGCTGGATACAAAATTGGTCCCCGAAGTAGTCAGGTGGCAGAATTGATGGCTGTGCATCATGCCATCCTCACTGCTGTCCAGCATCAACTCCACGAACTGGTCATAATCACAGATTCGGATTATGTACGGAACGGGTTCGTGGAGCACCTGGTTAATTGGAAAACCAGAGGCATGTTATGTGCTAACAACAAACCCTTGAAACATGGGAAGTTGATCCAAAACATTGATGATCTGGTCACATCGAATGGGATGACCATCTATTGGAAAAAGATCAAGGGTCATTCCAAAGTAGAGGGACCAGACAAAACTGGAAATGACTTAGCTGATCAGCTGGCCAAAACCGGGGCCATCCAAGGGGATCTAATTGAGATTGAGCCCCTATTGGGGGAAATCCAGGTCACTGCTATCACTAGGTCCCAGACAAATGCTCACAATGACCTTTCAATTGTACAATGGAGTAAGGAGACCCCTGATGCTGATTTGATTACAGCTCAGAAGGGGGATCCAATTATTGGTAAATTTTACCAGCACCTTGAGGACCCTGAGAACTTTCCCCTGACGGATACCGATTACATTGGGAAAGAGGACCTAAGAGTGTTGATGAAATGTCCAAAAATGTTCCGGATCCAAGACGGTTTGTTGGTAAGGAAATCCAAAGCTGGCCACGACCAGTGGGTGGTTCCTACCTCATTCCGAAGCCTGATGTTAAGTCACGCCCATGATGCGGCCACCGCCGGTCATAGGGGGTTTCACACAACATTGGAAATCTTAAGAGAGGTTGCATACTGGCCACACATGGGCCAGGACCTCAACCAATACTTGAAGGGGTGTCTTGTGTGTGCACAGTTTCAGCCATCATCCCTCACGCACCGGGCACCTTTACAAAAGCGGGGGATGACACTGCCATGGTCAGATTTACAAATTGACTTTGTAGGCCCTGTGATTCGCTCGGCTAGGGGGAATAAGTACATGTTGACTGTGACATGCTTGTTTACCAAGTGGGTGGAATGTCTCCCAGCCCCAAATTGCAAGGCAGAAACTGCAGCTGCCTTGATGATTAACCACATCTTTTCCCGTTTTGGTCTACCTCAAAGGATTGAGTCAGACAGAGGTAGCCACTTCACCAGTGAAGTAATGACAAAGATGTGGGAGATACTGGGGGTCAAGAGAAAGCTGCATATTGCTTACAGACCAGCTTCTTCTGGGGCAGTAGAGAGATATAACCGGACAATTGTGAGCATATTAAAGAAGTTTGTGGCAGATTCTGGGCCAAGTTGGGATATCCGATTACCTCTGGTCCTAATGGCTATCAGATCTACCCCTTCATCTGCAACCAAAATGTCACCATTTGAGTTGATGACTGGGCGCAAGATGGTGCTTCCTCAGCATTTGCTCTATAGGACCCAAGAGCAGACACTGATAAATGCCTCCACTACTCATGAGTATGTAGAGAATTTAAGGAAACACCTCCAACATGCTTTTGCTTATGCTCAGCGGAATCTAGAAAGATCGGCTGATAGCATGAAGACCCATTATGACCTGAAAACTTCCAGGAAGGAATATCAGGTGGGAGACCGGGTCTATCTATACAACTTCCAAAGGAACCAGGCCAAGCAGCGCAAATTTTTGCCTACATGGAAGGGACCCTTTGAGATCGTCGATAAGATCTCCCCTGTGGCCTACAAGATCCGCATCCCCAAAGGCGGTTCGGCAGAGGGGGAAGACAAGTGGGTCCACATAAACCAGTTGAAATGTTGCCATCCCAGGCACACTCTGCAACAACTGGAGGAATCCTCTGGAATCCTAGCAGGCACTGTCTCAGACTAATTCAGTTCCAACCATAAAACATACCACATCTAGTCTCTAAAATATTGTGATTTGCATGAAACTGTCTCTTAGTTATACTGTTTTTTTTTTCTCAAAATAAGAATGTAATGTTTCGTTATGATAAAATGCATATGCTGCCCCACTATCTCAACGGTGGTGGAAAAACGTCTATGAATAGGTATTGCCGCTCTTCCTTTGTCGTCCTAGGAGAAAGAAAACCTTGAGACGGGCCAAGGAGGACGATCCGGAGACCGGGAGCTGAGACGCAACGGGCTCGGGGTACCGCCCAATCTTCCCATCAGGACCGGCGAGGAGAACCGATCGATCAGTACCGGATGGAGAAGAAAACGCTGAACTGTGTCATCTACAGAAGAGGAAGAAGATTATGCGGACAGACCGGTGCGTGGGTCAAAACCCATGGGCACGCGACTCCCCATCGACCCAAACTCAAAGTGCAGTCACGTGGGGGGGCTTGTAGGGTGTCCTGACCCACGTTTAAGCTACCCTGCTACGACATTTGGTGCTGTGGGCTTAGAAAATTCAAGATGGCGGAAAACCCACATGTGCGCGAAATCCAGGAAAGCTGCGCAGTTTGTGCGCCCACCAAAATGGTTGCCTCACTTGCCACCCACCAGTGCGAGAATGAAAGGCCGGGTTGCCATGAGGGAAATGGGTTGCCAAAGGAAAAACAGTAGCGCCGGTTAGCTTCAAAGCGCTTTAAAACCACCATTGGACTACCCGCACAGTAGTCTGAAACCATTGGGAATGGCAATGCTGATTGCCAAATGCAACCTAGAATTGTGGGGAATTCATTTCTTAAATCCCAAAAATGGGTGCAGTACCAGTACTCACCACTATCCAAAAGCCGGCGTTTTAAAACCACTCTGTGTGTTTTTCTGAAGGCAAGTCAAAATGCCTATTTCTAACAGTGCAACATGTGCAAAATATTTACTGAACACCAGCAGACATTGGCAGAATGGAGTTTTGTGTGCCTACAGAATCTGGGAAATGAAGATCATAAGACAAGGTTTATAACAAGACTGGCTGAGCTGTGGATTGCAGCAGTTTAAGTTGCACTGGATTTAAAGACACTAAAATCGAAAATGTTTAGATTAAATGAGTGACCTATGTTTGGTGTCACATGCCTTTGTAACTGTTGAAATGTCATAGTTGTGCGCTTAGAATCAGCATTCTAGCTGCATGTGTAAAATTACAAGTTATTTTAAAAGCAACAAAAAGTTAGCTGAAGGTCTGGCTTAAGGAACTTGATTTTGCCTAGCAACTACCCATCAGGAGTGAAACTTGAGTCACCACTGTGTTCCCAGGCCAACCTTCCTTTTGCTGCCCACAAGAAGGATATGCCATCTATCTGATAATTGAATTAGCTGTGCTCTGCCAGAGAGTGAACAAAGCCCTCTCCACTCAGGCAAAGGTTTTTTATTACAGACGTCGTAAAAAGTGGCTTCCTCCTGGAGAAGCTGGGAGGAGCACTGCCTGTGAGAAGCAAGCTGGCTTGGCAGAAACTGGAAAGACTGGTTTCTGTACCATGTGACCTGAAAAGACACACCCCTGCAGCAAGGATATGGTTTTATAAAAAGGGGGATAATTCATAGAGCGGACATGTGAAAATTTTATAAATGATACCATAATTCTTGTGATTTTTCTGCCCACAGTTTAAGACGTGGTAGGAACCGGTGGTATGTTCAGGGGGGTTTTAGCGGAAAAGTGGATATTACTCTAAATGTGTGCATGTTAAAAATCTGAAACTTCATCAGTTAATGTCCCTACCCCCTGCACACATGTATGTAAAGTTGGGTCCATGTCGGAAATTGGAAAAGCAGTTAAAAAGTCAATTATGTACACTCTTTGAATGCAAGCTCCGAGAATGAGCAGATTTGGACATAGACATGGCTAAATTCAGCCACACCATGTATATGTAATTTTAAACAAATGTGTACCTGTGCAAATATGTTTTTAGGTCAGATATAGATTGTGTGTAAAGTTGACAGGGGTGGGTTCTCTGTATCATAAACAGACCTCATCCTGATGACACTTCATTTCATTCCCCCAATCAAGTAAGAAATGAAAGCTGACCAATGACGATTGAGAGGGGCAAGTCTAGTGATGCTGCACACACACACCCACTCTCAAGAAATAGATAAAAGCAGACAGACAGGACAGATAGGAGATTCATTTTTCATCTGCCGCTGAAAGCTCTGCCGGAAAAATCCATACTTACCTCCATCAAACTCCAGAAAGCCAAACTAGAGACTTCAATCTATCCAGAGCAGAGAGACCCAAAGAACCGGTGCCTAGCAGAGACCAGACCCCTGTGAGCAGTTCCAGAGGCCAGGCGCTGTGAGCAGAACCCGGAAAGACCTGACCAGACTGAAGTCCGTGACCAAGTCGCTTTCCTGTTCAAAATCTCTTGTGAGTACTTAGCAAAACTCAGAACACATCTCTTAGTTTAAATTCATCTAATTCAATCTATTTAACCTAAGTAGAACTGCCTCCTAGCTGTCACCTGTCATTCTAGCTGCAAAAATTTGTCACTTGTCATTTTGAAAAAGTGTGCGTTTAAAATTTACAAAACCAAAAACGACCTTTACTAAATTACTCATATCTCCGCAACCGTTTGGGCTAGAGACTTGCAATAACTTTCATTTGGAAGCTGAGATCCCAGGCTTTTCTAGGACCCCAAGACGGTAGAGATAGTCCTTGCGGTTCCTTTGTAATAGCGCTCGGCGCATCCGCGAATTTTACCGCGATTTGCAATTTCTTCACATGTAAAAAAAACTGCTGCTGCCTGATTTCATTGGCCAGAAATTCATGTAACCTGCTAACTATCCCTGCATCATTGCTAGTGTGAGCCTGGACTAATATTAACTAGATACCACTCACCCTGAACCTCTATAAGGGAATTAAAAGCAAATTTAGCATATTTTTCATTCATTGCCAGCACATATCCAAGCATTGCCTGTGTTTTCAAAACTCCTATCTGTTTTCTGTAAGCTTGCTGGATTGAACTGATTACATTGATTGCATTTCTGAGAACTGTGTGTTTTCCTCCCATTTCTTTGCATTGCATAAAGAGGGGGGGAGGGAATAGCCCGAGAAAAGTGATTACATTGTCTGGTTGAATCATATTGAGTATTTCTATACTGCATTCATTCATTCAACCTTGCATCCATTTGAACTCTATAAAGCATTTTGTACCACCTTATACTTCTGTACCTATTTGCCAGTGTGCTACCTTATCCATTTCATCTCAACTCCTTAGTAATTATAAAGAAGTGTGCTAGTGCCAGATTCTCTGTTGTTGATCTTTATCATATCAGATTAAGTGTGATATTCAATTATTAATTTATTAAAAAGTGTGATATATATTTTAATTTATCAAATAAACCTTTTAAACTTGCAAAACAGAACTACTTCTTGGCTCAGTGGGGTCAGGGGGATTCCAAGAGAGGGGTGTTATATAGGGGTAGTCATCCAGAACGCATGAACTGGACCTAAAGATATATCAATAAGGGTTTTCATTCAGTATTATAGACTAGGCGCTGACTTAGCTGTAGTGTTGAATTGAATCCTCTTACAACCCCTACCTGTAACACCTTTACTCCATCCTACCCGGTAGGGCACTTGGGAAAAGTACCTCCTCCACCTTTCCCTTCACGAACACTTTTACACAGACAGCCCGCTCTGGGAGAAAACAGACTCATACCCGAGCTTTGTACCTGACATGTCCCGCTACTATGGTCAGGCAATGTCAGGCAATTACTGGTAACACTGCACACCTGACTTCCATTAAGCTTCTCCACACAGATAAAGGCAGAGCACGAGAGCACATTCGGATCAAGGAAAAGCACACAAAGGAACAGAATTGTCCAGGTGGCAGCTGAAAGAGGGAAGAAAGACGGCAAACCAAGAAGGGCGCGCAAGGAGGGAGATACCCTTGTTTTTACGACAAGAAACAGTTACTTTCCAGAATCCTTCAGATTAAAAAGCATAAGACCAGGAAACCAGACTGAAGAATCCTGCATTGTGTGTCAGAGATATCTGGGGCCCTCCTGCATGGCTGACCTTGTCGGGGAGGAGCAGCAGCGCTGTGCGACCGTCCTTGGCTCCAGGATTAAAGCAGCGCCAGAGAGATCAACACAGCCGGTGAGCTGGGGAGCCCGATGCAAGACAGGTCTGTGTTGAAGTCTAGGTTGCAAATGGCAACATTGTATAAAGAACACAAGAACGAAGATTAGTAATGTGTGTGATGAAAGATGCAAGGAAAGCTTAATTGCTGATGGATGTTTGAACTTCAACAGAGAAAGATACAGTGACAGAGTGGTCCGGCACCACAAGTGTGCTCGATCGAAGGTCTCTGTGAGGTATCCAGCCAAGAAGTCGCAGAAGCGAAAGTAAAAGATGAGAATGGGAAATTAAGTCAATCGAAGTGGTCCTGCGACGGTTTAAACAAAAATCCATCGCACCATCGAAAGTCTTCAATTTTTTTATACACAGAGGAAAGCTTAGAAAGTGAGATTACATGGTCCAAGCCCGAAAGCGGGAGATCAATTGTGAACATTGTGCTTAAGGGGTCCGAGCCCGAACGCTGGAGACCAATTGTGAACATTGTGCTAGAGGGATCCGAGCCCGAACGAGGGAGACCAATTGTGAACATTGTGTTAAAAGGGGATTCGAGTCTGTAGGAGGGAGACCCATGGCCAGAGCCTTCAGCTCATAGCAATTTAGCGATCCTGCAAAATGATGCAAAAATGGCTGTTTTTTTTAAAAAAAACGCGAAAACTGCTGTTTTTTCAAAAACGCCTGCGGAAATGGCTGTTTTTGGAAAAAGCCATTAAAAAAAAAAACTCAAGGGCCCAGTTTCTCAAAACTTTTTTTTTACTCAAGAAATGAAATGCGCAAACGCATCTCATCACTTGCGCAAGAAAAAGAGCAGCCCAATCCAAAAAACCACATCTGAATGGGCGCCTCTTATATGCACCCATTAAGATGGTCTTTTTCACCCCTTTGTGCAAATCCAGGGGCATTTCTGCGTATTTAAATTAAAAAAGCATCCCAAAATGTGAAGAGGCTCTTTTAAACGTTCAAAAATTATAGGGAATCCTATGCGCCCGCTTTGAATAGGAGCACGGGGGTGGCAGGATTTTTACTAACTACTGCAATACTTTTAAGTGTAAGAGCTGCTGTCTCAGTTAAATTTCTGGTCCTCAAAGGTGATAGAAATGTGGGGCTTTTTGAGTTGCATTTTACAGTGGCAAGCCCTAAGGGCCCGTCACAGTGAAATGCGTGGGGAGCCTGCAAAACATTGTCGGTGGAGCGCTTCCAACACTAACGTATTCCATGCGGCCGCCCAGCACATCATTTGCGCTACAGCTCAGCCCCATGGAAATGCGCAGGTGACCTTTGAAAATAAGGTGACCTGATCATTTTCAAAAATGGGTTATCTAAAAATAGCATATCCTCTGCTCTATTTTTAGATGCCCCATTTTTTCAGGATCAGGGCCAAAAAATTCTCACAGTATGAGAGAGAGGGAAAGGAGAGAAAGGGGGAGTGATGGGTTAGCTGTAGAGTGGTAGGCAAGAACGCAGAGGGAGAGCTGCGGGTGAGCAGGGGAAGCAATGGGTAAAAGAGCAGAGAGGAAGCAGTGGGGCGATGGTCCAGAAATTAGAGAGTGAGCAGAGGTACATAAAGTAGAGGGAGCTTGGGTTTAGGGAGGTCAGAGGGCCAAAAACAGAGAGGGGTGTCTTTAACGAGGCAGTGAGCTGCAGATTGGGAGAAAGGATGAGGGAAGAGTGTGATAGAATGGGAGAATGAATGCAAGATGAAGAGGTAGCATGAAAAAATTAAGGAGTGTATACTGCAGGAGCAATTGGGGAGCGTAGATTGTGAGTTGGGAGTATGGTGTGGAGTTTGGCAGGGACTGGAGAGTGCTAATTGTGACTTGGCAGTGTGACAGAGCATATGAGTGTGTATGACTGATTGAGAGGTTTGGGAATACAAGTTGTGATGGGCAATTGGTGATATGTGTGAGGTGTTTTGGTGAGAGAGGTGTGTGGGTGTTTGGGGGATTTGAGAACATAAAATGGGAATATTTTCAGCATTGCAACTTATAATGATCAATACTGTTCATAATATTAAATAGGCACGCACATTAAACCAAAAAACATAGCCAAAACTGTTCTCCCAAGCTAGAGACATCTGGGCCGCTTCCTACTTAATTGATACAAAAGGTACACTTAATGACACCCTGGCTCTCTTGTAGCCTTGAACACTGCCTCTTCCCTGCAATGTGCCAATTTTGGACCCTCCAGTCAATACAAAAAGGGTTGCTAAAATGCTGCAATAAATAAAGGTTTCTGCTGCAGAATTTGCCAGTGCATGCCGCAAAATTTGCTATTTCATGCCGCAAAATCCTAGAGGGTATGCATGGTGAACAGTGCACCTGGGAACTTGTGAATGTGAAAATCCTTATAACAAAGGCACTGCGGTGCTTGTTTGTTATGCCAGGCCCTCTGCAATAACTGACTTTTATTGGGAAAGAGACTTTGGCAGATGGCCCTGATACCTATGCTTTGAACTATATCCTTGTGGCAGAGAAGCCAGAGTGTGTGCGAAGCTCGAACGTGCTGCCTTGTCCTGTGCTGAAAACGTGGGGAAGGGAAGCCAACTGCTCAACTATCCTGATTTATCATTTCTTGAACACTTTTCTTTTTGTATACATTGTTGTCCCATACCATTTGTCTTTAGAAGTAAGGATTGGCACTAGGTTTATTAGTATACGCCCTTTTATTTTGACAGAGACACCACTAGGACTGCGTTATTATTATTTGATGGCCGTAGCTTGCTCCTATCCTTATCTTTAGGGTTAGATAGCTGTTCAACCAACCCATTGAAGTTCAATAAACACCTTTGAAATGTGATCACTTGTGTCTGTCTTCACTATATGATACCATGCCTTCCTTACAAGAAGTAGTTGAGACTAGAAAGGGTAGTGGGAGTGATGGGGGACAAAAGGAGTGTGGGAGAAGGAGGAAGAGGAGGACTGTGAGCGTGTCATGAGGTTTTAGAGGAAAAGTATTGAGCAAAATCATTAGCAGAAATTTGACGTCAATGGATATTGGCTTGGGATGTGTGAGTGGAGCTTGGGGGGTAGATGAGAGTTTGCATGGTTGATTGTGAATTTTGGAGATTAGTCCGGTACAGAGGTGAGGACAGCAAAGGAATTTGTGTAGGCTAGGAGTAGGTCAGGGGTCTAGCGTCGAAGATCATAACATGAAGGTTTGTTTTGAGGATTTGGATCTCAGGAGTGATCCAGGGCTGTGGATAGGGGTGAGAAGATGTGAATATGTGTGCAGGATAGTGTTGGTCAAAGGGAGTCATAACTGCATAGTGAAAGTTAAGAACAGCTTGGTGAACGGAATAGTCATGCATATGGCAGAAGGACGAGAAAGAGATATTTGCATCATCAATGCAAGGGTCAAGAGAGTCCTTCTTGAATTTCCTCTTAAACATTGAAGAGGGAAGAGAAGGAGTAGCGGGGAGAGGTAAGAAGACATTAAAGCGAAGAATTGAGTGATCAGATAGAGAGGAGTCCATGGAGAGGACAGAGTAGGAACGCAATGTAGAATGAAAGATGAGGGCAAGATAGTTCCCACCAGAGTAGGTAGGCCCGGTCTTGGAGGGAGTGGTCACGTATGAGGGAGGTAAGTTCAAAGTGGGTGGCTGCGAAGGTCATAGGAAGGTTAAAGTCCCCAACCATGACAATGGATGTCAGTGAGAAGTCACTCAATGAGAAGGCTCAGGTCGGGAAAGAAGGAGTTAAGAGGTCAAGTAGGTCGACAGAGACCCAGAACAGTAAGAGTAGTAAAAGGGATGGGTGGAATAGTGGCATAGTCAAAAGAGGAAGCGGTGATGTCATACAGGGTCAGGGGACAGTGGTGAGGGTCTTCTTGATAAGGAACCCTACTCCACCACCCTTCACAACAGGTTGGGTGGGGAGGTAGCGGAATCAGTGTTTAGAGGCACTAGTGTATTAGAGCCATGATGGGAGGTCCAGCTGTCTATGATAACAAGAATTGAATGTTGTTGGTGAAAAGATTCTAAGTGGTCAGTGATGGAGGAAGAGTTGTTGCACATGGATTGTGCATTTCATAAGCCATGGAAAGGAATGATAGGAGATGGGGGAAGGAGTAGATGCTGTGAGGTCGGCGAGGGGAATAGATGAGTTTGGGGATCCTGGCAGAACTGGAGCGCCATGTTTGATGGATATGGGCGCTGGGAGGGATGAGGGAAATGGGGAGGGAAGAGTGTGTTGAGGGAGTTAGAGTTGTGGCTGAATGCTGGAGAGAAAGTGGGAGAAGGGTGATCACAAGATGGAAGGGAGAAAAGTCAAGTTGCACGATGGAAGGTAGAAGAAATAGGCAAGTGTAAACAGTGAAAGAAGGGTGCAGCCAAAGAGGAAGTGGGTAACTGGGTGAGCAGAAATTGGAAGGGAGAAAGTATAACTGGGAATGGGCAGGTGTAAGTTCAGAGATGGGCTGGAATTGGGCGGTAACCAAAAGACAGTTTACATGCCCAGAACAGGGATGTTTCTTGGTCCTTTGAGTTAACAGAGCCATTGCAGTGAAACCCTAGTCACAGGGTTGTAGGATACCTACATGTAGAAGCAGGAGTCAGGCAAAGGGCAAGCATAGTGACGTCCTGGTCCTGGCATAAGCAGAGGATCTGGCCGTAGCCCCTTCACAGCTCTACCAAGCCCAAACAGGGATTTGTCCTTTACACCTTTTTACTCTTTGCTGCCGATGCTCAATCTGTATGCCCAGTCGAGACTTAATTACAAGGGAGGCAATGACCCTCTGGGAGTGAATCAGTGTGCTTAGGGGCCTTTCTAGACTTTCAGCAAGGATGCAGGCAGGGTCATGGATGTTTCAGGCCAAGGAGCTTCATTATTGATGGAGGGCCCTCAAGTGGTGCAAAGGATTCTCTCTAAACCCAGGAAGCGGCTAAACATGGCCTTAAAATGAAAACCCAGTCACATGATGTGGTCACCCGACGCGCTGGGAGTCAATCAAGAAGCATAAACTGGCTTTAAAATGAAAAACCACTCAGAGTCCAGTGTACCATCCTACCCAGGACCATCACTGTCTGTGCTTGGGCCATACCTAACACCCAATTCCAACTCAACCTAAAGAACTCCTCTCCCGATTGGGACGCTGCTTTACACAGATTCTGGGGACCAGCTAGCTGAGACGCAAGCTTGCAGACACTCCCATCCTTCTGGAAGGATACAGGACATATCTTGATAAACCTCAGATGTTGCTAGGTACATTTTGTGACCCTCTAGAACAGCGTTATTCAAACTGTGGGGCGCGCCCCCACAGGGGTCCGCGGCCGCATCCCTGGGGGACCATGAGAGCCCAGCATGAAATGTAAAAACCAAAAAAAAAAAAGGATTTTTTTTTTTAGATTGGAAGAAATGGGCAGGGGCGGCTTACACATGGTCGGGCTGAAGCATGAAACTGTCTCAGGCACCAATTAAAATGTGGCACGCAGTTGTAAATGGATATTGATTTCTTTAGTCGCAGACTGTCTGAATAGTGCCCAAGGGGGTGCTTTGTGTTAAAATATAAGTAAATTGTGATATTTAAAGATTATTTATCCAGCAAGAATGGTCAAATTTTGCTAACTGCATAGTGAATTAACTAATCAAACTGGCCCACATTGGCCAAAACGGTGCCCCATTTTGACTGGCCCACACTAGCATTTTGCATTTTTGCTACAGGCATTGCCCTATTGCCCTATAGGCCAGTCCGAGCCTGGCGGCTCATCCATAATGGCGAGGGGGTGCCCACCCAGTGGCCCCCCTCACCCATTATGGAGGAGCTAAGGAGCCAGCCCAGTGAATCAATGAGAACTCCCTCAGCTGCTTTTTCCAGCTGAGGGAGTGCTCCTGGGCTGGCGCAACTGTCAAAGGGAAACACTATTTCCCTTTAACAGTTCAGTTCCCCAGCCACACATGCTCGTGGAGCCATGCAAGTGTTGGGCCGTTTTGCTTCACCAGCATTCCATAGCTCATTGGAAATGCTGGCTGGGGCACTGCATGTCTCTATGTGCGAGGGAGAGCTCCTGCGCCTTCTCGCATATACGGACAGAGCAGCCTGGAGCAGGGCGTTTCAGCACCCACACGAAGGCCAATACGAAAGGTAAGTTTATATTAATTTATTTTTTATTTAAACTTGTGTATGGATGCGTGTATGCTTGTGTTATGAGTGAGTGTATGGTGATGGATGCTCGTGTGAAAGATAGAGTGATTGCTGTATGAATGTGTGTGTGTGTGTTAGTTTGTTTTGGTCTGTCGAGCTGATTTTGGCAAGTGGTGGATAGAGGGGCATTTTAAAAATGCCTGAATGCCTTTGTTGCACAATTCCACTACCCACCTGTCAGAATCAACTCTCCTTCTGAGGTGCTTTGGAGCCCAGGGGACAGGGATGTTTTTTTTTACTGGATTTTTATCATTGATGTCCAGTCAAAAATACCATGCTTTCCCCCTTGACACCCTAGCGCCTTGCATACACACATAATCATGTTGATTGTGTTAGGCCCAGTGGGGCCCACAGGACAGGGATGGTATCTTTTTACTGGACATCTATCACAGGTGTCCAGTAAAAAATGTCATGCCTGCCCCCTGGCCCCCCAGCACCAATTGCAAACCGTTTGGCTATTTACCAATTTTTTTTAAAGTATGCTCTGTAATGCAACATTTTAACCCATTATTTTAAAAAAGAATTCACGGGGGAAAAACCCCCAAAACACCCTTGATTGGTTCAGGCTCTCTCACTATGCTCGGTCGCTATGGCATCTTTGGGGGAAATAGGTATGCCCCTTCACCAGCACCCACTGGCCCTCGGACAATGTTGGGAACAGGTGGAGGGGAGCCCAGGGACTGTGGTGGGAGCAGGATGGGCGGGAACCATGGGATAGTGGTGGGAGCGGGGTGGGGAGAGCCCAGGGTGTGTGATTGGGTGGGGAGACCCCAGGGACTGGGTATGAGTGGGATGAGGGAGCCCAACGACTGTGATGGGAGCAGGTGAAGGAGCTCAAGGATTATACAGGAAGTAGGGTGCAGTGACGGCGCGCAAACACATACTGTCCATTTGCCATTTTGGGGAGGGTGCCCGGCCTGCCCATATTTTGCTCTGGGGGGGCCCCGGACAAAAAAGATTGAAGACCACTGCTATAGAATAATTCCAGGGGCATGGTGTCAATTACCTCATTGCAACAATGTAACCCACCGGATGGTAACCCATATGTGCCCGTCGTCGTAAATGTTTTTGTCCATTCTGATCTCCACTTGGGAACACTGATAAAGTATGAACAAATATATTCTTTGCAGCTGAATTCTATGACCTGTGATAGAATTGTTCTTTTGAGTGTGGACTATTAGGTGGCGCCAAAACTATTGCATTAGAGTACAAATAGGGAGAAATGGGATGATGCCCCTGGCCATGTTAATCCCTGTGGCCATTCCCACCCAGTTCCCTCCCTGCCTAAAACACCTCCTCATGGAAACTCTTTGAGCTCGCTTTAATCAACCCTTAACATCTAACTTTGCACTTGAATTGCCTGGCAGCGTTTTCTCAAAGCAGTCTTCTGGGAGTTAATGACTTAATTGTAGTTGTAAACACGCGACTGGTGTAATAAAAATGTCTTACCCTGTCTGCCTTCAGCCACTTAAATTTATAAGCACTAATCGGGTACTTCAATAAAGTCCAACTAAAAACAATCATTGTCAAAGCCAACAGTTTTGGATTGTGCATAAGTAGTAGGAATTCACCATGCACTGCTAGTAGATGTCCAGGTACTCTCATCATGTTGCACCTGCTACCACCAACAGCCAGAAAATACCACTGCGGCAGTGCCTGGCAAGTGCCTTTTCCATGTCTACACAACAGCCCAAACTGTTGGCATTGCCAATGCTTGTTTTCCCTCTGCCTCATGTCACTGGTGCAGGGCAAAGAGCCATCTGAAAGGCACACTTTTAAGTGCATTCTTTTAAGAACAGAAAAGTGCTTTCTTTTAAGTGCACCCGCACTTCCTCTTCTCGCCCAGGGCGGGTCCCGGCCCGTAACTGTATTGCCCCAGCCCAACAGGTATGGAGCATTTCAGGAAGAAATAGAAATATATATTTCTTCTTGGCTTTAACATTCTTTTTATAAAAAAGCAGAACATGCATATCAGGGTTGGTAGAAATGATGTCACAGGAACACACTGTGCTTTTAGATGCCTGTTTTATTCTGGCATAGTGAGAATAGGATTCAATGTAAAATGGGCTTTTGTTTTGAAGGCTGGTCTGCGTGCCGACAACTTTATAGTTGCTTATTTTTCTTTTTTCTTTTTTATACTTAATACTTTATTTGAAGTAAGGTCTCTTTGCTGTCGCGTCTCAATAGAGTACGCCGGTGAAAAGCCAACAGACCGCTCAAAATAATCATAGGAAAAAAGCACCCGTAGAGAACTGCGCCAGTTAGGTTTTGTTTGTCATCGGAGTTTAATTAAAGATTTTGAAAGGGTTTCCACTTTGAAAATCTTTAATTAAACACTGATGACAAACAAAATCTAACTGACGCAGTTCTCTATGGGTGCTTTTTTCCTAGTGAGAGTAGGCACTAGTGCCAACGCAGCCTGGTCTCGCCCTCCTTGGGTGCGGGTATGAACCCATAAAAGATAGTGTTGTGGGCTAGATGAAGTGGACAGTGAATAGGCATTAGCCACTGGCCACCTTCCACTGCTCCTGGAGCTCTTCACTGCCCCTCTCCATCCCTTCTCTGCCCAGGACAGTACAGGAGAGTGTGGGCAAGACACATGCCCAATCATGGACTCGGCTTCAGTAAAGAGATTGGATAGCCAATGACAACCAGCTTGGTCTTCTGCGTAGCTGCCCCTGCACAGGATATCTTCTAAAAGTACACTATTCAATAGGACTTTATTGGTCAACCATAAGTTGAATGAAACATGTGCAGATTAAATACAATGTGGGCAACATGAAGCTGATTACATCTAACCCTTCACTGCCTGGGTTGAGGCTGTAAATGCCAAAACATATTCCTTCTATCATTTCAATTCTTGAACTTCCCCGCTGTCGGGATCTGGGTCTTCAAGGGATGGCTCCAGAAAAAAACCTTATGTAGTCGCTCACCCCTCTGCACTTTTACCAGTTCTGCCATGCTGCAGGTGTGACCACTAACATCTTCACACCCTTTCCAGTTTGCATATGGAGTGGTGCCGGGCCATGGCTGAGAGACGGCGGCCCTTGCAATCTCACAGAGGATTTCTACCTGTCAAGTTACAAACTCTGATTGAAATGTCAAGTTCCAGTATCCTCTATTTTACATGTGCCTGTATTCAACAGCTATTTCCTTTATGTGCATAATTTAAAGGGAGTGTGCTCAACAACAAATTTCCCTTGTGCCGCTATGGTGATCCCGGTTTCTCTAGCTGGTCACTCCTGCTGGCGCCAGATTCGTTGCTGTCTTGCTTTATGGAATACCCTGTGGGTGTCTGGCCCCTCCCGTTTCCACCTTATCGAAAGTCTGGCTTCTTCCTGGCTGTTTTCTTCTGTAATGTGCTTTGGTGTCTTCTGTTGTTTGGTTACTGGCTCGTAACCTCTCCTTGGCTGTGGTTTGACTTCTGAGATTTGAACTATAGATGTGATTTTGTATTTGGCCTTTGACTCTCTACAAACTGGATTGACACTTTGGGTGTCTTCGCCCAGCAGGTTGGGACTTGTTGGATTAGCCATAGTTGTCCAATGGACAGTTCCCCCTCTAATGGAAATAAACTCATCGATCTGGAACCATCACAGCTTTTTTCGTCGAGCAGGTGCAATTTGGTGTCTTTGATTGTTTTTTCCTTTTCATCTGGGGACTGTCTATTCCTGACGTTGTTCCTCCCGACCTTTTGGCGTTTGTTGTTCTCTTGACACTGAATTGGGTTAAAGGTGTCAAGGTCAGTCTTGGTGGGCGTGGTTAGTGTAACATTAACCCGGTTAATTCCGCCTCACCCTCAAGTAAGAATGACTTGGCAGGTAGCTTTATTTCTAAACCACAACCTGGGACCTGGAGGCATTTACAGAAACTTTTCTTGCTAACATAACAGTAGGATAGAGAGAGCTTGAGGAATTAAAGGAGTACTACCATTAAGACTGCATCGTCTACATATAGGAGATGGGGCAATGTACTGTGATCAGGGGAGGGGCGTTTGGAGCGTGTGAAGTGCGGACTGCAGGGGCCCACCAACCGTATCACGGTTGGGCCTGCGTGAAGAAAGAGCCAGACACAGCACGTCTATGCACTCTCTCTTATTCCTGATAACTGCACTATCTAACCCTCGAATCCCATCACTTCCTTTTCCTACCCCACGCCCCAACTGGCCCCTCCAACATAAGTAGGCAAACAGGCCTCCCTTATCAACGTTAATTCTCCCCATTCTTGAACACAAAGTGGGGTCACTCCATTTCCTGTATTAGTCTCACTGGTTTAACCTTGACCTGCACAGGGCCCCCCGTCTGCGGGCCCTCGGGGGTTGTCCTTTGTGGGGGATGCCATGAGTCCTCCTTTGTGTCCCATTCATCTTCCAATGCCTCACTGTCTCCCAGGTAGGACTCCAAAAATCAAGGAAGAATAGTACTGCTACTGACCAGGTCTATTCCCACTGTTTGTCAATGAATGAAACAACTATATCATAGTAATGGGAATCCTGGTATTGTTGGTACTAATATGTGAAATCTCTAAGTTTATTACCCATGAGATTGTCCAGAAAGAAGAAGATGGTGGAACAAGAAAACTCACATACAACAATGGTTGTGAATAAACGTGGTTTGTATTAAAATTGAAAACATTCAAACATGAAAAAGAAAACATTTATAGACAATTTACATGTAACCAAATCAAATAATCTTAACATAAATAAATAATGAAATCAAAAATCACAGTTTTGCTTCAGTACACAGATCAATTCGAAGTACTGAACATGTGGCATAGCATGAATGAATGGTGAAATCAAAGAGACTATGCTTCAGTGCATGGGTAGGTATAGAGTACTAACCATACACCGTCCGGGCTTTTTTTGTGCTTGCTAAATATAAAGTATAGTGCATAGCCCGAAAAGGAGAGGTACACAAATGATTCTAAGTGTACGTCATGACCCATGTATGGCACGTGTGGAAATCAACTTGTGTTCAAAGGTAGCTTATATTCAATAAAGCATCTCATATAACAGGTGCGTCCTCGTCCATGTCCAGGAATGGTGTGCCGCCAACGACCTCTGCCTTAATGCCAGTAAGACTGAGATTCCACTAATCGGCACACCCACTCCCTCCGTCCCTGCTGCTCTCTGGCCGGTCTCTTTTGGCCTTCCTCCCACTCCCACCTGCAAGGCTAAAAACCTTGGGGTCATTTTCGACTCTCCTTCTATCCTCACATCTCTGACGTCTCTAAGAAGTCACACTACCAGCTGCACCTCATTAGAGGTATTCTTCCTTTCCTCTCCTTCCCCCAGAAGCTCACTGTCTCCAGAGCCCTGGTCCTCTCCAAGCTGGACTACTGTAACAGCCTCTATCTAAACCTACCTGCCTCCACTCTCCGCCCTCTGCAACTTATCCAGAACAGGACTGCTAGACTTGTTCTTGGCCTCAAGCCCAGGGATCGTATCTCTCCAGGACTGAAATCTCTGCACTGGCTCCCTGTGGCTGCGAGGATTAAGTTAAAAACCCTCTGCATTGTACACAAGGCATTCTGGGGTCTGGGGCCGCAATACCTTCAACTCTCTCTTCCTAAATAACTTCCTTCTCGAACTCTTCGCTCATCTGCCTCCAACTCCTTTAGGGTCAGTCGCTTCTCCAAGCAACGAGTTGGTGGCAGATCACTCTCTTCGGCAGGGACCTCTCTCAGGAACAGCCTTCCTGCCTCCCTGAAACTTGAGGAGAACCATCTCCGGTTCCGGAAACACCTCAAAACCTTCCTCTTTGCTTCTGCTTTCTCTCTTCCCCTCCCTTGCTGAATTCCTGACTGAAATTGCACTGGTTACCTGGCCACCCTTTCTGATCTCTGGCCCAGGCCCCGTCAGTTACCCACCTGCACTGCCTCCCTGGCAAACCCTGCACTTGAGGACCGTTTTTTCTGTATCGCTTCAGTCCCCTTACAAGCACTTGCGTCTGCACTTCCTTGCACTTGCCACCAGCTGGCTGTTTACGTGTCTTATTATTCCACTTCCCATGTACTGCACCTTTCCCACTCCCGTCCCCCTCCACACTTCCTTTCCCCCCTTCCCATGCACTTGCGCGATCTGAATGACACCTGACCTAGTTGGATCGTTGTCTGTCCTCCCTTTGCTCCCCCCACGCCCCTGCCTCGTCACGCCTTGAAACACTTGTTTATAGGCACGTTATAAATGCCATATCATATCATGTCATTGTCACTGACATGCTGCTCCCTCGCTTCCTTGATGAGGGGCACGTTTCTTGTGATGGTCCATCCGTCACCATCTCTCGCTGTTATCATGGTGCCATTTCGGTGTGACTCAGCAGTGAGGGTCTTGGGTGCAGTTGTGGAGTCCTCCTTTCTTTGTTTCGCTTGCTTCACCAGGACCTGGTCTCCAATGTCCAGAATGTCCAGCCTGGATTCTCTGGCACCTCTCGTGGTATCTGCAATGTCCTGTTCTGTTTGGCAGCTGTATCACGTATCATTATGTCGTGGTCCTTGTGAGGGTATCTTCCCTCTTTGGGATTATGTGGGAGCCGTGTTCTGATTTGTCATCCGAACATAAGATCAGCCGGACATTAGCCTGGTGAGCAATGCAGTGTATGACTGGGTTGCCTCAGGAACTGGTATGGGACTTGCTCAAAAGGATTTCCTGTTTTCTCTTGACACTAGACATGAACCACTCGGACATGCCATCGGCTTGAGGCCTCAAGGGTGTTATTTTGCGATGTTTGAAACCCATGCAATCCGCAAAATGGGCAAAGTCACAGCCTGTAAGGGGTGGCCCATTGTCTGACTTGATAATCTTCGGAATGCCACACACCATTAGAATCCTGTCTAGGATACGAATGATGGTGGTGGCAGCTATAGATGGTATGACTTGGACCTTGGCGGATCTCAAGTATTCACCGATCAGTACGAGTATGTATGAGCCGTCCCGCATGGGTACAAAAAAAAATCGATTGTTACTTCCTCCCACACCCCTTCCGGTAGGCTTGACATCTGCAATGGGTGAGGTTCGGTGGAGGGGCCACCACCCTAAACATGGTAGCAGCTGTGGATGGTATGATTTTGACCTCAGGGAATCTCGAGTATTAATCGATTAGTATGAGTATGTATGAGCCATCTCGCATGGGTCCAAATAAATCGACTGCCACTTCCTCCCACACCCCTTCTGGTAGGCTTGACATATGCAATGGGTGAGGTTTCGGTGGAGGGGCCACCACCCGACATATGGTACTATTCTGCAATGTGCTTTCAAATCTGCTGTCAAGTTGGGGGAACAAGACTTTCTGGGGAAGTAGATTCTTTGTGGATGCGATACCCGGATGGGCTTCATGGGCAAGGTTAATGACCCTCTAGCACAACGATATGGACATTACGATCTTGCATCCCTCGAGAAGAAGGTTGTCTTCTGTGATGGTTTGTCCTAGATGCTTGACCATTTCCTTTGCATGTCTCATTCTCCCTGCGTGAAGACACTGTGCCACGGTGCTAATCGCGATGCTGGCCTCCGATTCCTGTTGGAGTGTTGTCCAGGCAATCAGGAATGGTTTCATCTGGTGTATGACATAATTCAGGTATTCTTCTGCTATTGATTGTTCCTGTGATGCAGGTCTTCTCGGATGGTAAGGCAGATAGTGTGCCAGGTTTTTGTCCTTCCCTGGCCTGTGTTGGATCGTGAATTTATAGTCTTGTACGCGGAGGCCCCACCGAGCGATGTGCGGTGGCATCTGTGCCTTTGGGCTGCCATGAATCATGAGGAGGGCCTGGTGGTCTGTGATGATGGTAAATGCCTTGCCATATAGAAAGAAGTGGAAGTACTCACACACCTAGACCACTGCCAGTCTCTCCTTTTCAGCCTGGGCATATCTTTGTTCCGTGTCTGTGAGGCTGCGACTGGTGTAAACGACCAAATATTTGACATGTGGTTTGCTGGGGTCAAACAGGGACATGATGGCTCCTAGGCCCACTGGGCTGACATCTGCCGTTACTTCCGTGTCTTTTGCCGAGCTGAAGTAGGCCATGTTGCTTGTCGATGCAATCTTCAAGCGAATGGTCTCGAAACTGGCTTGACGCTCTGACGACCAGGAAAATATTTCACCTTCCCTGGTGAGCTATCGTAGGGGCGCACTGGTGGTTGCATAATTTTCCAGGTATCTGAAACAGTAACTGGCTAAACCCAGGAATGACCTGAGGTCGGAGATGGTGGTTGGCCTGGAAGTCTCAAATAGGGCTGCCACTTTTCCCGGGTCCGGGTGCATCTCTTGGTCTGAAACAATATGTCTGAAAAACATCAATGTGTGTTTTCGGGAAATTTGCACTTGTCTTTGTTTATGGTTACTCTTGCTGCTTCCAACACCATGCAAACTTGGCGTAGGGTGATGTTATGTTCACAAAGGGACCTCCCAAAGACAAGGATGTTGTTGCTGTAATTCAAGCAATTTGATATATGTTTTATGACCTGATGTATCCCTTCTTGGAAGATATTGGCTGTTGCCCGATATACCAAAATTGAGTCTCTTATAGCGGATTAGTCCCATGTGGGTGACAAAGGTTGTGATGTAGCGGGATTCGGCTGCCAGTTCTAGTAGGTGGTAGCCTTTGTTCAAGTCAAGCTTGGAGAAGACGGTGGCGCCGCTTAAGAGGTGGATCATTTCAGTGATCCTCTGTGCCTGGTGTCTTTCTCTTTGGATGGCTTTGTTCAGCCTGCGCATGTCCACGCATAGCCGAATGGATCCTTCAGCGGATTTTGTTGGCACACGGACTATTGGTAAAACCCATGGGGTTGGCCCATTTGCTCTCTCAATAATATTGAGGTTCAGTAGACGGTGTAGTTCCTCTTTGACCTGTTTCTGGATGTTGATTGAGATTCCCCTTTAATGTTGTGCGACTAGTTTGACAGTGTGGTCGATCTGTAATTTGACCTTCTAGTTCCTTAGCTTACCCATGCCTTTGAAAAGGTTGGGGAATATTTTGGTCACGTCTCCATCTGGGGCCATATACATATGTGCCATGAGGTGGTATATGATGTGGACTAGGCCCATGTTTATTGCTGTTTTAAAACTCAAAATGCACACAATATTCGCTGCTGTCGACAATACCTGCAGTTGAAAACGTGATGTGTGCGACTTGTGGGAGCACATGGTGGTGAAAACACCCTTGAGGGGAGCGGAGTGTCTGATCCATACGGGTAGTTGTCCACCTGTGAGGGCTTTAGTTTGGGCGATGGAGGAAGTTTATTCCATGTCTTTTCACTCATGAAGTTTACGGTTGCCCCCATGTCAATGAGGAATTCTGTGGGTGTATTGAGGACTTGCATCGTGAGTTTCGGGCTGTGTTCTTTGGCCGTGGTGTTATGTAGGGCCCACACATAGCCCTTCTTGCAATGATCTGTAGAGGAGCCCTACGAGTCGCTCTCAGACTCTCTCAGACTGGGACCGTGTGGCCATGTATCAGAGGTTCCGTTGTCAATCTGGAAAAATGAATACCCTTCATTTGAATGATAGACGTAACTTGATGGCCGTGGGCCAACCGTCTTATGCACCGAATTATAGAAATATAAACTGCTATGCTTGACCAACGAGCAGCCATTTTAAATGTAGCAAGAATCGCCATTTTGCTTGTTAACCATTGCTCATTGCTTTCTGCCTAAAAACTGCTTTGCAGCTTGCAATTCTTGCGGATTCTGCTTACTCTGCTCAACTGTTACCATTGTTGTCTGAATATGAAAGGACAAGGTCGCGGGACTGAAGAGTTTGATGAAACTCCTCATGAGTAGCCCAGAGAGGAATGCCCACGCTCCCTCTCTGTAGCCTTGGGAGAGAGCTGCAGGGCATTTAATCACTTCACAGCTGCCAGCCAGTCTCGTACGATGGTAGAATATGTTAGAATAATACAGCTAAAGGCTTGAATTATGCTTTTCTTACGGCCCCCCTTCGCAAAACCCTTTAGAACGTGTCGGCTCCCAGGACACGAATAGTACCTCATAGATAGCAAAGCTTGGAATGTGGCTCTTTCCCTGTGTGCAGCTTGCTTCCAAGAACAGAACCACTGTGTTCTGTTCAACAACTAAAAGATGCCTCCGCACTTTCTAATTGCACATTGTTACTAGAATAGACATCGAAAGTGTCATAATCGTCATGCTCGTCGGATATGTCCATCGTCATCCCGAGTTCAAAGGAACTTAATAAAGAGGGGTGTTAAACATGACATTGCTGATTGTATGATATGCATTTTGTATATATGTAACTGATGTACGTAGTTCGCTCTCTTGCGTCCCTCGAGGTCTAGGAAATTCACGTCGCGGGGCGTGAGATCAGAATTGGCCAATTGATACTATCTTTTGCTTGCAATAAACCCTAGCATTGGGAATTTGAACCTCGTGTCTGGCGCATCTTTTCGTGTATGGTTATTGCCTTGTTTCCATAGCACGAGGGACCCCTAGGGGCCCCTTTCACCGTCTCTGTCGACGTGACGTCTTTCTGTCTGGGGATGTGTGGGAAACTGCTGGAGAAGCTGGCCTTGCCCCAATTCAACTCGCACACTGAACTTGTTGGTGGTCTCCACGATCATCAGTCTGGATTCTGAGCATACAGAAGCATGGAAACTGCTCTTCTGAACACCCGTGAAGAACTGCTTGCATCCCTGGTCTCCAAATCCCCAGCTGTCTTTATTCTACTTGATCTCTCTTCTGCCTTTGATATTATCAACCATTCCATCCTCATACAACGGCTCCAAGATACCCTTGGTATCTCGGAACGGGCACTGAAATGGTTTACTTCTTTACTAACTGACAGCTCTTCCCATGTCATCCTGGGCACCTTCTCCTCTCCTACTTCCTTCTCCACATGTGGTGTCCTCCAGGGATCTAGCCTCTCCTACTGGCTCTTTAACATCTACCTTGCTGAGCTGTCATGCCTCATCTCCTCCTTCTCCCCCAACTTCCAGTGTTATGCAGATGACACTCAACTCTTTTTTAGACTTCCTGCTGACTCACTCGCACCTTCCTTCATCCCTGACTGCCTGTCTGCCATCCAGGCTTGGTGCTCTTCCAATTATCTCTGCCTCAATGCCAGCAAAACTGAGATCCTTCCAATTGGGACCCCTGCTCCCTCCTTCTTCCCACCGTGTCCTCTCTCCCTGCTACTTCTTCTGAAGCCAGAAACCTTGGAGTCACCTCTGACTCCTCTTTATCTTTCATCCCTCACATGCAGGACATTGCCAAGAAGTCCCACTTCCACCTATTCCTTCTCAAAGGAATTCTCCCATTTCTCATTTTCTCCCAGAAGCTCAATGTTTCCCGAGCCCTGGGTCTCTCTAGGCTTGACTATTGCAACAGCCTCCTCCTCAATCTATCCTCTTCTACTCTGCGACCCTTCCAGCTAAACTAGAATAGTGCTGCAAGACGTATCATTGGCCTTAAACCGAGGGACCGCATCTCTCTTGCCCTAAAAAGCCCCCACTTGCTCCCGGTTGAAGCACGGATCAAATTCAAATCCCTCTGCATCATCCACAAGGCTATCTGGGGCCAGGCACCACACTATCTACAACTCTCTCTTACCAAATACTCTCCTTTTAGACGTCTACGCTCCTCTGGCACCAAATCACTGTATGTACAGCGTTTCGCTAAACAGAGAGAAGGAGGCTGCTCGCTTTCCTCAGCTGGATCCCTCCTCTGGAACAGGCTCCCCCTGCCTCTGCATTTTGAGCAGGACCTTCTGAAGTTCCGAGCATGCAGTTCAAGACTCACCTCTTTCCATCCTCCTTCCCTTCTTCCTGCTAATCTCACATTAAGTGTGATTGTTGTCTTGGACCCTTATGCATCCTCTGGACCTCTGACCATTCACACCCAATCTTTCCAGCATCTGTATTCCTCAGCACTTTCCTCGGCACACCCTCTGCACTGGGAATTCGCACTTTCCACCCAAAGCTGTTCCTGGCCACATAGCACTTACTATTTCTTGCACTTCATCTGCAGCTCACCCTTCGAGCACAGACACCTCAGCACCTACCCCACTGTCCTCTTCCTTCCTGCACTTGCACGTTCTGAATGCTCACATGGCTTAGTAGGTTTGGTCATCCCTTCCCCTGCTGTATTTTTTGTATTTAATGGTACTGCTATCCCATGTTCCCTCCCTGCTGCCCTTTGTGTGCTTTGAAACAGAATCTGTGTCATGTATAAGCGCCTATAAGCAAACAATAAATAAAATAAATAAATAAAATGTATCGCGGTCTCCGTCTGACAGCTTCCGTCTTCTGGGGTCTCATGTGCTCCTGCGTTCCTGCCAGTGGTATCTCATGTGTCATCTGCTGCCTATTGGTGAGGAGTTGTGAGGCACTGGTGGGTGTGCATTCTTACACACCGCATGAAAGTGGTCCGCACCTCCACATGCTGCACATTTCTGGCCTATGACCAGGCACGTGCCCTTGTGGGGGTATTCATAGCCACACCTATAGCACGACATGCCAGGTTTTCCAGCACATTCCCTTTGGCTGGGTGACAATTTCAGGACCAACTCCTCTTTCGTTGAGAAAACAAATGTTCCCATGTTTTGGACTTGTAGGGAGATGGTGGGGTCTGATCTGGCCATAGCTAGTATTTCGTAGGAGCTTTTTGTGAAAGTCTGATGACTCATATCCCAATATCACCTGGGACCTGAACGCCACGTTGTTGGAGTACCGGTGAAAAGCACAATGCTTCATGCAGATGCGTAGCATCATGACGAACCTATCTAGGGTCTCCCTGGCTCTTGTGTAGTTGTATGAAACATGTGCCACTCATAGTCGACGTTTGTATGTGGTGCAAAGTATGTGGTCAAAGCCGCCTGAATTACTTGAAATGTCACCTTTTCTTCGTCCACCAGTTCGTATAAAATGTCCCTGGCCGCTGCACCTACTGCCAAGGTGAGTAAGTCTTTTTTTCTGTTGTCATCTATATATCCCATGGCTCCTATGTAGACCTTAAAATATTTTGACCATTGGACCCAGCTCGGGCCCAGATATCTTTTGCTTGTAAGGTCAAAGGCTACAGGTACTTGCCACGGGATGGTCTTGCTCTGCGCCATGTGGAAGGAGCCTGAGGGTCTTGCTGGTATGATTGGGTGTCTTCCAATGACAAGGCTGTGCAGCTCTCCGATCTGGTGCCTGGATGGCACACTTACATGCAGATAATGTACCTCTGCGTTGCTCAGGGACTCCTGGGGTGGCGGCCCCGTGACCCCACAACTGCTCTTCGGGTTTTTTGGGCTGGCTGCCCCTATGAGATTGTCCGCTAAGACCTTATGCTGTGGACATCTGATTTGGGGCTTGCACTCACCCCTGCCGGTGTGGCCTGTGGGCCGCTGCCCTTTTCGCTCGCTTCCTGTGGCAGTTTCTGGCACGGGTGGGTGGGGCAGGGACTCCAAATCGCTTAATGGCTCTGGCCTGGAATCTCCTGTTGGACTCGTCAAAGGCGCGACACCGCCGCTGCCTGGGTGTTCGTCTTGCAGGTGTGGTGCACGCACGGCCCTCGCCAGTGCGCTGCAACTGAAGAGCATGGAAATTCGGGCCAGCCTCATTGCCAATGTGAAGTGCAGACTGCGGGGGTCCACCGCCCGTATCATGGGTCGGGCCTGCGTGAAGAAAGAGCCGAACACAGCACGTCTACACACTCTCCTTTATTCCTGATAACTGCACTAGCTTCCCCTCAAATCCCCTTACTTCTTTTTCCCGCCCCACGCCCCAATCTGCCCCTCCCACATAATGAGGCTAACAGGCATCCGATATCAACGTGACAGAGGAGTCATTTGTCACTTTAAACAGCTCTTTGTACATGCCATTAACCCTTTTAGTGCCCTAAGGATGCACACCTATGTCTTAAAAGTGCCACTGGACTCTGAAGCGCCCTGCCCACCACAGGCTGTAATGGATCAAGGACTGACCAGGGATGGCACCTTGGACACCCCAAATATGATGCATATTTTGGAGACTTTCACAGCAAAACGATATGTTGGAGACTGTGGACATTTACTTGTTGTCATGAGAGGTATGTTATGTGCAACGATTCATATATTAGAATGCATCACCTTAACAAGGACTTCAAGCATGCACACCAAACACAAACCTGCACACAGCAGGGACTAGGCCAAAGAACAGGAGCTCCCTGCACTAGTCCAGGCCCTCCAGATTTAACAATCTACCAATTGTATCAGGTGTGTTTCTCTAGACCATGTTTACAGCGTCCACCTGATACATGGTGCTCCAGTTTTCTTTCCCTGGGTTACACACAAATACACTAAAAGGAGTACTAATTACCAGTGGAATAACGTTATTCTTACCTGCAAATCGTCACCTGTTAAATCAATCACTCAATTTTTAATTTGAGTGGTAGCTCCCTGTGCTCGACTCAATTCGGCATCAAAGTGCTTTTCAGTATGAGATTTCCCAGTACTCCATGCAAGGGTGCGGCACTTTCGGTTTATGTTCCCTCCTAACACGTTTTACAGTCTCTGTGTGAATGAGAAAGGCCTGCGATGAAATATGAGGCTAATACATGTCAAAAGAAATAAGCAATCCATTGGCACCTTAAGATGAAGATGTGTCTAGTTCCTGCTGCATGTGATTGGTCAGAGCTCCTACGCAGACTGTGATATGATTGGTCAGCGGGAATTTAAGTTCCAAAAGAGACGCCATGAGTCAGGTGAGGATGTCTTGTCACATGAGCAAACTAACAGCTGCTGAGACCATCCAGTTAGTGTAAGTGAGATCTGGTCAGAGAGCTGGGAAGGAGCTAAGGTGGTGAGTCAGGGGAGATGACATCCGTGATGGGCAGATGATTCGGTCAGGGCTACTGCCAGTGAGGAGGAGGTTCTCCTGCACTTAGGTCTCTTCAAAGTCAGCCAGACTGTGTTACACAACCTCCTAGAGGCTGTTGATCTGGCCAGGCTTATAGTTTAAAATGTATTTGTTTGTGTATATGGTTTGTACAAACCTTTACACAATGTTAAAAAAAAAGGTTGATTTACAAGATATTCATTAGATTCCATTACGAACATTGAACAGAAAGACATATAATAACATTTCTCACAGTGAAGAAAATCATCAGTACGTAGAGTATATAGTTCATATCAAGACAATCAGACAGTGAACAAGATATAAATATCATCAATAAAATCATCTATTAAATCATCATACAATTAAAACTGTAGGGTATAAACTAGACATCCTAAGTATTTGATGTCAGCTGGGATATTTTAATGAAAGGACAATACATACATACAAACAATGTATTGTTAATGTAGATTAAAATCATTAAATCAAAGCATTCAATTATTCAGTTTCTGGGAAATTATTTGGGGCGACGGCTGCCTTCCAAACATAGTAAACGGCACCAGACATAACAATTGATTCAGCTGAAACAATTGCAGCCAAGAACTGATTCTCTTCAATATGTGCAACCTTGGGCATACTCCCTCTCTAATTGTATACATTGGGTAAGGATATTGTTAGCCCACATAGTCGACATAGCCTATTCTGTCTTGGAATCCATGCCCAGAGTAGGAAGGATGTTAAATCTTAGATAAGTTATAAATCTTCTAATCTCCTTGGAGCAAATATTAGTAAGATATGAGTGAGGGGCACCCAGTGTAAATGCCTCTCTACTATTTTCCTTGTAAACAATGCACTTTGATAAGTAATCAATAGTAATACAGCAATCATACTCTTTAGCTTTCTTCTTAATGAGATTCATTTGATTGGGGTTGGTTAGTATCTTTTCCAGATCTAAATTAAGAAGGTTCAAATATTCCTCAAGAGATTCCCTCAGGTTAACCAAAAAGAGATTGTTACCATTTCTGTTATATTTTTCTGCCATAAGTCCGTAGATCGATTTTTCATCTATAGAAGTCAAAATAATGTTAAAATATAGAGCACATTTTTGAATCATTCATATGGATCTTGTTGACACTATACCAAGTTCCATGCGAAGCGCAGTCACAGGAACTGCCGGAGGAACATTTATAATAGTACGCAAGTTTTTTGCCTCAAAGGTCACAATCCCTTATAATTTACATTCAGATGTGGTTGAGAGTCCGTAAGAAATCCTAGGGATAATACTGCTAGTATAATCCTTTCGTATATATAATCCTCCTAAGAAGTTGACATTTTTCCAAGACCTTTAAGTGTTTATTAGTACAATAAAAGTTGTTACCAGGAGCATTTTTAATAGGGACTCCTAAATAATTATACATATCGATCACCTCCAGTTTAACACTGTTAATGTACCAGGCAGATGCAACAGTTTTTCTTTAATGTCCAAATATTAATACTTTGGTTTTTAGATCATTTATCTAGAGATG
Organism: Ambystoma mexicanum; assembly: GCF_040938575.1. NCBI lineage: Eukaryota > Metazoa > Chordata > Amphibia > Caudata > Ambystomatidae > Ambystoma > Ambystoma mexicanum. The sequence continues at coordinate 1,525,191,228 of NC_090932.1, read as the reverse complement.
ATTGCATTTGGCATGATCAGCTAATGTGTTGAGGTGGAAAATTACGGACTCTTTTATAAATTGATCCATATCCGCTAGATACAGTTTCAACAAAGTTGGTGCTAATACATACCCCTGCATAGTACCAGTATTGGTAACCAGATCCGGGGTAAGTGCAACATCTTTATTAACCTTGATTCTAACTGTTGTATCTGAATATAAATAAATAATAATATGTAATTAAATAGGATCAATACCCCATTTTCCAGGTTTTTCCCAAAGACACGGTTTAGATACTGTGTCAAAGGGTTTACTAAAATCAATAAAAACATACATATAACCAGTCCTGATTTTACTGTTTAGTGGCCACACTAAAATAGTTGAGTAAGCTAATATTAGTCAAAGTGTTCATACCTCGACGGAAGCCAGTTTGAAATTGCGGCAGAATCTCAGCTTTACTAATTGATCTCTTTAATTTTACTTAGGAGCAAGGCAGCAAATCCTTTTTGACTGGCATCGACCATGGCCAATAATCTATAATTTGTAGGTTTCGTGTGATCTCCGCCTTTAAATACTGGGACCATGATAGACTTCAGCCAACTAGTAGGAATTCTACCATCTCTTAATATACTGTTAAATCATTTTTCAAGTATGGATGCCCAAAAATCAGGATTGTTCTTTAAGGTTTTGTTGGGAATCATATCAGGACCCGGAGCTCTTCAGTTGTTAATTGAAGCTCAAATTATCAACATATTTTCAATGTCAAAACCTTCTGAAAAATTACTAGTAGGATTATAAAATTCTGCTTGGGTTGGCATGACATTGGGCCTGTGATAGAGCTTGCTTACTGCTTGGCTCCAGCCTTCCATACTAATTGAGTTAGTTTCCATATTGGATAGGGAATGGCTATTAATTTTGATCACAGCCCAGAATCCTTTTTCATTCCTTTCACTCACTAATTTAAAACTATATCTCCAATTAGCATTTGTTACTGATGATTTATGCAATTTCAACCAGTTTTTATATCTGGTTGATGCCAGAGTTTGAAGCTGCTGCCCTGTATCACTACTAAGTGAGAAGTCTTTATCACTACTTCTACATTGTCTACAGTAATGCTGCTTACTTACCATAATCGCCCTATCAAAACATCCCTGATTTATATTAGTACCGCTACGCTGTGCAATGTTTAGTTTAAGATGGAATTTTAGAGACATCATCATCTTATTCAAGTTCCATTGATTATTCTGGAGCCAGGAAAATAACCAAATGTTATTATCCTGGATACATCGATTACATTTCTCCACATTTTTGTTACTCCAGGTGATCATCTTCCCTGTGAGATTTAGATGGATTGGTTCATTATAATGGGCTATCTCATATACTTGGGAAGTCGTAAGTGACCATGTCAATACTTCATGGTCACTGAGAGAGTTAAATGAAATTGTCATAGGATGACATCGACTCCATAATTTATGATCTATATGCACATAATCCAAAGTGGAGGCACTAGTTCCATTAGTCCTACTAACACTACTCATGTTATAGGTGCCTCCCTTATGACTAAGACACAGTGTCCCAAATGTAAAAAAGTTGTGCCCATTTCCTCCCATGATCTTTCGTAGTCAATATAGAATCCAAAAGATTCATGGAGTCATAGTATTCATTGTCGGTGAGATTGAATTCCTCCAGATTGGGGGCATTTAAGTCCCCAGAAATTAAGATATTGGGCCTCATTACGACCCAGTCGCTAATGGGTTAACGGCGCCGTAAAAGGCTGCGGCGCCGTTAACCTATTAGCTCCTAATTACGAGGTCCCTTTGCGGGACCCCACCTTAACGGCTGGTTTTACTAGCCGTTAAAGTAGGGACCCGCAAAGGGACCTTGGTGCTAAGTACAGTACTGCAATTTGCGGCACCGCACTTAGCGCCTTCCCCATTCCCATTGAGCCCTATGGGGCAAAAATGGGAATGGGGAAGGGCCATGGCGGCATGGGGAATTACCGCCCCGCCAACCTCGGAATGGGGTGGTAATTCCCCATTCCGCCATGGCGGACACTGGCATGGACCATGGTGCTCGTGGCACCATGGTCCTCCGCCTGGATCGTAATGAGGCCCATTATCATTAGGAAAATACAGATGCCAGACGTTAATTATATTATCAATTGCAATTATTATCTCATTAATATTTTCGACATCTGGAGGTGAATATACAGTGATAATTACTATGTCCTTTGAGAGTGGCGAAAGATGCAGAAAAGCGGACAATAAATATTGGGAGTTAAATTCCAGACAATGGGCCTCATTACGAGTCCTGCGGTAACCTGCCGGTTTTTCTGGCTCGGTTACCGCCGGACTCGTTTTACCATTCCACCTCTGTGATTCCCGGAATTACCGGGGCATTACGACTCCGGTGTCCTGGGAATTCCGGAGGCGGAATTTGGTAAATCCCCATTCCCATTGAGTCCCACAGGACTCAATGGGAATGGGGAAGTGGAAACACCGGCACCATCTCGTAATGGTGCTGTAAACCCGCCAGGTCAGACCTGGTGGGAACGCTACCTCCCACCTGCAGGACTCAAGATCGGGCGGTCCGGAATTAACAGTGGCGGTGGGTTTACCGCCACTGTTATTTCCGGACCGCCTGACCCGTAATGAGGCCCAATAAGGACTAATTGAGGGGAATGATTGAACTCCTATGGCCAGACCACCCATTGGTCTGCCTCAGGTCCTTTGGTTGCATGGGGATGTATAACTGTGTAGCCATCAACTATGAAATCTTTGACTGCCCATGTTTCTTGTAATTGAAAAACATGACTACAACCAATAAGTGCCTGGCCTTCTGCATGTTTAAGGAATGAGTTGTACCTCTTGTATTCCAACATAACCAATTTATTGAGGTGTAGTTAATACATGATCAGTTGGTACCAGAGGAAGGCCCATTCCCATTGACTAAGTTTTTATGATGCATGTGATTCCTCTCTTTCTGTTTACCGTACAAGGTTTAAGGTTTTGAAAATGTGCATTATAGCCCTTAGTTGGCTTAGCGTATCTTGTAGCAAGACTATGGCCCTCATTCGGAGTATGGTGGCAGTCATGGCGCAATTTGCGCCATGACTGCCTCCCATACCGGTACCGACTCGGTTTGGTTCAATGGGGATTTACCGGTACGTTCCGACCTTGGAGGGACCGGTAAATCCCCATTTACAAAACCATTCCCCATTCCCATTTGAGCCCCAATAGGGCTCAATGGGAATGGGGAGGGCGCAAATAACAGGCCGGCGTATGCCAAGCCCGTTACTTGCGCCCAGGTCCCTTAACAGGTCCCATCCTTAACACCTGGTCAGACCAGGCGTTATGGAAGGGACCCGCTAAGGGACCTCATAGTAGGGCGGTAAGGGATTACTGGCACCGGTCTCCTTTCCGGTGCCCGGTAGCCCTTACCGCACTACTCGGAATGAGGGCCTATATCCTATCTCTAATAATAAATTAGAAAATGAGTACAATAAAGCTGTAACTGCAGGGAAGGAAAATTCTAACAATACCCAATTAGTCGGGCTATCCCATTTAGTTAATTCCAATCTCGGTATATCCTCACTTCGAAGCATAGAGCGACAAGGGATGGAATTCCATAACGCTGACAGTCTTGTTCTATTTAAGAAAGGGCTGTCATTAGTGGGATTAATTTCTTCTAATTTTTCAAATGAACTTAGCTTCTTCCATACATCATCATCATTTATAGTGTTGGATAGAGCTAGGTTGGTAAGGAGACATTTATTAGTACTTCTAACCTTAGACAGTAGTGGTCCTGCAGGCTTCAGGGGTAAATTAGGATGAACCATGGCCACTGTTTCCAGAAGCGGTTGCGCCGATCTACCAGAGACAGAATAATTTGTAACCCATTTCTCCAATTGGCCTCTAAGATCAACTTGTCTAATTTCCCCATTTTCGATAACACGTGTAATAATAGTGTTAGAGGATTTTAATAGTGTGGATAAGTCAGCGACATCTCTGTCGTCCACTATCCTTTTATCCTTCATATAACATACCTTTCTTTGTAAATGGGGTATAGGGGTGCAGGTGTATCCAGTCCTATTAAATTAGATTGATTTTCTTTTGCATTGCTAAGTTTTTGTGTGGTTGTTTTTTCCATCATCTCAATTTCCTGACACAGAACATCAATGGCATCTGGTTCATTACTAGCATGGACAACCACATGCGCCTCATTTACCCTGCCCTTCTGGTCAGAGTGTCAGACTGTATATTTTCAGTCAATGCCTTTAATTCTTTAGACTGAATATCCTGCACTACGTTAATGGCCATAAGATCTTTATTGCTAGTATCTATAGGGCTAGAGGGATTAACCGTTAAGGGTAAATAGACTCCAATCGGACCCCTACCACCCATCATCCTGATTGCTAATGATTTAAAATCTTGTTGCCAGCCTAGTGCATACTTCAGATAAAGCATCAATTTTAGCTGACATAGTGAGTAGTGTAGAGTGTAAATTAAGCATGTTTCCCAGATCCTTCCTTACAGATGCACTTAGTGCGGATTATTTGTTTCTTCATCTGTTTCCTGATCCGTATCTTCTGATTCGGAAATTAAGTCTGTTAAGTTAGGAGTTGCAGATAAATTAGTGGGTTTTATAAAATCCATATCGGTATAGGGCGGCCCCAATGAATTCCTTTTAAAACTATTACATATGTTGAGGAGTGAACCATTATTATCAATGGTAAATGAGCGCAGGGAATCACTCAAAGTTACTTTACTACGTGTGATCTTTGGTAAGTTAATTTCAGTTTGTTCTATGTTAATATCTGTTAAAGGGGGTTTAGGGTTAAAATAAAAAGTAAAAGGACGAACTAAATTAGTAATGTCATTCGGTTCCATGTGTTAATATCTCTGCAAAAATATCACGATACAAAAATATCGCCATATTTTTGTGGCTATATTTATGCATGGACCCTTCAAGGGACACCCCCGCAACCTCTGCATTATTTTTAAATGTGCAGGGGACATCCCCGCAACCCTCGCTCCCACAAATTATCCTCCCCAAAATATCCCCTATAGCGTTCCAGACGACCATATATACGGCAATATTGTTGGTGGGGATAATATGTGGGGATACCTGTCATTCTTAGCGCCATTCACATCCTGCCTACCCTTTTTAATTTTGGAGAATTTTTCAAATGATCATGTATTCGAGAGGGACTCTGCATCCTTTCACCCAATCGTAAAGTATCACTCCTCAGACCCGTGCATTTTTGTCTCTGTTGTAAAGTCATTCTAGGAAGCCATTTACCAAAGCTTCAGAACTACTTCCCTTAATCTCCACAAACAATAATGTCGTATTCAATATCGGGCAAAGATAAAAACAAACCAAAAATTGGGAAACGGTTACAATAACAAATACAATACTCATTCCGTAAAATAATAATGAATGGAAATGCATTCAATGTTCGCAATACAATCTGCAAATATCATGAATAATAACAGAGCTCAAAGGCACCCGGGGCCGCAGTCGCTCCGCATAAATAATAGCAAGTCACAACGTGTATGCGTGTTGAGTATTCATTAGAAAAGTTGTTAAGAAGCAAGTTGCGCAGCAAGAAGCAGCGTCCTCTCATCCACAAGAGTCAGTAGGGGAGGCCCCAATCTCTCTACCAATTTAGCCACACCAAAAATGCAAGGCAGAACGTGGCGCACAAACATGAATTTAATAAAGAGCTCAAAGGCACCCAGGCCCGCAGTCGCTCTGCATAGAGAATCTCAAATCTCAACGTATATTCGTGCTAAATGATCATTAAAGATAGTGGCCCTCATTACGACCCTGGCGGAGAACCATGGTGCAATTTGCACCATGGTCCATGGCGCTAAGCTGCCAACTCCGCCATGGTGGTTGGCGGACTTACCGCCCCATTCCGACCTTGGCGGGGCGGTAAGTCCCCAATCCCCATTTACCCTTCCCCATTCCCATTTTTGCCCCATAGGGTATAATGGGAGTGGGGAAGGCGTTAATTACGCCACCGTAAATTACGGTGGCGTAATTAACAAGTCCCGTAGCGCCATGGATTTTTCCGCCTGCAAAAAGCAGGCGTAAAAATCACCATGGCGCTACGGGAACTCGTACTCAGGCGGAAAGGGGCGCCATGGTTTACGCCGGCGTAAACCCCTTTCCGCCAGGGTCGTAATGAGGGCCAGTGACATTCAGCGGGAAGCTGCACTGCGAAGCACAGCGTCCCCCCGAAGCATAAAAGGCAGCCGGCGAAGTCCCAATCTCTCACAGCGAATGACCACACCAGACAGAGCTCTAAGCAGGCACCCGGCCCGCAGTCGCTCTTTGTAAAAGGTATTGAATAACCACCAGTCACCAGTTAAACAGTCATGAGGAGTCAAAGTTAACTGGAAATCAGAATGGAATAAACATAATTTCTTTTCTTTTGATGCACAAGGAGCTGGGAGGCAACTGGGAAGTTCGAGCCCGCTTCACAGTATTAATTATAATAATAGTAGTGGTAGTGGAGCCGTGGAGCCAGATAAGACAAAGTTGGTTTAATCGGAATTGCTGGGATTACTGGCTAGCCGAGAAAATCATACCGTTTGCCTCTTTAGCTTGGTCCATGAGGTCCACACGGACTGCACAGACTGCAGTATCCACTCTGCAGCAACTCTGCGGCCGCTCCGCGGAATGAAGGGGATTATGTGGTATGCCTCAATCCTCCTCCAGCAGTCATAGACAGGAAAAAAAAGACCTCCAGTGAAGTGTTCCTCGCAGACTGTAGTATCAACTCTGCAGCAACTCTGCGGCCGCTCCGCGGAATGAAGGGGATTATGTGGTATGCCTCAATCCTCCTCCAGCAGTCATAGACAGGAAAAAAAAAGACCTCCAGTGAAGTGTTCCTCGCAGACTGTAGTATCAACTCTGCAGCAACTCTGCGGCCGCTCCGCGGAATGAAGGAGATTATGTGGTATGCCTCAATCCTCCTCCAGCAGTCATAGACAGGAAAATAAAGACCTCCAGTGAAGTGTTCCTCGCAGACTGTAGTATCAACTCTGCAGCAACTCTGCGGCCGCTCCGCGGAATGAAGGGGATTATGTGGTATGCCTCAATCCTCCTCCAGCAGTCATAGACAGGAAAAAAAAGACCTCCAGTGAAGTGTTCCTCACAGACTGTAGTATCAACTCTGCAGCAACTCTGCGGCCGCTCCGCGGAATGAAGGGGATTATGTGGTATGCCTCAATCCTCCTCCAGCAGTCATAGACAGGAAAAAAAAGACCTCCAGTGAAGTGTTCCTCGCAGACTGTAGTATCAACTCTGCAGCAACTCTGCGGCCGCTCCGCGGAATGAAGGAGATTATGTGGTATGCCTCAATCCTCCTCCAGCAGTCATAGACAGGAAAAAAAAGACCTCCAGTGAAGTGTTCCTCGCAGACTGTAGTATCAACTCTGCAGCAACTCTGCGGCCGCTCCGCGGAATGAAGGGGATTATGTGGTATGCCTCAATCCTCCTCCAGCAGTCATAGACAGGAAAAAAAAGACCTCCAGTGAAGTGTTCCTCGCAGACTGTAGTATAAACTCTGCAGCAACTCTGTGGCCGCTCCGCGGAATGAAGGGGATTATGTGGTATGCCTCAATCCTCCTCTAGCAGTCATAGACAGGAAAAAAAGACCTCCAGTGAAGTGTTCCTCGCAGAATGTAGTATCAACTCTGCGGCCGCTCCGCGGAATAAAGGGGATTATGTAGGTATGCCTCAATCCTCCAGCAGTCATAGAAAGGAAAAAAAGACCTCCAGTGAAGTGTTCCTCGCAGAATGTAGTATAAACTCTGCAGCAACTCTGTGGCCGCTCCGCGGAATGAAGGGGATTATGTGGTATGCCTCAATCCTCCTCTAGCAGTCATAGACAGGAAAAAAAAGACCTCCAGTGAAGTGTTCCTCGCAGACTGTAGTATCCACTCTGCAGAAACTCTGTGGCCGCTCTGCGGTATGAAAGGAATTATGTAGGTATGCCTCACTCCTCCTCCAGCAGTCATAGACAGGAAAAAAAAGACCTCCAGTGAAGTGTTCCTTGCAGACTGTAGTATAAACTCTGCAGCAACTCTGTGGCCGCTCCGCGGAATGAAGGGGATTATGTGGTATGCCTCAATCCTCCTCTAGCAGTCATAGACAGGAAAAAAAGACCTCCAGTGAAGTGTTCCTCGCAGAATGTAGTATCAACTCTGCGGCCGCTCCGCGGAATAAAGGGGATTATGTAGGTATGCCTCAATCCTCCAGCAGTCATAGAAAGGAAAAAAAGACCTCCAGTGAAGTGTTCCTCGCAGAATGTAGTATAAACTCTGCAGCAACTCTGTGGCCGCTCCGCGGAATGAAGGGGATTATGTGGTATGCCTCAATCCTCCTCCAGCAGTCATAGACAGGAAAAAAAAGACCTCCAGTGAAGTGTTCCTCGCAGACTGTAGTATAAACTCTGCAGCAACTCTGTGGCCCCTCCGCGGAATGAAGGGGATTATGTGGTATGCCTCAATCCTCCTCCAGCAGTCATAGACAGGAAAAAAAGACCTCCAGTGAAGTGTTCCTCGCAGACTGTAGTATAAACTCTGCAGCAACTCTGTGGCCGCTCCGCGGAATGAAGGGGACTATGTGGTATGCCTCAATCCTCCTCCAGCAGTCATAGACAGGAAAAAAAGACCTCCAGTGAAGTGTTCCTCGCAGACTGTAGTATAAACTCTGCAGCAACTCTGTGGCCGCTCCGCGGAATGAAGGGGATTATGTGGTATGCCTCAATCCTCCTCCAGCAGTCATAGACAGGAAAAAAAATACCTCCAGTGAAGTGTTCCTCGCAGACTATAGTATAAACTCTGCAGCAACTCTGTGGCCGCTCCGCGGAATGAAGGGGATTATGTGGTATGCCTCAATCCTCCTCCAGCAGTCATAGACAGGAAAAAAAAGACCTCCAGTGAAGTTTTCCTCGCAGACTGCAATATCAACTCTGCGGCCGCTCCGCGGAATAAAGGGGATTATGTAGGTATGCCTCAATCCTCCAGCAGTCATAGACAGGAAAAAAAGACCTCCTGTGAATTGTTCCTCGCAGACTGCAGTATCAACTCTGCAGCAACTCCCCTGACTTGGGAAGATTCAGGCAGGGTGGAGCTTGGTTTGAGGGACCAGCATCAAGAGTAGCTTTCCCAAACAGAGGATTTACTTGTTCAGTGCACGCAGAGACCAGGCTGCGCCATGTGTCAATGCGCTGTACAGTAGCTTTTACAATTGTACAATAAATCATTGCACCAACGTACAAACGGATCTGACAGCAATGACCGAGAGAAATTAGCCAACAGTCTTGCAATTATTTGCTTTGATGACTCCTAGTTATTTAATTGGACACAATGAGCAAAAATACAAATTTGCAGTGTGCCTGATCTCTCCGGTTCTACCGCCACCTATTCCCCTACGTCACGCATGACATATGTCTATAACAATGTGCTTGGATTCCCCTGTTGCTAAAGCGCCACCTAGAAACTGAAACTGATTGTGGACGAAAGTGCCACCCATGAGCCTAAAATAATGGGGTCGCCATAAAGCACCACCCCTGTGCAAAAACCATAGGTGCTGCTAATGTATGGTGAACCAGTGGGGAAAGAAACATGTGTACTAAGGACACCTGCAGACTTTGCCTCTAAAATACTTACTATCTCGGTACACTGTACACCACTGTCAAGCATGTGGTACTCAAGATATGATGCACTACAACTCCCATGGTCCTTCACCACTAACTATGCTGATTAGGGATGATGGAAGATGAAATCTAAAACATCTGCAGGGCCACACAATTAGTAACCCTGCTCTGTATCAATATATGTGCCTCCCTATGTGGCACTAAAGGCCAAACTATGATCCAAAACTAAAAAAGGGCACATAGTGTAATGGGTATATGTGTATTTGTCCCAGGTCGTATTGGGCAAGGAATTCTGTTTTACTTACCCACATTAGCAATGTGTGGCAGATTCACAAAGTTATTGTTACGCATGTGCAATTAATGTGATGTGTAAGACGCAGCATGTCTTCATAAATTACAAGTGGACATGGCATTCATGTTGAAGAATCATGTCCTACACAAGCGTGACAATGTCAGGACTCACGGAGAAAGCATAGTCAAGCCAACATATAGGTAAGGAATAGCAAAAAAGGAATCTACTTGTATTAACTAAACATCATTTAGTAAACTAAGTCTCCGGAGGATAGCTCAGGGACAACCTGCTCGCCTTGGACACAAGACGACACAGAGCACCACAGGTTTTATTCTGTGCTTAGAAACCTTTGGGTATGGTGGGGCATGGCTTGGCGCCATGAAGAATGGCGGCCTGACCTTCGCGCTCCGCTCCGGTGGAGCTCTAATTTTCTTTAAATCCCTATCTTATCTGACATGTTGGCCTTAACTGTTACTCGTACAGCTTATGCTTGACTTTCATTTCCTTGCAAAACCTCCGTAGCTGGGCCTTCAAGCCACGTCATCCCGCTAGCTGCGCGGACGGCGCCTCCTGTCAGCTGTGCGGCTGCAGCATCGGAAGCTACCCGCTTCTTACAACGGTAACACTTTTACTTCATAACGCCAAGGAATACATAAAGGGAAACGGTTTACAATAGGAAATCTTTCACTTCATGACATCTTTTAATATTTCAATATTTTTGGACACTTTTGGTGACTTTTATTGACAAAAAAGAGGAAAAGATGGTGAATGACCTTTTCCTTTTCCTTTTTAAGAAAAAACACACACTTGTTTTGTATCTCTTTTGCGTTAGCCCACATAACATTATTCCCCTCCAGGCCAGTGAATTCTTTTAGCCGGACTGCAAATAATATCACTATAAATACTACGCTTGTAGGGAGACTCGAGGAGTAAAAGTGGGAGATAAAGGAAAGCGGAAGGAGGGGAGAGAGAAGAAAGTGCAAGGAAATAGAAAAGGAGGAAGAGAAGGAAGAAATTTAGAGAGCAGGAAAAGGGAGGAAGAACAATTAAAGAAGAGCAGAAAAAAGGAAAAGGAAGAGAAAAGAGGGAATAGCAGTGGATGAAAAAGAGTAGAGCCAAAACAAAAAAAAATAAAGAAAACTTTCAAGCTCTGCATAATGACAGCAAAAAAGTGCAAATTAAAGAGGGGCCATCTCGATCTTCCGTTACCCTTAAAAGACAAAAGAGTGAATCTCCTATACCTACAGAGGCTGCAATGGATCCTGTTATGCAGATCATTTTATTAGAAATTAGAGCTCTAAAGTCTTTCATGGAGGACACTAATGCTAAATTGCAGCAACTTGATAACAAGTGGTCTATCTTTGAAGCTAGGGTGAATGAGGTTGAAAGACGAGTTGGAAATGCGGAAGATATCTCCCACAAAGTTAACACTCTAGAAACTACGATACTAGCTCTACAACAACATACGGAAAATCTCGAGAATAGAAATAGAAGAAATAACCTTTGCGTTATTGGCCTTCCTGAGGGAATTGAAAAAGATAACCCAACTGCATTTTTGTATATGTTCCTACCTAGAATTCTTAACCTACAAGCCTCAGTGCAACTTAATATTCAAAGATCACATCAAATTGGCCCTCGCAGATGCTCTCGAAGCTCCAAAGACTCGCCTAGAACTCTGATTCTGGCTCTCCTTGATTTTACCCATGTTACTCTCATTATGGAAAAAGTTAGACAAATTAAACAGTTAACATGGGAGGGTAAGGGTAACAGAATTTTCATCACACAAGATGTTTCCAAGGAAACTGCGGCAAGAAGGAAAGAATTTCTAACTTTTAGGCCAGTCCTTAGGCAGTTGAACGCTAGATATGGCATGTTGCATCCAGCCATCCTTAAAGTCACCCTAAATGGGCAAACCTCAACCTTCCAGAACAGACTTAAGAAGATATATTCAATAACAGAAGAAGAATGACATGGATATGTCGAATCCCATTACTTGAAAGATGACTAATACTCTGATCAAGATACTTGTTTTTCTTTTTTTGAACTGTTACTTTCTCCACCGGGGCGGGGTTTGGGTGGGCCTAATTATTTTTTTGGCTCTCCCCGCTACCACTTTACTTTGTACAACATGGACTGGAGTGGCTGTTTTCTTTTTACCATCTTTTTATCTGATAATATTTAGATATTTCATACCCTTACCAAGTTCCATGTTTTTACACTCTGTCGTATCCCTTCCCTTATGTGTTTTTCCCTATATGTTCTCATCTGTTATACTGGATACAGTACTAGACCTCTTGCTAATATTGACAGGGTAATTCATAGAATTTCGCAGAAAAGTGTCGCAAGCGGCTGGCGCAGAGTGTCCGCGTGCGATTGTCTGCGCCAGGCACGTGCGCTAAAACCGATTTCCGCGCACAGTGTATTCATGGATTTTAGGCTCCCAAACCAGCCGTGGCGCAGAGTATCGCAGCGACCCTGCAGCAGCGCCAGTAACGCCCCCAAGAACGCCCTCGCGCAAGGAAAAGCCATCAAAATCGCTAAATCATCGCAAAGGGCTGCGCTAACCCTGGGCCAGTTTACAGGGCTGCCAAACAAGGAACGCAAAGCGGGTAACGTGCATATCAGGGGTACGGGTGAAGTTATACACGCGATTAGCCAGGGTGCCAGGGTACGTGTATTTCAGGGGTGCGCGGGAAGTTCAACACGCGATAGTCCAGGGAACGTGTATTACAGGGGTACGCGGGAAGTTCAACACGCGATTGTCCAGGGAACGTGTATTACAGGGGTACGCGGGAAGTTCAACACGCGATTGTCCAGGGAACGTGTATTACAGGGGTACGCGGGAAGTCTTACATGCGATTAGCCAGGGCATGTGTAATACAGGGGTACGCGGGAATTATCACACGCGATTTGGCAGGGTACGTGAATTACAGGGTTGCGTGGGAATTATCACACGCCATTTTGCTGGGTACGTGTATTACAGGGGTGCGTGGGAATTATCACACGCGATTAGGCTGGGTGGGTCCTCACAGGTGTTCCCTGTACACCCTCCACGGCCCCTGCAGGCAGCCCACAAAACAGGGGACTACCCTGCACACCTGCTCATTTCCCCCTGCACCCCCACCCCCCAGCCACCAGGGGCACCCACCACCAGGCCCCCACCCATGTCTCCTACCACCCCCACCCCCCAGCAGTGCAGGGGCAGCCTCCACCAGGCCCCCACTCATGTCTCCCACCACCCCCACCCCCCAGCCACCAGGGGCAGCCTCCACCAGGCCCCCACTCATGCCCGACTCATGTCTCCCACCACCCCCACCCCCCAGCACTGTGGGGCACCTGACAGCAGGCCCCAACCCATGTCACCCACCACCCCCACCCCCCCAGTCACCAGGGGCAGCCTCCACCAGGCCCCCACTCATGTCTCCCACCACCCCCACCCCCCAGCCACCAAGGGCAGCCTCCACCAGGCCCCCACTCATGCCCGACTCATGTCTCCCACCACCCCCACCCCCCAGCACTGTGGGGCACCTGCCAGCAGGCCCCAACCCATGTCACCCACCACCCCCACCCCCCCAGTCACCAGGGGCACCCTCCACCAGGCCCCCACCCATGTCTCCCACCACCCCCACCCCCCCAGTCACCAGGGGCACCCTCCACCAGGCCCCCACTCATGCCCGACTCATGTCTCCCACCACCCCCACCCCCCAGCACTGTGGGGCACCTGCCAGCAGGCCCCAACCCATGTCACCCACCACCCCCACCCCCCAGCAGTGCAGGGGCATCCTCCACCAGGCCCACACTCATGTCCCCTATCACCCCCACCCCCCAGCAGTGCAGGGGCAGCCTCCACCAGGCCCCCACTCATGTCTCCCAGCGTGCTACGTGTATTCCAGGGGTGCGCGGGAAGTTCCACTCGCGAATAGCCTGGGCGCGTGTATTTCAGGGGTGCGCGGGAAGTTCCACACGCGAATAGCCTGGGCGCGTGTATTTCAGGGGTGCGCGGGAAGTTCCACACGCGAATAGCCTGGGCGCGTGTATTTCAGGGGTGCCCGGGAAGTTCCACACGCGAATAGCCTGGGCGCGTGTATTTCAGGGGTGCGCGGGAAGTTCCACACGCGAATAGCCTGGGCGCATGCATTTCAGGGGTGCGCGGGCAGTTTTACACGCGATTTCAGCAGGGTACGTGTATTTCAGGGGTGCGCGGGAATTCTCACACGCGATTTGGCTTGGTACGTGTATTACAGGGGTGCGTGGGAAGTTACACACGCGATTAGGCTGGGTGGGTCCTCACAGGTGTTCCCTGTACACCCTCCACGGCCCCTGCAGGCAGCCCACAAAACAGGGGACTACCCTGCACACCTGCTCATGTCTCCCACCACCCCCACCCCCCAGCAGTGCAGGGGCAGCCCCCACCAGGCCCCCACTCATGTCCCCTATCACCCCCACCCCCCCAGTCACCAGGGGCACCCTCCACCAGGCCCCCACTCATGTCTCCCACCACCCCCACCCCCCAGCAGTGCAGGGGCAGCCTCCACCAGGCACCCACCCATGTCACCCACCCCCCCCACCCCCCAGCAGTGCAGGGGCAGCAGGCAGTCAGGCAGCAGCAGGTGGGAGCGTGCTCGGGCTCTGGGGGGCAGTAGTTCGGCCTTCCGGGCAGGAGCGTGGTATTCCGTGTGCGTACGCGTGGCCAGCTTGGTACGGAGTGATTTGGCACGTGAAAATCCTGCACGTCAGCGTGAAAACTGAGGAAAGGCCCTCAGCGCGTAAGCGCGTCTGTGACGTGACCCGCACAGGTGTTTCCCACACAGCACGTGATGACAGAGCACACGTGGAAAGACTGCACGTCAGAGTGTAATCGCGTGTGATTGGTGGAAATGGCCCTACACGCAGAAGTGACAAAGCGTGTAATTGGTGGAAATGGCCCTACACGCAGAAGTGACAAAGCATGTAATTGGTGGAAATGGCCCTAGCGCGTACACGCCGCGTAAGTGACGCTGGACGTGTGGGCCTGTATAAAAGGTACGTGTAGAACACGTTTTCCTTGTACGTGCTTTTCGTGGAGAGCGAGTGGGTGAATTCTGTACTTCTTGTCGTTTCACACGCGATTTACTTCACAGCGTTTCAAGTTCGTATTCCCTGTTTTCTCTTTTTTCTCTTTTACTGGTTTACCTGGGCCTGTTCCCTCAAACAGTGTTCCCTTCTACTGTTGTCCTGTCTCCTCAGACAGCGTACAAATCTTCTTTTGGCAGGGGTGTTGCCAACCAAACGTGCTCCTTTTACACGCTCGTTTACCAGGCAGACGGTGAGTCACGCACGTATCTAACATCTGTGCTTGCCCCGTGTGTAGCCTACCCCTTCAGAGGTCATTCTAGGCTGCGTGTGACACGCATACGTTCATTCTTGTGTTACTGGGTGCCACAGCGTAGTGCAGGTTTTTCTTTCTGCACACGTGGTCTAGGAGGGGTTGCGTGCACGTCATCTCTCTTTTTTGGGCCTCCTGTGCGTTGCGTGACCCGTCATCTTTCCCCAGGGGTTACAATCAGCCTTGCTAGAGCACTAGGGTACAATTACCATCTGGTACCCAACCCCTTTGACCCCCAATTGCCCAGGACAATAGTCTACATCCACTCCCATACGCACATTAACATCAGTGCCATGGCTGGGAGGCGAGGATTCCGTAAGGGTGGCAAAGGTTGAAGAGCCACAAGTGGTGGCCGTGGTGGATCCGGTAGGGGACGTGGTCGTAACTTGCAGGGTGAGCCTGTCCCCCCATGTGTGGAGGACCAGTCACGGGCACCCATAATCCCCCCCCTCCCCCCCTCCCGTTGAGGCTGATGTGGCTGACACCATCCATGCTCAGCCCTTGTTGGACCAGCCCATTGTGGCACCAGACCTGGCTAACTCCATGGCTGACTTCCAGGTCAGCAGGGCTACGACACGTGCGCTGGTGCACGTTGATGCCATCATGCCACGTGGATCTGGGGCAGCAAGGTCATCTGCTGCACCAAGGAGGCAGGGCGGAGAGGCTGCAGGGGCAGCTGCGGCTCCATCCACCCCAGCCCTCACACACCCAGCCAGGACAGTGTCGGTCCTAGTCCATGCTGCTGACATTCCCCCTGACACCATCACACTAGAGCCAATGCCTGCACCAACTCCCATGCTGAGTGTGCAATCCCACACTCCTGATACAGAGTCCACCAGGGCTCCTGCCCCTAGTGTCCAGAGCGGCGCAGGACACTCAGGATCACCACCACCTTCCAAGCGGAAGAGGAAGAGTGCTCGTCCGGCACAGGCTGATGCCCCAGACACGGCTACACAGTCCGGCCCGTCCAGGAAGCCCAGCTTCACGGATGACGAACTGAATGCACTTGTCGAGTATGTGTCCGGACATGACAACGAGATGGTCATTGTTGCAGGATCCAAGACCACACCTGCACAACGCCAGGCACACTGGCAGACCGTTGCGGACATCGTAAGTGCCCTTGGAATCGTGAGGCGCACAGCCAATGATTGCTATAAGCGCTGGAATGACCTAAAGCGCAGGGCAAAGAGTAAGCTGGCCTCAAGTCATGCCGCAACTCTAGTGACTGGAGGTGGGTCTCCAGTAGTAGACATGGAACTCACTCCACATGAGTCAGTCGCTGGGACCTACGTCACGGAGGAACAGATCCAAGGCGTGGGAGATCTGGCTGATTACGAGGCATTGTCCGGTGAGTGCACATGCATGTGTGTGTCATCCATGTGCATGGTGTGTGTGTGAGGGCTTCTGTTTGTGTGCCAGGTGAGAGTGTGTGCGCCTGAGTCGTATGGGTCAGCCATGTGCTTCATGCAATACTTCCTGCGCAGCTGCATTTGGCCATAGCAGTATCCCTTCTGCCAACAGTAGACATCTAGCCCAACTGCACGCCAGTTGCCCTTGAAGTGTCACCTTGCCACAACATTGTTGCTTATTTTTCACTGTTCATTCAGTCAGATTGTTTGCATTCCCCCACTTTTACTAGCCATGTCGCTGT
The DNA here is from genome assembly GCF_040938575.1 of Ambystoma mexicanum. Classification (NCBI taxonomy): domain Eukaryota; kingdom Metazoa; phylum Chordata; class Amphibia; order Caudata; family Ambystomatidae; genus Ambystoma; species Ambystoma mexicanum. Next base: position 1,525,174,268 of record NC_090932.1, on the reverse strand, counting down.
CCACTAGTCACATGTCTGACATGGCAATGGTGAAGTGGAGTGACTTTGTTACCTGGATATCATTTGTACACACATGTCCCTGTGCAATTGGACCATTTCAGACTGGCAGCTCCAGGTGAAAAATCTGACCTGTCAGAATTAGAAAAGCAATTACATGCGGGAACTGGACTGAATGAATAGGTGCTGCCCTCCCCTCCATCTTCACTCAATAGCAATGGTACATGCCATCTGTGTGATGGCATGTGTGTTTCACCTGGCAATCACAGGCCAATGTGTGATGCCACTGCCAGGCAGCATGCAGAAAATGTGTTCATTTTCCATCTTGGTGTCATCAGTGTGTGCCATTTGCCTGCACTTCATACGCAGTGAGGGTGCATGCATGGGAGGGTTTTAGTCATGTGGGACATGTGTCAATCAAGTAGTGGTTCTCTTGCTTCTCAGCCCTCATTGTGTGCCATGGTGCTAATGCCTGTTTCCATTTCTTTGTTTTCATGTCTTTGCAGGGGAAGACGCACCTGATACTGCTGGGGTTGTGGAGATGGTGCAGACCCAGGAGGGGTCCGAGGGCCGACCAACCACCAGTGAGGGACGTGGTGTGGTGGTGGGGGAGAACCCACAAGTGCTGCAGGTCGTGCTCTCAAGGGGTGTCTCTGGCTGCACCTCCCCCGAGCTGTACTCAGGTGTTGATTCGGATGAGACCTACGTGCCGTCGCAGGTGAGTGTTCCAGGGAGGGATTCTGTTCTGTCTCACCCACCTGCACCAGGGTCAGAACCCTCCATGGGGATGTCAGTGTTGGCAGCTACGCCTTCGGTGGTTACGGATGCAGGGTCACACTCCGCGACATCTGATCCTGTTCCTGGGCCAGCAGATCAGAGGGGGAATGCAGTCCTGCAGCCTCAGGCAGTGCCGGCACAGCAAGGCGCAGTTCGCCTTGCCCCAGACAGGTGTGGTGCCCGCCGACGTGGTGGCCGTACGCCACCCGGCAATACCGCATGGGAGCAATCCATTTACGGTATGGCAACCCAACAGGCTGCATCATCCGAGATGATGGCTCAGGCCATGGATAGGGTGGCCACTTCCATTGTCCCCCCAGAAAGGCTGATGGAGCGACTAGAGCAGGCAACCGACTCCATCTGCCAGTCACACAGGGAGGACATGTTGGGGTCCAACAGGGACAGGCGGGCGGCACTGGCGACTCTGCAGGAGGCCATCTCCATTGAGTCCCAGGGCCACAGGGAAGCCCTGAGGCAGGAGCTCCTTCACCTCAGGACGACTCTTGTTGAGCTTGAGGCTTCAACACACCAAAGGACAGAACAGCAGCTGGAGCGTCTCACCCGTACGCTCTCAGCTGAGATGCAGGCAACGAGGGCGGAGGTCCGGGCATCCCGTGAGTTGTTGCATGGGGACCTCCGCACACTCATCCTCCAGAACCAGACCTACCACACCCGCATGCTTGCAGCCATGGAGGAGCAGACTAGGGCCTTGCGTGGGCTGCCTCCCATAGTGCAACCACCTCCGGATGCAGCTGCACAGGGTGATAATAGCGACAGCAGTGATACTCCCACAACAGGGTAGCCGTGTGGGCCATGAGCCCATGGAGGTGTTTTATTTTCCCAGGATCCACGCAGGTGGGTTCTGGTGTGCATCCTGTCCTCGGACCTCCTGGGTGGCCTCCCCAACCCCCCCGGGCCCATCAATGGCCATTTTTGATTGTTTCTTATTTTCATTTTTATTGTTATTTCTTTTATTCCCTATTTTTTTGGGACGATTTTTTGGCTTCCGTGGTTCCTGTGGGCATACGCTGCATTGTGGCTGGGCACATGCAGGCTTGTAATGTATTTGGTTCAGATGCTTGGGTTTGAGTCACACACACCCCTCCTGCTTCCCGTTTCCATGGGCTTGCAAAGGGTGTGCCCAAGTGACAGTGAATTACACAGTGACGTTGGACTCCCATGAGCTGTGTGGGCAGTCTGTAGTCAATACTGTGTATACATTCCTAGTGCATATTGCTGTTGTGTTGTACACTGCATGTTGCATTGATGTGTAACTCATCTTCTGTGTCTACCTCCCAATTTGCAGGTCCCTTCCTCATGTCTACACAAGGACCTCTAGTCTGGAGATGGGGTCCATGTTGGCAGCAGTGCACCTACAACTCTACATGGCGCCAACACTGCACAGTTGGTAGTGGTGGGAGTGCAGGCATTTCCAGGTGGTGAGACTACTAATATGTAACATTTGTGATGTCATGTTAATGGTACTACGTGCTCAAGTATGTTGTTGGTCCGGCATTGCTGTGAGCATTTCAGGTGTTGCAGGTTTCTAATAGGGACACTGTACATAGTGAGACTAGTGTCATGTTGTGGGGATTACTTTGTATACCTGCAATTAGCATGACATGGCACGGTGTGTCGTGTGGCGGTGCTGGGGTTGGGTTGGCTGACATGGCACTGTCCTCTTGTTGCATTTTGCAAGTGGGTAATCATTTTAGCTGCTTGAATGTGTAACTTCACAAAACTGCATTGGTGGTGTCTGTGTGGGTAGGGATGCACACATTGTGACACTTCCAGGTGAACAATCTCAGGCTGATATGGTATTCACAGTTCATTCTCCAGACATTCAGGATCAGTGTCAGGTTGAGTCATCATTGATTGTCAGATGGAATGTGCCAGGGCAGTGTGCACTCCACAGGGGTGTGATTTCTATGTGAAGTAATTAGCCACTAGCTGTGTACGGGCTGCCTCCCCCGTGCCCTTTCCCCTCCCATGCGCAGCGGCTTTGCATGTGGTTGGGGATGTGGGGCCACTACCATGTCCACGGCCAGGCCCCGGCGTGTTGCAACGTTGTGCAGGACACATGCTGCCACTATGATCCTGCACACTACTGGGGGAGCGTATAACAGCTGCCCGCCAGAACGGTCAAGGGAGCGAAAGCGTGACTTTAGCACTCCGAATGTGCGCTCCACTATGCCCCGGGTCGTAATGTGGGCTGTGTTATATCTTACCTCGGGTGGCGTGGTGGGGTTCCGAATTGGCGTCATCATGTGGGGGCTGAGAGGGAAGCACTGTCCCCTGTGGAGGTGGTGATTGGTATCATTGGTGGGGTTGTGACCTTGCTCAGTATCCAACATGCATGCATGTGCAGTGGCATACATACTCACCAAGCAGCCATGTATCGCCATGCCGCCCAGCTTCTAGGTCCCGGCTTAGGGTGGACATTCGGTAAATGAAGCTGTCGTGGGTGGAGCCGGGATAGTTGGCATATACTGAGGTGATGATTCCCTTGGCATTACATGCTACCTGCACGTTGATGGAATGCCAGTGCTTGCGGTTCCTATAGATGTGCTCAGATGCCCTGGGGGGACGGAGAGCCACATGGGTGCAGTCGATGGCACCTAGCACTTTGGGGAATCGTGCCACACCCTAAAAATCCAGGGCGGCAGCATGCCTTTCTGCAGGTGTTCTGAGCAGGTATATGTGCCTGCGGACTGATGGGCGTGCAGTCATGATGTTCAAGACCTGGTGTAGGCAGCGTGACTGGGTGGCCTGTGACACCCCACCCACTATGGCACTTGTCCGCTGAAATGATCCAGTGGCTAAGAAGTGCAGTACATTGAGGACCTTCTCCAGGGGGCTGAGTGCTTGGGAGCACAGGGTGGGTGATGTGAGGTCATCCTCCCACTCACTCACCAGGTCCAGTATAATGTGTGGTGGAAACCTGTACCTCCCATACACCTGGTCATCAGGCATCCCGAAAAGGCTGGTTCTGGGTGTGAATATTCTGGCCCTGACTATCCTCCTCCTCCTCCTTTGGTAGCCCACTGCCACTGCTGCTAGGAACGGTATGTTCATCCTGGCGTCTGAGCTTGTTATTGTTAAAGTGCGCAAATTTATGCTTTGCGCGTGTTCTAGGCGAGCGTGTGACCCGCGCACCCCTGGAATCCAGTTCCCAGTCCAATAGCGTGTGGAAATTCACACGCACCACGGGATACAGGTTCGCTGACGTACTTGCGTGTTTAAGTGCCCGCGCACCCATTAAATACACGTACATAGGCCAATCGCGTGTACGCGCACTTTTGTCCAATTACACGCGATGACACTCTGACGTGCAGTATTTCCACGTGTGCCCCGTCATCACGTGCTGAGTGGGGAACACCCGTGCGGGTCACGTCACAGACGCGCTTACGCGCTGAGGGACTCTGGTCCAATAGAATCGCGTATGCGTGCTGACGCGCTTACGCGCTAAGGGCCTTTCCTCGGATTACACGCTGACGTGCAGGATTTTCACGTGCCAAATCACTCCGTATCAAGCTGGCCACGCGAAAACACACGGAAGACCACGCTCCTGCCCAGAAGGCCGAGTTACTGCCCCCCAGTGCCCCGAGCAGCCTCCCACGTGCCATCTGCTGCTGCCTGCCTGCCTGCCTGCCTGCTGCCACCGTGCCCTGCCATTTGGTGCCTGCACATCAGCCATCTGCAGGGGTCCAGTTGCTGTGTCCACCCCTGCTGGAACTGAAGACTCCCGACTGGGATTACATCGCTCCACAGCCCAGCCCCAGGACCCAGTTGCCCACCCACACCTGCCTCTGGGGTTGCCATGTCGGGCACTTCCACATCTGGCACCAGTGGCAACCCCAGGCCAGAGGGGCAGAGGGGCACCAGCTTCACTGCCACCGAAGTTGGTGTCCTGGTGGAGCATGTCCTGGGGCAGTATGATGCCCTCTTTGGATCGTCCCGCGCCAGCAAGGAAGGACGGCAGAGGATCTGGGCCGACTGTGTGGTTGCCATCAACGCGGAGGGGGTGGCAACCCGCGACGTCCTGAAGATCAAGAAGCGCTGGGAGGACTTGAGGTCCAGGACCCTTGTGAAGGCCCGGCGCCTCGTAGGGGGGGCGGGGCCGCATGAGTTCCATCCAGATGAGGGTCCTGGAACGCGTACGCCCCGCGCTCCACGCCCAGATCCTTGAGAGGGAGGCCCGTCTGGAGTTGAGCGGTAAGTGTCCAAGCATTACTGTGTGAGACAGGGCATGTTGCGGTGTGCTGGTTCTATGATACTTGCCTGTATGTGTGCCATAGGCCATGTATGCATGTATGTGTGCAGGGACATCATGGTAATGCATGTGCGACCAGTGATGTGTGACCCACATGGTTGTTGCATGTGTTCAAATGCCGCATGGGGAGCCCTATGCAGATTTTGAACATGAGAGCATGCCAGTCTCTGTACCTGGACATGGGTGGGGGTGAGGGATGGGTGCTGATGCCAGGTACATATATGGTAGCCATGTCTGTGTGCCTGACCTGCGTGTCTGTGACTTGTGCATGCCATGGATGCATGACACATGTGTGTGACAATGCACAGATTCAGTGAAGCAGCCAAATTACCCTTGTATCCGCTGTGTTTGGTGTGTTTGGGGCCAGATGGATGTGACTGAGGTGAAGTGTGTGCATGTGATAGGCATGAGCCATGATGCATGTGAGTTACATATCATTGAATGTTTCAAGAGTCCATTGGACATGCATGGAAATGTCCATGGCATGCACCATGCCTGTTACTGTGTGTGTTTTGCCTGGACTGACCCATGTGTTGTGGAGGGACATGATGGAAGTGTACTTTGACAGTGGTGCTCATCTGCTATTGTTTCCTGTCTAGGGGACCATTGTACAGTGCCCTGATGCTTGTGTTCTTTGTCTCCCTCTACGCAGCGGCTAGTGAAGAAGAGGGCGGAGACGGCGCTGTGGAGCAAGGCGGCGGGGATGCCCCCACGGCTGCAGCGGAAGGGGTGGGTGAGCCCCCACAGGGGCCTGCTACGGTGGGAGACGGTGAGGAGCCATCCAGTTTGGTGGTTTGCACAGAGGAGGAGGAGGCCGCCACTGGGGCACACATGGGGCCTGGTGGGGGCATCCCTGCTGGTGCAAGTGGTGTAGTCCAGGGCCAGGGGCAGGAGGCAGCACAGGTCACCGTGGAGGGGCCTGTGCATGTCGCTGTCCCTGACCCTGTGAGTGCACCACCATGCACCAGCAGGGATGCCCCGTCCCAGGCCCGTCCGCAGGTAGAGGGGATGTCCATGTCACCTGACTCCCCTCCACCTGCGGACGTGGGAACCCCTGGCCGTGCGGAGAAGGTCCTGATTGGGGTCGCGATACGCACGGCTGTGATTCGTGATGCCGTGCGTGCTTCCCGGGAGGAGCACGCACGTCATCACGAAGTGCACCGTGCCGACGTGGCCCAATTGGGATCGGCCATGTTCGGGGGTTTCCTGCATGTGTTGGCCAATGTGGCGGCCCTCTCCTCCTCTGTGCAGGCTATCCACCAGTCGTTCTCCTTGCCGTCTTCCAGCCCAGATGCCACCAGGGCCCCCTGTGGACCTGCCCCGACCAATGCAGCCAGCTCGGTGGGGATCCCATCCCTGCCACAGTTGGGAGTCGGAGGTCCAGCAGGGGTGGACAACACAGCAACTGGACCCCAGCAGATGGAAGATGTGACAGCATCATCAGGCAGGGCACGTGCACGACGGCGTCGGTGGTTTCCATCAGCCTGGATGCCGTCGTGCTGGCAGAGGCAGTGGCGTCGGAGGCAGCAGCATGGCTCGACGTGGGAGGCATCATGGCTCGGGGCCATCAAGATCAGAGGGGCAGGCATCGGCCGGAGGGCAGGGCAACCCTGGGATGGTGGTGTCTTCCGTGTGGGAGCAGTTGGTCCAGCGGATAGGTGAGGAGCGGCAGCGGGCGGAAGAGGAGCGGCTCGCCATGGTCAGGGCGGAGTTCTCCATGCGTCGGGCGTTGAGGCGGGCTGAGTGCCTCGAGGAAGCTCGCAGGGAGTTTGAGCTGAACATGGGGTTATCCCTGCGAGACCTCGGGGCCAGGACAGAGTCCCGCCTCCAGGACATCGACATGGAGTTCGATGATGCCCTGGCCAGCAACATCAACAAGTGAGCCGCAGGACTTTCCCGCTGCCTTTGTATATAGTTATATAGTTAGTTAGTGTTAGGTTTTCTTTATTTGTTTTTATTATTTTGGACCGCTCGGACAATGGCCACTTTTTTGTATATATTTTTTTCATTAGGTAGTAGTAGATTTCCTTTATGGTGTTGGGCTCATGGACCCTGGTACATTCCTGTATTTAGTTTGTTTTTTGAAGGAACATTTTCTTTTTTTCATTATTGTGTTCACCATGTGGAAATGGTTTTTCATTCTTTTGCTTCTACTTGATATTGCTTTGGTCAACATTTGTTTTTGTATTCCTTTTTCGTTTTTTGATTTTTACTTTGGTTCTCCAACATGGACCATTTATTTTGTTATCCACATAGTTGTATGTTTGATTTGTTTACTTATTTTTAATCTTTAATAAATTTTTGTTTTTTACTTCCACTTGTGTTATTTTGTCTTTGGTTTCATACATGTCATGATATGGGTTTTGACATTCACTTGCAGCCATTGTGTATGTGTGTGTGACGGACATGTGTTCATTTACATACTTGCCATTGGGGTTGTGTCATGTAATTGCATTCACTATGTGGGTGGATGCAATCCTTGCCTCTGTGTTTGTGCTGGGTATGCTGCCCATTACTGCCATGATTGTGTATCGTCAGGACCTGGGGGCAGGGGGACATGGGTGGGGGCCTGGTGGAGGCTGCCCCTGCACTGCTGGGGGGTGGGGGTGGTGGGAGACATGAGTGGGGGCCTGGTGGAGGCTGCCCCTGGTGACTGGGGGGGTGGGGGTGGTGGGAGACATGAGTGGGGGCCTGGTGGAGGGTGCCCCTGGTGGCGGGGGGGTTGGGGTGATAGGGGACATGAGTGGGTGCCTGGTGGAGGCTGCCCCTGCACTGCTGGGGGGTGGGGGTGGTGGGAGACATGGGTGGGGGCCTGGTGGAGGCTGCCCCTGCACTGCTGGGGGGTGGGGGTGGTGGGAGACATGAGTGGGGGCCTGGTGGAGGCTGCCCCTGGTGACTGGGGGGGTGGGGGTGGTGGGAGACATGAGTGGGGGCCTGGTGGAGGGTGCCCCTGGTGGCGGGGGGGTGGGGGTGATAGGGGACATGAGTGGGTGCCTGGTGGAGGCTGCCCCTGCACTGCTGGGGGGTGGGGGTGGTGGGAGACATGGGTGGGGGCCTGGTGGAGGCTGCCCCTGCACTGCTGGGGGGTGGGGGTGGTGGGAGACATGAGTGGGGGCCTGGTGGAGGCTGCCCCTGGTGACTGGGGGGGTGGGGGTGGTGGGAGACATGAGTGGGGGCCTGGTGGAGGGTGCCCCTGGATGGTGGGGGGTGGGGGTGGTGGGAGACATGAGCAGGTGTGCAGGGTAGTCCCCTGTTTTGTGGGCTGCCTGCAGGGGCCGTGGAGGGTGTACAGGGAACACCTGTGAGGACCCACCCAGCCTAATCGCGTGTGTAACTTCCCACGCACCCCTGTAATACACGTACCAAGCCAAATCGCGTGTGATAATTCCCGCGCACCCCTGAAATACACGCGCCCAGGCTATTCGCGTGTGGAAATTCCCGCGCACCCCTGAAATACACGTACCCTGCTGTAATCGCGTGTGGGACTTCCCGCGCACCCCTGAAATACACGCGCCCAGGCTATTCGCGTGTGGAAATTCCCGCGCACCCCTGAAATACACGTACCCTGCTGTAATCGCGTGTGGGACTTCCCGCGCACCCCTGAAATACACGCGCCCAGGCTATTCGCGTGTGGAAATTCCCGCGCACCCCTGAAATACACGCGCCCAGGCTATTCGCGTGTGGAACTTCCCGCGCACCCCTGAAATACACGCGCCCAGGCTATTCGCGTGTGGAACTTCCCGCGCACCCCTGAAATACACGCGCCCGGGCTATTCGCGTGTGGAAATTCCCGCGCACCCCTGAAATACACGTACCCTGCTGTAATCACGTGTGGGACTTCCCGCGCACCCCTGAAATACACGCGCCCAGGGTATTCGCGTGTGGAACTTCCCGCGCACCCCTGAAATACACGCGCCCAGGCTATTCGCGTGTGGAACTTCCCGCGCACCCCTGAAATACACGCGCCCAGGCTATTTGCGTGTGGAACTTCCCGCGCACCCCTGAAATACACCTACCCTGATGGAATCGCGTGTGGAACTTCCCGCGCACCCCTGAAATACACGCGCCCAGTATATTCGCGTGTGGAACTTCCCGCGCACCCCTGAAATACACGTACCCTGGCTAATCGCGTGAAAAACTTCACGCGAACCCCTGAAATACAGGTAGCCCGCTCTTCCAGGCCCGATCGCGTGAAAAACTTCACGCGAACCCCTGAAATACAGGTAGCCCGCTCCCCCAGGCCCGATCGCGTGAAAAACTTCACGCGAACCCCTGAAATACACGTAGCCCGCTCCCCCAGGCCCGATCGCGTGAGAAACTTCACGCGAACCCCTGTAATACACGTAGCCCGCTCCCCCAGGCCCGATCGCGTGAGAAACTTCACGCGAACCCCTGTAATACACGTAGCCCGCTCCCCCAGGCCCGATCGCGTGAAAAACTTCACGCGAACCCCTGTAATACACGTAGCCCGCTCCCCCAGGCCCGATCGCGTGAGAAACTTCACGCGAACCCCTGTAATACACGTAGCCCGCTCCCCCAGGCCCGATCGCGTGTAAAACTTCACGCGAACCCCTGTAATACACGTAGCCCGCTCCCCCAGGCCCGATCGCGTGAAAAACTTCACGCGAACCCCTGAAATACACGTAGCCCGCTCCCCCAGGCCCGATCGCGTGAAGTTGTACCCTGCTGAAATCGCGTGTGAGACTTCCCGCGCACCCCGGTATACACGCACACGTATTTTTTGTCAGCGGGTGTCCGTGTTTGTGGGTACCCCTTTGCACGTCATTTGTCCTGGAGGGCCACAGTATAGGACATTCATCATGGCAGTATATAGGTGCTATTTGTTGGCGCACCTTTTGGCGCACATTTCTTACAGCCGCAGAGACGCTACCGCCTGCTTTCTTGTGGCGGTCGTGTTTGTGCCTGTGCGCTGGTTTGAGCGTGTGCTTTTTTGCCCTATTCTATTCCATGAATACGTGTTGTAGGCGAGCGTGTGGGCGTTCCGCGCACTTGTGCCCTGTACTTCCCCCGTGACGCCCACGTTTTTGCAAGTTGTTCCCCATTCCGAGTGTTACGCCCGTGTTCCGCCTACTTTTGTTGCGTGCGCCGCGCTATGTGCGAATTTCGCTGTGGCCTGTGCGATTTTCGCTGTGACCTGGCGCACGCTGTTAGATGGCCTGTGCGCCAACGTGCGCGGCGCACTTTTTTATCGCACATCCGCTGGTTTTCTCGCGCACGGCCTTCCATGAATCGACGTGCGCTGCTTTTCGTGCGAGTTTCGCACTTGCACTGCGATTTTCGCTATTCCACTGCGATTCGCATGTTTTTGCCCACTTGCGCCGCGCTAATTATTCCATGAATCGGCCTGTGAGTTGGTATTCCTACACTGTAATTATTTCTTTTCACTTATATCTCATAATGTATGACCTCACACCACATACTCATGCCTCTTAATATAGTTTCTTGGAACATTAAAGGTCTACATAATCCAATAAAAAGACAAAAAGTACTATCTCACCTCAATAGACTAAAACCGTCAATTGCCTGCCTCCAAGAATCACATCTTACTAATGAAGAAGCAACAAAACTCAAGAGGCTTTGGTGGGTCAAGTTTTCTCAAGTGCTGCTAATGGAAAATAAATTGAATTATCACACTAATTAATAAAGCTCTTAAATGTAAAGTACTCTCGAATGAATCTGATGACTTGGGAAGATGGGTTTTGCTTAAATTGTTAAGTAATTCTAAAGAATATACTATACTCAACGTTTATGGCCCAACATCCCCAGACCCTAATTTTTGGAGACAACTCAGGAACCATATGCTTCAGCGTAATCCCCATAATTTGATTGTTTGCGGTGACTTAACCAAATTATAGACCCCTTTTTAGATAGAAAATCCAATGCCCGATATACTAACACTACCTCCCATAAACAATTCATTAACTTCATATCAGAGTTAGGTCTTAGTGCTACATGGCGTCTGACTCACCCTACTGATTCCAGCTTTTATTTTACACCCCATAACTCCTTTTCATGATTTCATTGTATTCTTATTCCAAATTCCATGGTTAGTCATCTTCTTACAGCCCAAATAGAATCTATCACAATTTCAAATCATGCCCCTGTATATCCAGCTTGAATCCCCCATTATTTTTTTTATTTTTTATTTGTTTTAATTGTACAAAACAATTTTTACAAAAAAGATGAAGTGCAGAAGGAAAAGAGAAGAGGAAAAAGCTCAAAATTAAGAAAGAGTAGAAAAGAAAACTTCTGACAGTCCGTCCTCCAGCAGAAAGAGGTTGAAGATTCTGGGTAGCCAAGTTGTTCATGTAGCTTCTTGTATGATCTCCGGGGGCCCTCCAGTTTTCTCATCTAAACCAAGTTGACCAAAGAAGTGCACCACAGCTATCTCCCAGCAGGTCTTTTCCCCACACAGTAGGCGCGCCCACCAGTCATCCCCACTGTAAACTCAGAGGTCCTTGAAGAAGTGGCCAGCCAGGTTTGTCTAATCTTCTCCAAGCCCATACATTCAAGTAGTAGGTGCCTTCTTGTCTCCATGTGGGTGGAGGGAGTACAGAATCTGCATTTGTTTGATACGGCTTTCCCTCTTATAGCCAAAATTTCATTTGTGTTTACCAGGTTCAATCTGATACGCAAGAAGGTTTGCTGAGTTCGTTGGTCAGGGCATTTTACTAAATAGGGTATCACCTCATTTAGTTTTTTGGGATTCCGTGAGATATCTTCAAGCAGGTTACACTGATTTGCTAGATCACCTGTCTCAATCCACTCCATTTCTAATACCTTTGCATTTATCTTTGTAGGATTGGATAATCAGTTCCTCTTCTGTGCTTCTCATTTTTTCAAGCAACAGACGATTTCGAGACCTCCAGGTGAGTAACCTCTCATTTTGTTCTTTCTCCATTTCTTTTTTAATGATTTTCAGAATGGGTTTTGCAGATGGATCAATTACCTTTCTGAATAACATCATGGAGTTTCGTTCCACGAGAATTTTCATTGAACTTTGGCTTAATTCTCTCCTTATTGCGACCGTAGGAGTCGATTTTGGCAAGTTTAAAACTTTCCACCTTTTAACCATAGGTTTAGTGGTAATGCAGGCATTGCTTCAACGCCGTAAATTACTGTCGGGAGGACTTTAGCCTTGTAGAAATTCACAATGGGGAGTGCTGAAAAATGGCCAAACTTTCGGTTGACTATTTTTGACTGGCTGATCAAGGGTTTGAGTTTATCGTATAGATGTTCCTGCATCGGAAATTCAACCCTGCTATTGTTCAGTATGATTCCTAAATATTTAAAGTTTGTTACTTTCTCCAGGCGTGTTCCATCTGCAGTTAACTTGATGTTATTTTTGGTGTTTCCTCTTTTTCAAATGACATTACTTTTGTTTTTGATTTATTTAGTTTTAATTTGTTCTTTTCCAGGTAGGCGAGTAGTAGTACAACTGCCTCTGCAAGCCCACTTGCGTCTGATCTACTAAGATAATGTCATCTGCATAGATTACTCTTGGAATTTTCTCGTTTCCTAACGAGGGAGGAAAAGTTCTGATCGAGGTCTGAGTGTTCATGAAATCCGATGTATATAGAATACAGAGCGCGGGTGCCAGCGGGCAGCTCTGTTTTACCCCCTGGGTGGTGGGAATTTCTCTTGATAGGTCTCCCGATCTATTGAGACTGACCCTTATTGAAGTTTGGGAGTACAACCCTTTTATTGGCCCCAAGATTGCATTTGGGCAATTTCGTTTTCCAGCTTTTTCTAGAGAATTTCCTGGTCTACCCGGTCAAAGGCTTGTACCAAGTCGATGAATATTAGGTACAGCCATAGTTTACCTTCTTTTACTTTTGCTTTCAATGCGCTCAGTAACAAGATATTGACCGTTGTGCCTAGACCTCTGACGAAGCCTGTTTGTAATGGGTCGAAATTTTCTGTTTCGTTTATCCACCCGTGTAGGTTTTCCAAAGCTATTGAAGCAAATATTTTTCCTATCGTATCGAGCAAAGCAATAGGTCGATACTGGCGTGGGTCAGCTTTGTCTCCCGTTTTAAAGATTGGCACAATGGGCCTCATTAGGACCCTGGCGGAGTGGGTTTCCGCCAGCGCTAATCGCGGCGGACCCGTCCGCCGTACTACGAGTTCCCTTAGCGCCATGGCGCCGTTTTTCGCCTGGTTTTACCAGGCGGAGAAAACCATGGCGCTACGGGACCTCGTTGTTAATTACGCCACCGTATTTTACGGTGGCGTAATTAACTCCTTCCCCACTCCCATTATACCCTATGGGGCAAGAATGGGAATGGGGAAGGGCAGAATGGGGATTGGGGATTTACCGCTCCGCCAAGGTCGGAATGGGGCGGTAAATCCGCCAACCCCCATGGCGCTATCGACGGCTTTCCGCCGTGCTTCGCGGTGCATTTAGCACCGCGAAATCCGCCAGGGTCCTAATGAGGCCCAATGTGTGCCTTTCTCCAAGATGATGGAATGTCTCTGGCCTTTACTGCTTCCTCGAAGATTGTACTAATAAAAGGTGCCTAGAATTCCGGGTTCTGTTTCAGTTCGAGGTTCGTGATTCCATCTGGGCCTGCGGGCCACGAGTTGTTCAATTTTTTTATTTTTGCCTTGATTTCCCGTATAGCACATGTGATCATCCATTTCCCTTCCATTTATGCATTAGTGTTGGCAAAGGTGAGTTCTGCATTGGTACAATTCCTTGTAATGGGATGCCCACCTTTCCTCTCCAACGCCGTTTTGCAACTTCCCACTGGTTTCGCCTCCAGTAGCTCGTATCAGTGTCCAAAAATCTCTAGATTTTTTTCCACTCAGGACGCGGAGCATGTCTTCGGAATCCTTTTGATATAATATATGCCTATGGTTTCTCACCCATGCTCTGTAACTTCGCTCTTCCTGTTCCAGCTTCTTTAAGATCGTTGGATCACTTCCCTTTTTAACTTGCCTCTTAAGCTTTCTCATTGTTAGCCTTTTTGACACTAATGGGGCGTTGTACACATGTGCTTTTGGTTTTTGGAACCCTGTTCCTTTTTTTCTTATTAGGTTTGAAAACTTCTAGCAGAGGCTGGTAAACCATCTGTGTTTGTTGGTTTGAGCCCCTTTCCAGCTGGATCAGGTATTTCTCTGTTAGCATTTGAATAGCTTTTTCATTTAGGCGCAGTTGATTATTCCTATTGTGAAGCTCCAAGTCCGATGTCATTTTTTCTTGGGGTTTCTGGGTGGATTTCCACCTTGTTAACAGCAAGTTATGATCGGTGTTTAGTGTTCTTACCACTTCAAACTTGTCAATTAATAACAGTAGTTCCCTTGAGACAAACGTGTGGTCAATCGTCATCCCTCGGCTATTACTTTCCCAAGTCTGCACTATGGGGCCTGTTTGATGTCTCAGAATCTCCCATTAATTCTAAGCACTCAAATAGATGGCGATTAAATGCTAGCTTACTGAATGATGTTTCGTTTGTACCGTTTATAACCACTCAACATAATAACTACTTTGCTGAAAATAAAAATCAAGACACATCCATTACAAATAATTGGGATTGCTACAAATCAGTTCTTAGAGGTAATATTATATCATGTGTTGCCAATAAAAAGAAAAAACTTAAACAACAGTCAGAATCTATTCTTAAGCAACTAAAACCCTTGGAATTACAATTTTCTAGTACCAATTCCCCCCTATTCTTAAATATGTCCTAAGGTTACGATTTCAATATAATAAAATTGTTACTCAATACTCTTGTGCAAATATGCTTAAATATGCTTAAATATAAAGCAAAAGTATATCAACTTTCCAATAAGGCTAGCAAATCTCTGGCTTCTTACCTCAAATTAAAAAAAGAAAGATCCAGAACTGTGGTCCTTAACGATCATCTAGGTAATATAAAATGCTCAGACAAAGTCATCATTCAAATATTCTCAGGGTTCTATTCAAAACTGTCCACCTCTGAAGCTACTCCCAACAATGTTTGTGTTGATGATTTTCTACATAATTTACCCAGGAACTCCTATTCCCCAATAGACCTTCAGTCACTCAATGCTCCAATTATCCCTTCTGAAATACTTCTAGCTATTAAACACCTTAAGAAAGGTAAAGCCCCTGGTCCGGATGGCTTCCCCTCTGACTTCTTTGCTCCTTTGTCCAATGTATTAATCCCTAAACTTAGTGAACTCTACGCTCATTTTATATCAGAAGGGAAAGCTCAAGGTTCATTTCTTGAGGCTATGCTCATTGTTTTTCCCGAACCCAATAAAGACCCAGAACTCCCTCAAAACTATTGCCCTATTTCTCTCATCAACACTGATGTAAGATCTAAGCTAAGATATTGGCCTCCTCCTTTTTTTATCTAATCTCCTTAAACAAGATCAAGTTGGTTATATCAAAAGTAGAGTGTCCTCATCCAATATCAGACTCCTCTTAGACATCATAGACCTAATACATAACTCTAAAGAACCCCATGCAGCGATAGCTCTCAATGCAGAAAAAGCAGTCGACAGAGTCGAATCGGATTTCTTATTTAAAACTCTTAAATGGCATGGTTTTGGTCCCCCTTTTTATCTATGATTAAAATCCTTTACTCTATGCCAAAGACTGCAATCTATGTAAATGGGCTACTATCTTCATTTTTCCCCTTATCAAGAGGAACACGCCAAGGTTGCCCCCTTTCTCCAATCCTTTTTACTTTAGCAATCCAACCCTTTCTAGAAGCCATTAGGCAAAATTAAAATATCATAGGAATTCAATGTAATCATCTTCATATCAAAGCGGCAGCTTATGCAGATGACGTTCTTCTCTTTCTTAAAGATCCAGAACAAAGTGCTCAACATTTACTTGATATCATCTCAACATTTTCGAAAGCATCGGGCTACAAACTTAACATAGACAAGTTGGGGATTCTTCCCCTCAACATATACTGTACACCACATCATACTCTTTCCCTAGGAATGAAATGGTGCCCCAAAGGTTTAAAGTATCTTGGGGTTCATATTTCAGCCTCTATTAGTGACATTTGCAAGATAAATTCAGAAATTATACTGGCCAGTATTAAAGAACTAGTCACATCATGGTGACCCCTTTTTCTCTCCTGTTGGGGCCGGGTGGAAGCTATCAAGATGATGATATCCCCTATTATTTTATATCTCCTATACCTGCTCCCCATTTCCCTTCCCCTTTCCTTCTTCAAATCCATAGACTCCTGCCTGCTCAGATTTCTACGGGAGAGGAAGAAGCACAAATTCTCATCATGCAAATTAAAAAAGTCCTGCTCTTTAGGTGGTGGCAACTTCCCAGATTTTAGGAAATATCACATGGGCTTTGTCATTAAACAAACACAGATGTGGTTTGCCCAAGATGAATTAGAATGCTTGCCTAATTGGGTACATCTGGAGAGAGCCATGGTTTCCCCAATTCCCTTAGCAGACCTTAACCTTATTAAAGGTAAAAACTAATTTACTAAATACTCCTGTATTCGTCAGTCTGCACTTTAACTCAAAATGTAAATGTTCCCAGCCTTAACTACGCTGTCCTTGTTTACCTCCCCTTTCATTTGGATTAATCCCCTAATACAAATTAAAGGTAAATCCATTTTTGGAAGCCATGGCTCTGTAGAAATATTACATTTTGTAATCAATTTTTCTTGCAGGACTTTCCCTCTTCCTTTAAAGATTTTGCCATCAACTATCATATGCCTGCCTCTTTCCTGAAACAATATATGAACATTATTGCTGCCCTTTTTGAAAATTATGAATTACACATACATAACTCCAATATCCCTGATGCGCAATGGTTATTATATATGCTGAGCCCTACTATTACGGCCTCTGCCTATTATAAAATATTGACATCATCGTCTCCTGATCCAACGGCTGGCCGCCTACATAATGACTGGAAGAATAATTGCATACTATCGGATCTTCAATTATGTTGACCCCCACAGTGCAAATGCATCTCTAAGATTACCTTTTCAGCCAGTTTAACCCAAACCCTTTTCATCTTCCACCTTAGAGCCTTCATCACTCCTGTTTCCATCTTCAAAGACGGACTACTACCTGATGACTTTTGTTGCTTACATGTCCAAGGCTCTTTTAAGCATATGTTTGTAGAATGTCAACATGTTAAGTCTTTTTGGATAGCTGTATGGCACACTATCAAATCTATTTTTAAATTTAACAAGACTTTTGCTTTGACTTCCTTACTTTTGGAAGTTCCCTTTTACAATTTACTCCAGCCAACAAATATGCACATTTTCTCTTTGATTTATGTTTAATGTTGGCAATTCAAACTATTACTATTCATTGGAAAAACTTAAATCGCATTCAGTATAACATTTGGTGGAACAATATCTGTAATATTAATAGATTAGAAAACTGTACAGCATCCTCTCCAGATCTTTTATGAAAACATCAATTGAAATGGCAACCTTTTCTTGACTTCCTATCTAATATTGACTCCCATTAAGGTTAAATAAGCATCATTTGCAATGTTACCATGTAACCCCTCTTTCTCTCCCCTTCCTTCCCTCTTGTGTGTGTTATGTCTTGTCATGTCCTGTCTGTTTTTTCATTTTGTCTGTCACCCACCTCTTATAGTTTAAAACATTCTTTAAGCTGATATTGTACTCAAGTTCTTATTTTATTCATACCTGGCCTCACTATATTGTTAATTAACTGTTTCATATATTATTCTATTTTCTATGCATCCTGTCTATATTTATCACATTTCCTAATATTTATTAACTGCCATTTATGTTTATTTCCCATAATAAAAACATTTAAACAAAAAAAAAGAAACCTTTGGGTATTAAGCGCGTTATAAATAACCTATCATATCATATCAAACTACTAACTCTCAAAGTATTAGTTAGGCAGCAAATTAACCAGGATCGGGTGGTCAACACTGTCGTATACCGCATATGCCGTGGGTAAAACCAGAAGGAAACGTTCTGCTGGTGGATGTTCATCCAGAGCCGAGAAGAAGTTCTGTCTGAATGCCGGACAAGGTCGATCCTGTGTGAAACCCGACTGCCGCCCATGGGATAGAACGATGCCCTTGCATATTATATACCTGGAATTGCTCAGCGGCATCAGCCCTCCAATACATTTGGTAAACTACGCAGGTTTGTGATGTGCCAGTGCCCTTCGAGTCTTCTGAGAGCTTCCGTAGTGGGGCGTTCAAGGCATGCTTAAAGAGATTGATTGCCAGGCCTTCACGAAAAGAGGCTTTCATCAGGCTGAGAAGATCGTGCATGCGGGTTGGGAAGAATCTTTTGAATCTGGATGTTGTGCAAGGATCTGCTGTTGTATTAGATTACTTTATCCTCAAAGCCAAAATACATTTGAGGCTATTCCACTTGTTTGGAAAGGCTGCAGGTAAGAGGGACTGGATATGCGGGTGTCTCTTCAAATTGGTGAAGGCTCTGGGCTACTCGTGATCTTCTATCAAAGGTTGAGCGGTTTGGATGATAACGGGCACCTTCTTCCCGGTTCGATGGATTTACTAGTGAACCTTGTAAAGCTCACTTTTGACATTCGGTGTTTGAAGAATTCAGATATTACATATGATAACATTCTAATGGTCACATCTCCATTGGAATCCATGAATAGCCGCTTCGCCCACTGCATGAACGTGATATTTTAATGGCTTCCCTTGGCATGACCTCATCACTGACCGCCCTCTTATCCATGACAAATTTCTCATTCCCTGGCACCCCATAGGGTAGAACAAGCAGAGGAGAGTGGGACACACACAGGAGCTGATATTGTGATAAGGAAGATCATGTCCCCCTACTTCCTTCCGCATGCGGCACTGCAGTGCTGCCAGTCAGTGAGAAGCGGGAGCCACGGGTAAAAGGGTAAAAGGGTAAAAGGGGGGAAGCCTCCTCTGCCTTGTCATGAACCCAGCCCTTGCCACTTCCTTTCCTTATCGCTTGCCTCTCCGGCCCCGGTGAAACAGGAGTGTAAAGGTTGGGAGGGCATACAAGTCACGTTAAGGAAGAAGTGGCTTAACCCTATTGCCAACATCGGCTCCCATATCTAACTGAATGGCAGTTACTGCAGGGGTGGCACACACTAGCTTTCAACTCCCACTGAAAGCGTTGTTCAGTTTGGGGATGGGCAGAAAGGGGAAGCTGCCTGGAACGGCAGGGATGCTTTTTACCACCAAAAAGCTCCTAGTGGTAAAAAGAATGTGTAGTAGAACATTGTGCATTTGCCTTTTAGCCCGCTGAAGCAGCCTATATCATACATTGCATTGCACCAACACGGGAGGAGCTTCTAATGTAAACAGAAAGGGACGGAGAAGAAATATTGGAAGGTTGGAAAAGGCCTTACACCAGCCATTGTTGGCTCTCGGCTGCTCCACTGTATTCACGGGTGCTCACAACAGTGTAGTAGCCCCTCGTGCCACCTGACTCGCGAGACCTCGCCCACCCCCACTACCCGGTACAGCTGTACCCCTCCTCTGTGCCAATCTGTATCCTGCCTCCCCCTGTACATCTGTACGTTGTTACCTCTGTAAAGCGCTCTGTTATGTATCTGTATTGTTCTATACCTCTGTAAAGCGCTCTGTTGCATCCCGAAGCTAGGTCTACTCTCAATAAATACCATAATAATAATAAGGTATTGGCATTGAAGGTAGATCTACATACTTTGACAGATAACTGGTGCATCAAATTCATTATAATCCCTGATTTACGGAGTATCTCTGTAATAATTATATCTGTGAAGGGGGATGACAGTGGTAATAAAAAAAAAACGATTATCCCTAATAAAAAAGAGTAACTGGTGCATTCGATAGGTTCTTTATTTACATTTAAATGGCAACCTGCATACTCCTTTTTCTATTGGTTGAAAACAAATGAAGTGTAAATGAGTACATAAGGAAAAGAGCACTACAGGATATAGAGAGTAGCAGCGATGAAAGTGACCAAACGTGACTACAAGACTTGCTGTGTCTAATGGAATCAATGTCCCAGTCTGGAATTGCCAGACAGGTAAAGATCAGAGGTCGCGTAAGGTAATGCGCGATGCAATTATGTCCCCGTGTTTAATCAAGGCGTTTGAAAGCCTGCAGAGCCGGCGGTGCAGTGCTTGGGAGATAGGCTGTCCATGAATCGCCCCAGCTCTGTAGTATGCAGAGCTGGGAATAGTGTCCCACAGAGCAGAAGGCGACAAAATGTGGTTCTTCTCATTAAACGTTCCTGTCTGGTAACTTGATAAGCTCAATCAGTGATTCGCCGCAGCGTGGGGCACAGTTCCGCTGCTGGCAGCAGGCAGCAAAGTGGGGAACAGACAAACATATACATGTGTGCCTGCCGAGCATTATGACTATGGTGGTAATGATAAAAAATAAGATTACAGCCCACCATATTATGACCACTGAGGTATGTACCACCTGTGGTATTCCTTTGGAAAACTGCAGGAGGTAATTACCACCTGATTATATGGTTAGATAAGGGAAAAAAAGGTTCCAAATTAGGAGTCCTGCCGTCCCCTGCACACTATCTACATACGCCGGGAAGGCGGTAAATGATTCAATTAATAAAAGTAATATACTCTTTGAGCCAGTACTCAATTTAACAAGCAATATGCAAGACAGTTTTTATAAAACAAGATTATTTAATAAACAAAGAATATTTTAGGCAAAGAACATCAGGGAGTCCAATGTCAATGGCTGGCGCATTTCGCGGTAGTCCCTCTTCTTCAAAAAGAGCCTTGTTGGTCTGTTGATTGAAATCACACATAGAGAAAAGAGAACATATTGGTATATATTATAACCCATGGTTGGATACCTCATGAACAATCCTCTCATTTTTAGCTCCTCTGCAGAATTAAGGGAGGCTGCATTGGGAGGCGAAACGAGGTAACGCAACGGCACTGAGGGCTTCCTGGTAGAGAAGGCCCGCTGGTGGCTCTGTCCGGCATCACAGAGGTAACTGCCACATGACGATCTTGTTGTGAGGCCAAGATGAGTTGTAGCATGGTGCCTCTTGAAAGGAGCACCATGCCCAACGGAAGGAGAGGAGCCGTGAACGGATACAGCCGTCCTACACTGAAGGTAATTGAAAGAAGACCCCGTCTCCGCCTCTCCTTTTCGGTTGGGGGTTTGTCCACCTGGGACAAGCGGTGGAGCCGAGTTTTGAAGCCAGGAGGGCGACACCACACCGATGGGGTCAGAGGTGCCGGGTCACTAACATTTCCTTACTTTTTGCGGGTACAACTAGGAACTGTTCATTTTGTTAACATTTGAAGACCTGAAAAATGCTTACTTCCCTGCCTCAAGACCTCCCAGGTAAATAGGCTCTATATCGCACTACAAGGCAATCCTGCAATAGACGCATCCCGCCCTGTCTGCCCCAGGGCCAGCCAATCCCTGCCCTGACATCACATGACATCCTTGGAACTTGCTTCGAGTTTATTTCTTTTGACAGTCAAAATAACCTTATCTGTAGTTTCTGAAATAAAAGCATATTGCTAGTTTGGACAATATGGCCAAATATATCAACAATGAAAACAAGTGTGAAACTTCTGAAAATACAGCAGCAGTTTGCTGCAGTCAGCAAAACACAATCCCCATTTTTTTGCAATACCTGCCACAATCAGATTGTTTTTGCAAACACAAGTTTCAAAAAGACCTTTTACAAGCAGTATGTCTACCAATTACATCTGGGAAGAGATGTGTTCAAGACCTGAATTGCAGATTGGTCTCAAATCCCAGTTTCTAGCTGACTTAACCAAAGTGTGTGCTCCTCGCCATACTCTTTTATACCGTCTCACTATACCTTCTCTGCCAAAATGAAGTCTATTTCAGGTAATTCAGCTCCGTCTCCATCTTGCTCACGAAAATCTGTTGTGCTGGCCCAGTTTCTTCCACAGTTCTCATACTGTTAAATGTTTCTACGCTTCTAACACTTGTATTTGTGCGCATTAATGGGGAGGCAAGGGCAATGTATTTGATATGTTGGAACTAGATTAGTTTTCCAAAAGAAAATACCTGCAAATTCCGCCGTTGCACTACACTTGATGTATAGATGCCCAGCCCCATGTGTGTTCTATATTCTGGAACACACCACATGTGTGTAGAAGGTAAACATGGAACGTGGCTTGATAAGCAGGGGCCCAGCTCTGTACCTATCTCCCTACAGGCAATCACTAGAAGACACTTTCAGTTTTACTAAATGTGGAAAAATGCCCCTTGCAATTTAGTTGTATAGCGCCACCAATAACATTACCAAACTAAGCATGGATTAATAATAATGGTTATTTAGAAAAATATAGATACGTTAAAATCGTGGGGTCTTAATACGTTAACTTTTCCTCTGCACTTTATAGTAGGCGGCTGTACAGACAGAGAGGTCACTGCACTGTTCATATGTTTTACAGGACATGTGCTATTGCTCATGCTATGGCACGGGACAGGTGCGGGGAGCCTGCTGAGAGTGCCCAGGGCAGGGGGGCATTGGGAAGAACTAGACTGAACCCAAAAAGTATATACTAACTCAGTGACTTATAGATGTGCAGTCTACTACTACTGGCTCTGCCTCAGAATTGGTGCAGTCTTTTAATGGATATCAACGTCAAATCAGCGCTACCTAACCTCACGTGATACAACAGAACACTCAGGGCCTCATCACGAGTTGGGCGGTAACGCCGGCGCTATTAGCACCGGTGCTAACAGCCCTACCGCCAAACCTATGGCGCTATTAGCGCCGGATCACGGGTTTGGCGGAAGGGTTATTGCCCATTCCCCATTGGGCCCATTTGGGAATTCCTCATTCCTCATTGGGCCCACTGGGGAAAATTCACGCTATTACCGTGGGCGGATTTGCCGCCGGCGGTAATCGTGCCGAAAATCTGCAATTTTGCCACGGATTTCCCCCAAGCTCAGAGCTGGGGGGAAATCCGCCAAAGCCCTGATCTGGCGGACCCTTAAATGCAGCAGTAATAGCCCTACCGCCGCATTTAAGGGTTACCGCCAGACTCGTGATGAGGCCCTCAGTGTTCACCTGTCCTGGCTGTCCAACATGGAGAATACATTAGCAATTTGACAATCAGCATACGGTATCATGTTGTGTTGTGTTTCTTCACCTAATTGTCAATCAGCAGCACTGCACCATTCCCTTACCACCCCCTAACCTGCCTTACTTACCATCCTCTCAGCTGGCTGATCGCCATAACCCTTCACTAGCCTTCTGTTGGACAAAGCACATGCTCATTATGTTGTGGACAATTCTTTCTGGCTCTTGGAACGCCCTTTGTATTCCTGTTCTTAGGCAGCTTTTCAAACCAGCAGCATCCATTGAACAGGCCCCAGTGTTTGCTGTTGCATAATGGTGCTTAAGCTGAGCTGCTGAGATTGTTGTTGATGGGCATTTTCAACAGGTGTTATGTTATGTTATACAAACTTATATAGCGCACGGTCACCCGAAGGTACCATGGTGCTGGACGAGAGAAGAAGCAGCTATCCAATGAGGAAGAAAACTCAGTCAAACAGATATGTTTTTAAGGCTTTTCTGAAAACCCAGTGATTTGAAAGATTTTTCAAGCTCAAGGGAAGACTATTCCACAGTTGAGCCGAGGCAACTGAGAAGACCCGACTTCCAATGTGTGAGCGTCAAACCACAGGGGTAGCAAGGGAGACCCAAATGATGTCCCTGAATCACCCCCATCATAGGCAAACTACATTGGCTTCCTCCCCAAGCCAGGATACTGCCCAAGCCTGCATGTATCATCTACAAAACAGCCACGAGCAGCACCACAGCGAACCTGGCAGCTAAGCACCACATATTTATACATTTGCATTTTTAAAGCACTCACACAGCCCAGAGGCATCGACGCGCTGTTACAGTAATATGTCTTAGTTGTGTATTTATAAAGTGCTTAATACCCAGAGGTTTCTAAGCACGGACCCGGGAATCGAACCTGTGTTGCTTCCTGCCGTCTTGTTTCCAAGGCCAGCACATTGCCGTTGAGCTATCCTCCCGGGACGATCTGGAGGCACACACTCCTCGCGTAGCCAAGCTACAGGCCAGTTGAATTACAACTTGTCCGCAAAGAGACCCACACACAACCCTTCTCTTGTCACACACCCTCTGGAACTCCATCCCGGTGTTGGCTCGGAATGCCAACACAATTCTCCAATTTCACAAATTTTCATTAACAAAAACCTTCCTATCCCTATCTCTACGAGGGGTTTCCCTGACTCAAAATTTATAATAAAGGATCCATCAGAATGTCCGTCCAAATAAACTCCACCGTCCTGTGTCACATCCTACTTCTAGCCCTCACAAAATATATCTCAACGATAAACTAAAACAAAAGTTCTTTCTTCAGGAGGATGGCTCCCTTCTCCTATTGCCTGGATAGCATCTCAAAAATGTTTCTCTCAAAAATAAAAATGCCAGGGGGAATGCCTCCCTTCCCCAGGCTTGTGGGTTTCACACAGCCCTTATGCAAGCTATTGTCTCCAGGAGAATGATCCCTTCTCCTATTGTAGCTTTATACAGTTTCCATTAAAGCCAGGGGGAATGACTCCCTCCTCCTAGTGTAGTTTTATACAGTTTCCAAGAAGGCCAGGGGGAATGACTCCCTCCTCCTGGCGTCTCCAGCACTACTCTCAGTTTGAGTCCAGGAGAATGCCTCTCTTCTTCAGGTATTGCTTGGATTGCTTGGTACAGTTCATAACAAGGCCGGGAGGATGACTCACTTCCCCTGGCGCCTTTAACCCAACTCCTGGTTCAGTACCAGGAGAATGACTCCCTCCTTCGAGTATTGCATGGTACAGTTCACAGCAAGACTACAGGGAATGACTCACTTCCCCTGGTATTGTTTGGAACAGTTATTTCTCACTGCTTTCAGCTTGATATAAACTTTGTAGCTTTGGTTTGTTGTTGGCAAAGTCCCAAATCTTGTTGGGGTCCAGACCCTTTTTTGGTTGTCAATGATTCCCTCTTTTCCAATATAACAAGGAAAATTTCCTATCATGCTCTCAGTATCGGTTTCTGGGTCCCAGACCCTTCTCTGGTGGTCAGTGGTTCTCTCTTTCCCACTGCATTGAGGAAGATTTTCTCTTATTTTCTCAATATCCTCTTTCAGGTAAAAGACCCTTCTCTGGTGGTCACTGGTTTTCTCTTTCCCACTGTAATGGGGAAGATTTCCTCTTATGCCCTTGGCATCTGCTTTCGGGTCTTTGAGGAAGGCATGGTATCAAAAGCAGACACTGACATAGTGGATGCAAGTTTCAAAAACCTTTATTTAACTGAAAGAGATTTGGAAGCTGCCTATCCTGCCCTGTCTCTAGAATGGGAGTAATCTCAACCATTAAATCAAACAAAATAGTCCACGTCAGTCTGGCCAAAATAAAATGGCCTATACTAAAATAAACGAACCCTACCCTCCTTCTCAAAATTACAAAATGTGTTAAGGGAATACAAAAGAAAAATAGTGTCTCCAAAAAGAAAACTCACAATGGCTTCAGCATTAACTCCCTTGCCCAGGTTCAACACCACAGGGCCTAGAGAGTATCTAAAAAAACAAAGGATAGGTTGATGGCACCATTTTTATCAGTCTCGCATACTTTGGCTTACTGGTACAAATCAACAGTAGAATTTTAGGCTTCCATCTTCTGGTAGTTCAATCACTTCCTTAAGGCTTTGCCCGCCTGACCATCAATATTCAGTTTACATTTTATTTTCTCAATTTCTCACAGTTCTGCACAGGCTTCCCTCTGCCAGGCTGGAGGCTGTCTCATCTCCACTTCATCACACAGTTCTGCAAAGGCTTCCCTCTGCCGAGCTCAAACCTGTCTCTTCTTCATGGGGGTTCCCTTCACCATGTTTTATCTACTGTATCCTTTCACTGTCGAAGACTTTTAAAACTGCAAAGAATTTACATAAACCCCTGCATGACCACTTCGACCTTTCTTACAACAATCCTTCAATTCTCAATCTTCTCTTGCAGCACTAATGCCTCCTTGGTACTTGTAGTTCTTATTCTCTTTATCTTGCCTTTTTGTCCTTTTCCAAAGTTCTTATATTTTTGCCCTCTTGACGCATTCACAGTTAATGTATTTTACTTTCCTCTAATTCAACTTTCTTTCTTTATCGCGGTTACTTTCTTTCCTTTGGTCTCCGCTGAAATATCTTTCAAAACTCATAACATTTCACAGAGACTTTCAAATGTGCCTCTTCGCCTCGCAGGACCACTCTGTTACTTTTTATCCCTTTCTTTCATTAATTGTCCTCTTCATCCCCGTTTTATCAGCACACGCGCAACCTTCAACTTTCAGATTGCAGTCACTTTCCCTTTAACATCAACCAGATTTTTGTTTGATGCGATAACTCACCTAGCGTGTTATTGGATTTCTTTAATCTTTTTCCTGCCACTCAAGACCATTACCAACTCCTCCTCTGCCTCCCCCCCACCTCTGCCGTTCACCCGGGAGGGTCGTGGGCTGCTCCTTGGCAACTTGAATTTTTCTTTCCTCTGCTCACTTGACTTTGTTATTCAAACGCTCACAGCTTCCCGAAAGCATGGAAATCATGCCTTGAATTCTCTTAATCCTCTCTGTGGCTGATGAGCCCTTTGGCTTTCCAACTTCCACAGCCTTGATCGCATGAGCCTCTGAAGAGCTGCTCCTTCTCGCACTCAGCCTCGCTCAAATTGTGCCTGTGCAGGCCACCTTTTATCTTCACAGGGAGTGTTAATAAGTGGCAGGTGTACCCTGTTAAAGCTATGTGCCTGACTCTGCCTTGCCTCATTACAGGGAGAGGGCCAATGCAAGTCTGGGGAGGTGATCTTTCAGGTCTCATTTCACATCTACCTCAGTTCAGTACTGTTCTTAAGATAGACTAGGAAGGAATATGGGAGTTGTAGTTTACCAGAAAAGAAGCTGGCATAGGGGTTAGATTGGTTGTGGAAAATGGGGATACCATGACTCACCATCGGGTGCTTCTCTCCCCACTCCCTGAGGACCACATACCCAGGTGATCCTCCCTTGCTTGTCCACCCCCAAAGCTGGGATCCAGAAGTGATGGCCTTTCCCTGGCCACCTGAGCACAGGATCCCCGTGGACTAGGTTGGCAAACACCCTCTGGTTTTTCACAGGTCCCAGGTCCTTCTCTGGTGGTCAGTTGTTTTTTCTTTCACATTTTGACAAGAATGATTTCCTCTAATACTCTCAGTATCTGCTTTCAGGTCATAGACCCTTCTCTGGCTTCCCACTACTGAATCGAGAGAGAACTTCGCAAACCAGCCTCCCTTCTAGCCTTTCGTCCCTTCCGTGTCTCCCGTGCCTCATGTTACCTTGTGTGGATTGTGGTATGTCAACTGGACTACCTGGGACTGCAGGTCTTCTCTCTGGCTTTGCTGGTTAACCGTTGTGGCTCCGTCGGCTGCGCTGCACTTCTTTCAACAGTTCCACAGCTCCACTCTCTTGCCTGGTCTGCTGCCCGTGTTCGCTCCTGCAGAACGCTTGGAGGACTCCCATGGCATTTCACCAGCGTCCTCATCCCCACGGTCATTCGGCAGCGCCTGGACTTGCACTGGTTCACCGCCACACCTGCTGCCAGACCTGGTGGTGTTTGACACGGCTGTGCTTGACACGGCTGGATTTGACACATTTTGTAGTCCTTTTTTCCTTTTTATACATAGTCTGGAGTTCTCCCAAGCGGATTGTAATAGTCCTTTGTCTCTGTTAACAACTGACTCCTTATGCCTCTTCGGGGCCACCACATACCAGTACAAGCACAGTTAATAATCTGCATGTCTCCTGTGTTCTTCTTCGCCCTAGTACTTTTTGCTTTAGAGTTATCTCCTCTAAGGAAACAGTACATGGACTGACTTTCATTCAAGTGGTTCTGAACAATGGGAAGGGCTAGGGAATGTTGGGGAGTGATAACATTCAATGGGCTGTACCCCAGGTGATTGTCATTGTCCCTAGAGGGCAAGTCCCTCCCCATGAGGTCCTCCCACATTAAACCACCCTTAGGGGGACTATTGGGTAGCGGCCGCACCTCCCTACCCTTATGGGAGTGTCTCCCCTTTTGGGAGAAGTTACTACACCTTGTGAATCGTCACAAGGTACAGACATTTGGAATTAGATTTTTTGTTTTATGACACTGATGAGAAGGGTAAGTATAACATTTACAATATATTGTTTGACTATTGCAACATATTTATTGAAGACACATTTTAGTGTTTTTTTATTATTTTTTTTTAAATATTTATTTACAGAACATCTTTTACAAATTACAAGACAATTACCAGCAGATAACCAAAAATTTCAAAAATCACAGCAATTTTCCCCCTAAACTATGTACAAAGAGAGATACAAAACACAGCAAACCCAAACAAATCCATTACATCCCTGAAATACCCACCCACCACATATATATACCACCAAGTCAATACAATTGAAGAAATCTACCCCAGATCTTCTCAAACAAACCGAGTTTACCAAGTCTCCTATAGAGCACTCTCTCCAAATCCGCTAGCATATGTATTTCAGATATCCATGTCTCAAGATTCAAGGTTAAAGTCGCCTTCCAATTTCGCAAAATAATCTTCTTACCAGTCATTGCCCCCCTGAACAACCATTTCTTCTCATTTTGAGTTAGGCCATCCAAATGCTCATCACTTCCCAAGGGTGAGGGTTACTGAAAGACCTTAACGAGCACACAGAGTAAAGGACACTTACAAATCACTCCCAGTCAGGTGTATGTATATTAATACCAAGAATGCCAAGTATACGAAAATTCGGTGTGAGAGTGCCGTGAACACAGTGCTTGCGATGCACCAAGTTTATAGGGCCTCCTCGTAACGACACCAGTGACAGAGCAAAGGTCCTGCGTAAGATGGTCAGCCCATCAACCAGGGACACTTCCAAGAAGGCTTACTTGCAGGGTTTGATGAAGGTGCTGAGAATAGTTGGTCCCACTATTCCAATGGGTCGAAGCGTCTTTGCAGACCTTCTAGGATGACCAGATGCAGAGGGGTCCAGCGCGACAACAGCGGGTTCAGGGTGCCAAACCTTCCAGCGGGTCTACAGCGGTTCCTCGACTCTGCTTCTTAGTGTCAGGATACTTGGATCCTATCCTTCATTCAGTGAGAACTCCAGAGATTGACATGAGTGTTTGGGGCCTTCTCTTATCCAAAATCTCATTTGTGCCAAAACGAAGAGGACCCAATGGGAGATCTGCTCACATACAAGCATACCATATGTGGACCAATCATGGACCACGGTGGTCCCAGGCATTTACAGCACACCAGACTCTCTGGCAACCAGGATGTGTATTGGAACCAAACAGTCCAGCTGACATCCTGGAATCACACACACAATGGCTGCAGAAGCCCGGGAAAGCTTGACATTTTGTGGGAGAATGCATGCCCAAATAAGGACTGACCTGGGTCGGCTCAACCTGGGGAAGGTGAAGGGGCAAGATGGCCAAAGGACAGGACACAGAACCTCATGGCATGGCCATTTTGAATCCAGGCCACCTATTCGTGCCAAACGTGGTAAACGCGGTTTACCTGGCAGAAAAGGGTTAAAAATACATAAAAAGTTAAGCTGCCACTAGCCCTGGCCTCTGGAAATGACTATTAGTCCCAAGTGCACTGCACTGTAAGGTACATTGTGCACTTGTTACATTTTGCAGAAAAGTTGCAACATTGACAAGGACTAAGGGAAACAAAGGGGGTCATTATGAGTTGGGCGGTAAGGGATACCGGGCACGGGTAAGGAGACCGGTTCCGGTAATCCCTTACCGCCCAATTCTATGGTCCCTTAGCAGAAACCGTAAAGGACATGTGGTCTAACCACACGTCCTTTACGGGTCCCGCTAAGGGACCAGGGTGCTAATTACGGGCCTGCTACTAGCAGGCCCGTAATTACCGCCTTCCCCATTCCCATTGAGCCATATGGGGGCTCAAATGGGAATGGGGAATGGCTGGTTGAATGGGGACTTACCGGGTCCTCCAGGGTCGGAATGACCCGGTAAGTCCCCATCCAACCAGACCGGATCCAGTATTGGAGGCAGCCATGGCGCTAATAGCACCATGGCTGCCTCCAATCTCGGAATGACGCCCCAAGTCTCCCAGTACTGACTGTTTTTAAAGACATTACAGTTTGCCCATAAGAGTTGAGCGAACAAGCCCAGGGGAGTGCAGCAGAAGACTGTGCTCCTCTGGTAACGTCAGACTATGGTGTTTAAACAAAGCACAATGTTGAGGTGTACACAACTGTGGGGAAAATTACACATGAAATAGAAATCTTTCCTAACACTTGCCCCTCCCAGAGCAAGCACAGGAGGAATTAATCCACCCCTGGATGAGTCTCATGTTCAGGTTGGTTAAACATTCTGGACAACCTATCAGCATTGCAATGTTGGACACCTGGCCCATGCTCAATAGTGAAGTAAAAGCCTTGAAGGATTATGGACCACCTGAGCAACTTTGGATTCTCTCCCTTCATGTTAATTAGCCATTTTAAGGGCTTATGGTCAGTTTGCACAGTCAAGTTGGTCCCATAGAGGTAGGGCCTCAGATTCCTTAAGGTCCACACAACAGAGAAACATTATTTCTCTACTGTGGACCATCTGAGCTCTCTGTCCTTAAGCTGGCGACTAATTAATCCAATAGGGTGTTCCTTACCCTTCTCATCTGCTTGTGATAGTACAGCTCCTATCCCAGTGTCAGAGGCATCTGTCTGCACAATAAAAGGTCTTTGGTAATCAGGGGCCCTGAGAACAGGGGCTTGGCACAAGGTGTCTTTTAAGCCATTGAAGACATTCCCACACTCTTCAGGCCAAGTTACCTTCTTGGGTTTCTTAGGAGTGGTGAGAGCAGTCAGAGGGGCAGCTATAGTGACATAGTCTGTCATTAAGGGCCTCATTACATGGAAGGCGGAGGACCAAGGTGCTATTAGCACCTTGGTCCATGCCGGTAAAATACCGGCACCGCCTTGGTGGAAAGGGGAATTAGCGCCCCATTCCAAGGTTGGCGGGGCGGTAATTCCCCCTTCCACCACTGCCCTTCCCCATTCCCATTTTTGCCCCATTGTGCATAATGGGAATGGGGAAGGTGCTAATTACGGCACCGCAATTTTGCGGTGCCGTAATTAGCACCAAGGTCCCTTAGCGGGTTGGTTTTTAACGCCTGCAAAAAGCAGGCGTTAAAGCACCAACCCGCTAAGGGACCTCGTAGTAAGGCGGTAATGGTTATCGGTCACTGTTACCATTAACGGTGACCGTTAACCATTACCGCCTTCCGTGTAATGAGGCCCTAAATGTCCTAAAATGGCTCTCACTTGGGTCTATGTAGTGGGGGTAGGCCAGTCTTGTACTGCTTGTACTTTACTGGGAAGAGGGAGGCTGTATCCTCCCTCCACCTACTTCATGTCCAAGGTAGACCACTGAACGTTGTCCAGTCTGGCATTTACTGGCCTTTATGTTGAAGTGGGCCTTGTGAAGAACCTGCAACACAATCCTAAGGTGTTTCACATGATCCTCCCAGGTGGCACTGAAAACTGCTATATCATCCAGATATGCAAGATAGAATTCATTCAATCCATTAAGGACATGATTCACAAGCCTCTGGAAAGTTGCAGGGGCATTCTTCAACCCAAAAGGCATTACCCTGAACTGGTAAAGACACTCTGGTGTTGAGAAAGCTGTCTACTCCTTGGCATGTTCTGCAAAGGCTAATTGCCAATAGCCTGCAGTGAGGTCAAATGTGCTGAGGTATTTGGAAGCACCCAAAGTATCCATCAGCTCATCTGTTCTAGGCAAGGGGTGTGCATCTGTCTTGCCCTTTCATTCAGAGCCCTGTAATCTACACACAACCTCGACTCAGAGGTACCTGCTTTTGGAACCAAAACCACGGGGCTGGACTAGGGACTACTAGAGGGTTCAATCACCCCAAGATCCAACATTATTCTTAATGTATGACCTTGCTTTGTCTGACATCCTGTATCCCCTACCTTTGGTAGGTACACTATCTCCTGTGTCAATATCATGTTTGAACCAAGGTGTCAAACCAGGAGATTGTGAGAACAGAGGGGAAAATTGCCTGAGCCAAACTTTTACCTCAGCTTGTTGATCAGCCGTCAGGTGAGAGGCCACTTTGACACACTCAATGGAGCTATCTGAAGGACTGCCCTGTAACAGGTCAGGGAGAGGTTCTGACTCCTCCTCCTCAACATCTGAAGCCAGCAGCAGTGCAGCGATTTCAACTCTTGAGATGAAAGCCTTCAGCCCATTGAACACTTTTGGAGCTTGTCCAGCCCTTCCAAGGACCACTAAATAGTTGACCTTACCCAGTGACTCCACCACTGTGTAAGGGCCTGACCATGTTTCCTTTGCAGCTGGGGAGCAGCTGTAAGTGGATCTAGGTCACCTGGCCTAAGCCCCGCCCACCTTCTTAGCCCTGCCTCTTCCTTCCTGCTCTTAACTCTTAGATGAAGGGTGTCTCTCGCCCGGGCGTCCAAAGTGAAGGGCAGTCAAAGAAAAGGGCTATTGCTGTTTGGACCTTTTCGGACCAGGAGGATCCAGGGTCTGACCCCCTGCTAGGACGGCAGGTAAGCATGCACCAACATGTGTTTACACTCTCTGTCCCAACAGGCCATCCCCACCCTCTCTGTACCCCCCGTGTTGTTCCCTTGTGCACCCCCCCTTCTTGCACACAGGAGTCTGTACTGATACATTCTGGTTTCACCATCGCCGTCTTGTGGCCAATGCTGGATTTTACTATTATGGGCTTCATTGATTCATGGTGCGTCACCCTTTCTCAACTCTCATGCTGGACTTCCTTTGCATCTTGTACTCTTGGTGGCCCTGAATCATGATGTTCCATCTTCATCTTGTATCCTGGCTTGCAACATTATGTGTTACTACTGACTTCTGCAATTGTATTCGCTCTCCTCTCTTGCTTCTCCACTCTTTTTGACTGCTTACTCTCTGTTCTCCCTTCCCCACCCTCTCCCTTTTCCCATCTCCTCCCCTCCTCCCCTTACTTTCTTCTATGCACTTACTCTATCAGAATTGTCCCTGGACCTACTATGATAGCAACCTCATCTGTCGCTCCCCTATCCCCTTACTGTTGCCCCCCTCCCTCCAGCACTATCTGAAACGTCAGGCCTACTACGATAGTCACTTATTTTGTTCCTCCCCTCCCTTTCTGCACCCCTCTCCCTCACCTTTTGTTTTCCTTCGGCTCTACCAGAAATGTCGTCAGGCCTAGTACGGTAGTCGCCTGTCTGTTTCCATTTCCTTCCCACTCTCCCCCTCCCTTCCTTATCTATATCTTAGCACTTGCACTATCTGAAATGTCGTCAGGCCGAGTACGATAGTTAATTTCACATCCTTACTGTTCATGGCCTGTAAGAATGTCGTTGTATTTTCCCTTGTTCCCTTCCTTGCCTTGAAGCGCTTTGAAACACATTGTGTATAGGCGCTATATAAATAAATTATCATATCGTAAAGCTCTAGGCCTTATGGGATTCATGATCAGGACTTTCTGGCCTGATGTGAAATTGATGAGGGCAGCCTTCTGGTCATACCAATGTTTCACCAGTGCTTGCCCTGCCTTCAGTTTCTCACTAGCCAGACCCATCAGGGGTACCATCCTCTTTCTGAGCCCTATCACATAGTCTACTACATTGGTAGTGATAGGGGGAGTGGGCATCTCCCACCCCTCTTTGACTATTGCTAAGGGTCCACTCACAGGGTGACCAAACAGAAGTTCAAAGGGGCTGAAGCCAACACCCTCCTGAGGTACCTCTCTGTAAGCAAACAGTAAGCATGGTAATAGAAGATCCCATTTCCTCCTTTGGGGCTCTTTCAGAGCCCCAATCATGCTCTTTAAGGTTCTGTTAAACCTTTCAATGAGATCATTGGTTTGTGGGTGGTATGCGGATGAAAACGTATAGGTGACACCACATTCCTTCAACATAGCCTGCATATACTTTGACATAAAGTTGCTGCCCCTATCAGACACAACTTCTTTAGCTAAACCAACCCTAGTAAATATGCCAAGTAAAGCTTTTGCAACTGACTTGGCAGTCACAGTCTTCAATGTTATGGCCTCAGGATACCTGTTGGCATGGTCGACCAGCACCAGGATAAACCTATTGCCTGAGGATGTTTGGGGGTCAAGGGGATAAACAATGTCAATACCTACCCTCTCAAATGATACCCCCACCACTGGGAGTGGTACCAATGGAGCTTGGATTGTTATGCCACTTTTTTCAGATAACTGGTATGTGGCACAACTCCTGCAGTGACTTTCTACTTGCACCCCCATCTTGGGCCAGTGGAAATGCATGGATAACCTTTGCTTGGGTCTCTTGATGCCAAGGTGACCATAAAGGGGCACTTCATGTGCCAACTGCAAGATGAAGGGTCTTACAGCAAGGGGAACCACCAACCTCCTATGGTCCCCTTCTGTAGACTCTGTAGCTCACAGTAGAGGAGCCCACCTTCCCAATAAATCCTATGCTTCCCTGGAGGTTCACCCTCAAGCTGGTAGCAGCCTGTCTCCTTAGGCCTTCCAGAGATGGGCACCCACATTGGCCCATACTGAACGCAACCCTGTCAGGACCACCTTCTACTAACAATCCTTGTAGTTCAGGATGGTCATTGGGATCAAATATTTCAGGTAACACCTCTTCCTCATCAGGTTCAGGTGTTTGACCAACTGTTAGATAGAATTCTCAGAAATGTGCTAATTCCCTTCACCTTAGAGACCCTCAGCAACTTTGCTGGATTTTGAGGACTTGATTTGTTTTAACCTGGAGAGAGTGAGACCCTTTTTCCCACTCGCTCGTGTA
The DNA here is from genome assembly GCF_040938575.1 of Ambystoma mexicanum. Taxonomy (NCBI): domain Eukaryota; kingdom Metazoa; phylum Chordata; class Amphibia; order Caudata; family Ambystomatidae; genus Ambystoma; species Ambystoma mexicanum. The sequence continues at coordinate 1,525,139,388 of NC_090932.1, read as the reverse complement.
TTTTAATGTGATTTTGAACTCTGTGTTTCTTTTGGTTGTGGAGTCTGACAAACTCCATAGGCATCATCTTTTACATTGTGTCACACAGCACCCTCAGTGCAGTGAAACAGGGAAGTCTTTCAAATTCCCCAAAGGATTAAATACCTTCTGAGATAAACTACTGTTTTCCAAAGCTGTAAAGTGAAATTGACTAGGCATACATTTGTAACTTTCTAGACCCGGCACACATTATCTTACAATAGGGTGCTGGAGGGGTTACTTGGTATCCCCTTTGTCTATCTTCTCATGTAACATTTTTATGTTACCCTTTCTTCACTGAATGGCTGGTGGCAGTGGTTTGTGCATTTACCGCGGGCTGCGTTTGCAGCTGCAGTAAAGCACCCAAGGGTGCCATTTTTCTCAAAATGGCCCCGGTCTTCTTTTTTCACCATTTCTTTGTGAAAACGTCTTTCTTGAGATTTACTCTGTGCACCAAACCAGGTTTCGTCCCATTGTTCGCTTTGCCTTTGGCGGGAATCATGGGTGAGGCCCGCCTCTGGCTCCAGGGTGTCTGGGGTGGGCAGGAAGTGAGGGAGGTGCCCGAAACTCCCTGTGCTTAGTCTCCTAGGAGACCCAAATACACTCTGTGATGATTGGCTGGCTGACTGTCTGGCAAGGACAGCCACCTTGCTGGGTGACTGACAGCTAGGCTGGAATGAATGGGAGAGAACTGAATAAAAGGCGAGGCTTTTGGCTTGGAAGGCAGAATTGCCCACTGGATGAAGGAACCAAAGAAGAACTTGAGTAGGACACCTGCTGCAACTCCTGGACCATTGGTTTGCCCGGTGAAGCCCTGCTGCTGTGCTGAAACTCCAAATTCGTATCGACAGAAAAGGCCCTTCCAGGACGACTTCTCCCCTTAAGTGGGTGGGACCAATCAACTCCAAAGTAAGCCACCTAGACATTCTCGCTAAGCTGGTTGCATTTCCACAGAGTTGATGCTGGAAACCGAAATGCTGGGAGAGGAACACCAGATTGTGTGCGTTGCTTTTAAGTTGGCCAAGAGCTCCTGGAAAATCCTCCGGACTCCCAGGAAGCAGGACTGACCGAGCTGAGCCCCCTCAACAGAGTGTGGGACCCCAGAAGAAAGGAAAGTCCATCTCGACAGCCAGAAACCGCAGTGTTGCTATTTGCGGTAGTCACAAGGAGCTGAAACACTGAAGTGCCACTTGTCGGAAAGATTGCCGGTTGTGGCCCAGGAACAGTGAGATCTGCAGAGCTGCTCAGGAACAGAAGTCACCTGCTGCACTTTTTCTTCAATAAATACAAAGGTACTCTCATTGTAGAGTTGCTTGCATCTTCTACTATTCACAAGCCTAACAGCTTGTGGCCCATGCGATTCTTCTTTTCTTCAAAGACTCCTAAGACATTGTTCAAAAACTTTTCTACTTACCTGCAAAGAAGTGCTTCAGCTCATATAGACTTTTGCCCATTGACTTTGGCTGAGCCTGTTCCACTGAATGACTGGATTTGAAAGTATTTGCTTGCTTGAGAATATTTGTGGTCTCTTGTTTGTTCTAATAACGTGTTTCTGTTCTAAATGCAACAGTAAGAGATTAATGTCCCCAGCACCCTAGCTATTGAAGTCACCTGAGGGTGTAGGTTGTGACTGTGGGCCATCCCCAAAGGGTCTTTACTGATTTAGAAACTAAGAGTGTATAGTTTTGAAGTTTATTTGTGTGTTGCTTTTATATTGCTCCCTTCCGAAGAAGGCTTATTCTAACTGACTGATAAATAAATGAATAATTGTTTATTCGAGAAATATTGTGTGTAAGTGTTTATTTGAATACTTGCCACTGTGAATCTCTGTGTAACTCCCCTACAGCTAACATTGACCCCTCTTGAGATAAGCCTGGCTGCTCAACACGCTACCAAAACTGTGTAGTACAAGCTTATACCAAAGGTTGGGTTTCCTATACCGGTAGTCGGAGTTGTTGTAGCGTTCCCAAAGGGTACTGCATACACACTTTGCCTAACACCAACTACCTCCACCTCAGTGGTAGGTGAGTTAGGGGGAATGTTTTCTTCCCCTGTTTTGTCTTTCTTAACTCCTTTAGCCTTGTTTAGTTTAGTTTAGTTTATTTATTTATAGCGCGTGGCGAACCCTGAGGTAACTGAGCACCAGAGACTTAGAGCAGGTTACAACAGATTATAGACATACAAGATAATAACAGTAAGTGCAAATGACCAGGTTACATAGTGGTCGAGTGGCAGACACCGGAAAAAATACAGTTGTGTGATAATGGTTAGTATGTCAGACAGTGGGAGAGTTCTTGTCGGCGAGCCAGGACTTAGTTTTTGCTCTGAAGGTCCAAAAGGATGGTTCTGCTCTAAGGTTCACAGGTATAGTGTTCCATTGTTTGGCAGCTAGGACCGGGAAACTGGAGCCGCCTGCTTTTTTTAAGGAAAATTTGGGGATGGATAGACAGTGAGAATAGAACGTTCTGGTTGGTCTGGCTGGTCTGGCTGATATGTGTTTGGTGAACTTGTCTGCCAGGTACTTGGGGGCGTCATTAGAGAGGCATTTGTGGATGATGACAAGGGATCTAAGGGTGATTCTGTCTCATACAGGGAGCCAATGGGCATCTTGTCTGAAGCTGGAGATGTGAGAGTGCCGCAGGATACTCAGAGCCGCTCTGAGGGCATTATTCTGCAGCACCTGCAATTTGTTCAAATTGCGCTTTCAGGTGGCGAGGAAGAGAGTATTGCAGTAGTTGATTTTTGAGAGCATTAGCGCTCTGGCTAGGGTAATGCAGCGGGAAGGCGAGAGGAAGGCTTTGCAGGCATTGATGAGCTTATTTGTGTAAGCCGTGGAGGAGGCTGTGGCATTTACTTGTTTTTTGAGCGAGAGTGTGGAATCCAAATAAACCCCTAAGGTTTTGATTTCTTTGGCCACTGTGATTAAGTTACCATTGATGTTGATAGAAGCCTAAAGGGAATCCAGTTTGTTTAGCCGTGGTTGGGAGCCGACGAGAAGGAGCTCAGTTTTCTCGTCGTTGAGGCATAAGCCGTGTTCTGCCATCCAGACTTGAATCTCCAGGTAGAGGTTGTTAATCTGTATGAAGTCCTCTTCATAGAAACCTGATAGGGTGATGAGAACCTGGGTATCTTCAGCATAGTTTGTGTATGTGACACCCAGGTTATCTAGGCGGTCGAACAATAGCTTTGTGAAGATATTGTATAAGGTTGGCGAGATGCAAAAACCTTGTCGGACGCCACAGAGGATGGGGATGGGGTGTGCTGAAGTCCCCGGCGAAAAGACCCAGGTGGTTCGGTTGGCTAGGAAGGATTGGACCCAGGCGGTTGGCTGACTGAAGAATGCAGCTGAAACCGTCAGATGTTCCGTAAGGATCTGGTGGTCAAGAGGTCGAAGGCTGCCGAGATGTCAAACAGCAGGAGAATGGCTAGATTGCCCTTGTCCTTTGGCTCGTCCATCTGAATGTTTAAGTCCAGAAGGGCTGTCTCTGTTCTGTGCCTTGGCCTGAAGCCAGATTGTCTAAGGCCCAAAAGGTTGTTCGTTCCAGGTGCTTCTGGATTTGCAAATAGGCCACTCTGTCTAAGATCTTTAGGATGTAGGGGACAGTGGTGATTGACCTGTAATTATTGGGGTTGTTGGGGTCTAGGTTTGTTTTTTTAGAAGGGGCATGACCCACGCCTCCTTCAGGCTACTAGGGACTGAGCTCGTTTTGAAGGAGGCGTTGATTAGGGCTGTTATGAAAGGCGCCTTCCTGAATGATGGAGGCTGGGCAGGAGTCCCCTTGGCATCTGGAGGACTTGAGGCCTTTGATGATGCTTTCCACTTCTTTCGTTGTGACATGGGCGAAAGAGAAGGGAGGGCAGGTTGGAGTTTTAGAAGTGGATGGTTGTGGAGAGTTTGCTTTTTTTGCTAGGCTTGGCTAGTCTTTTTCTGTTCGATTCTAGGTTGTAGCATGGCAATTTTGTCTGCCAAAGCTTTTTGGATTCTCTCACACCAGTCTGCATCTTTCAAGCAGGTTTCTGTAGGTGGGGAGGGGGGCTCGAGATCCCTGAGGATAATGAAGAGCTCTTTTGCTCATGATTTAGCATTGTCAATTCTGTTACCATAGGTCTCTTTTTTGGCCCTGAGGATGAAAGATTTGTAGGAGGTGGCTGCTACCGTGAATAGTGCTTTGTTAGGTGTTTTTATCCAGCTGGCTTCTGCCGCTCGTTTGGCGTTCCGAAGGATTTTAAGCTCAGGAGTAAACCATTTGTTCAAATGGGCTGCTGGTTTAGCTTTGGTAAGTTTGATGGGAGCAATGATATCTAATACTGATTCAAGTGTTTTGTTATAGAGGTCAGCAAGTTTATCCACATTCAAGTTGGAACAGTTTGCAGGAGCAAGGATATTGTGGATTAGAGGGCGGAGGCTTTGCATAGTGATGTTGTGGTTATTCCTGAAGAGGGTTTGCGGGATAATAGGCGGTAAGGTGTTTGGCTGCACCTTCCCTTGGATGGAGAAGGAGATGACGTGGTGATCAGACCAGGCAATTGGTTCATTTTTAAGGATGGAGGTGGAGCAGTTGTGATCCGCCAGCCAATCCAGGGTTCTGCCTTTGTTGTGAGTAGGGGCAGTAACCCTGTGCTTGAAACCTAATTGGGAGATAGTGTTTTCCAGGGATAGCGTATTAGCGTCATTGGGGTCATCTAGGTTTAAATCCCCAACTAGGATGATTTGTGATCCTGTCTTGGTGTTATTAGTCAGGAGGTCGGATATCTCTTCCTCAAATGAGGAGATGGGGCCTAGTGGCCTATAAATGAGGTGTATAAGAATGGTTTGTGCTGCGGAGAGTTGGAATTTAACTGACAAAAGTTCCGCGGACCGGAAGCTGGTCAAGGGGGTCACTCCTTGGGTTTCCCCTTTGGCTTGGGCTTGGCATTAGACTTGGCCAGTGCAGCCCTTGTTTGCGACCTTGTACAAGGTCTCTCAGCTGTGTCTCCCACAAGCCCTAAAGCTCTGAGATCATTCCCCAGCAAGACCTTTCACGGGACATCTCTCTGAATGCTCACTGAAATCCTGACCACTGCACCATTTATAGTAAGATTTACAGTCATAACTGAGAACTTGAGAGGTGGGCCATCAGCCAACTTAGTGGGTAACAGAGGAGCTCTGGCGACTTCCTCTGGGTCTACCAAGGTAGAATCCACTACAGTTATGCTGCACCCAATATCCCTAAGGGGAGGAGTATCTACTCCATTAATCAGCACACTGTCCCTAAAATAGTGCTTGGTATTATCAGGAATCCTAGCATAAGCCTCTGAGGCTTTACGCTCCCAGGAACCCAGGGAAACTAAAACTACCTCAGAATCTTTCCTACTGGGGAAGGAGTCTGAGGAGAAGGATACCCCTGTAATCTCTTCTTCCTCATAGTAGGAGGAGGCCAGAGTGGACCCCCATGGTTTTGACCTTATATTTGGAGTCCCCCTTCACATGATCACTTGCTCCACAATCCACACAAAATCCACTGGGTCTTGGGACATAGGGAGGCTTAATGTAACCAGAGTTCTGTTTTGGAGTATAACCTCCACTACCCTGTATGTTCTCTTGCAACTTACCCTTAAATTTCTTTTTGTGGCTCTTTTGGGAAGATGTTTTATCAGCTCCCCCACCCTCCTTATCTCTGGACTTTTCCCCCTCCTCCTGCCTACCAGGATGAGTATTGTCGTTATGGGACACACTATGTGACACCTACAAATCTGCTGCTATGGCCAGCTTCTTAGGATCTAACTCCTTTGAATCTGCCAAATGCTTCTTAAGCTCAGGGGAACAAGATGCAAACAAATGAAAAGACATATCATACCCTCAAAGGTGGAGAACGTATAGCCTTCAACCCAGCCAGTCAAGCTCTTATATATATTATCCTATCTATGTTCTATACATATGAACCCACTTCCTTCTTTCTTTCTTTCTGACTCTCTAAACCTCTTTAAGTATTGGGCATGAGTCTTCCCAAACTTTAAGATGAGGGTTTGCTTCAATATTGAAAAATCTACTCTTTCAGCTTTTGACATTTCCAAAATAGCACTGCAGCCAGAATGTGGTAGTTTGCTGAGCAACCATGCAATTTTATCAGCATTCACAAACTCTTGAACCTCACATGCATACTCAAATGCATTCAACCAGTCCATAATGTCATTCTTCTCATCATATACACTCAGCAGAACCTTAGGAAACCTTGGATGAGAGGAGGACCCAGACCCTTGTCCAGATCCCTGGGATCCTTTTGAAACTTGAAGCTTTCCCAGTTGCAACTGGTGATCCCTGTCTTTCTGTTTTTCTACCTGCTCTATCTTCAGCTTAGCCATGTGAAATTCAAGCTCCTTCTGCTTAAACTGCAACTCTTGCTTCTTGAATTCCAGCATGGCCTCAGCATAAGTGTCTGCAGAGGAAACATTGGACATTACATCCTCCCTATCCTCGTGGGCACCATGGATGAGGGCAGCGACAGAACTGCCAGTTCTGTCAGTGGGAGTAGGCCCACCTCCTTCTGCACTCTCATCAGAAGCTATGGCACTGAGTTGCAACTCTTGCCATTCCATGATTTTGTGAATCATTTCCAATTTTGTACCTTGAGCAGGTAAAGCTCTCTCAGTACATAGCATTCTCAATGTTTCTTATCTAGAAGTATTTAAGGTTATAAAGGTACTTGCTTCCATTATATCAGATAGGTCTGAGGGCTTTACCGTTATCACTACAAAGTCACTATGTGTCCTGGGTACGGATAATCTGAAATTCCTTCACTAGTGTGCATCACTGGATAGCAGGGGTGTTGCTAAGGGGGGCTAAGAGGCTATAGCCCCTGATCTTTTGGTTGTAGCCCCGGATAGAATCTCAGGAGCTACAGCCAAAAGACTAGCTAGCCCCCAGTCCCAACAATACCAACATCAGCGTAGCCCCGGGTCTTTTCCAGACCTAGCAACTCCCCTGCTGGATAGCTTCAGTCCTATCCCACTGCTGTAAAGCAATTTGTTAAGACAGATTTCTGGACTCTGGACTCTGGTGGGCAGAGGTTCAGAAGGATAGCCTAGTTTCTTGGAACAGGGTAACCTTCTGGACAAGCCAGACCAATCAAGGTAGCATTGGCGGCGGTAAAGACTAGGTCTCTGGACTGAAAGACCTCAATGAACACACAGAGTAAAGGACATTTACAAATCACTCCCAGTCAGGTGTATATATATTAAAAATACAAATACATTTATTTCAAGGCCTTTGAGTTTCAACACACAAATAAATTCACAGTAATACTTCTAAGCCAACACAATCCTATCAATATACATACATACAAACCAATGGGGTCTAAAGGGTTAATGCACGAAATGGGTCCACAACCTAAGAGGAGAAGGAAACAGGCAGTGCAAATAGTCTTTAGTCCCTTCTGCATCAAACAAAATCCTAACTGAGAGGCACTCCGATCCCTAAGAAGGGTGGAGACTATTGCTCAAATGTACTTGCAATGCTGGCACACGCGGTAATGCATATGGGTAAAACAGGGTCTCTTCAAGGGTCTGTAGCAGCTCAGGAAGGTGGGTGAAGTGATGAAGAATAAGTTCCCACTATTCGTGGAGTGTCTCCCCAACAGGGCAGAACCGGTTCCAGAGTTCGGGAATAGTGTGCTAGTTTGCACTAGCAGTGGAAAGGAGAGGGGCCCTCAGGGGTCATTTGTGCATAAAAATGGATGGGTGCGCTAGGGGCCACCGGTTAGGGTTGCAATTACTCACCAACCCCCGGCACACTCCGGACCAAACTTCAGCAGTTGAGTCCACTTCGGTTGCAGGTTCATATGCGGCAGAATCGCGGTTCTATGACTTTCAGCGACAAAGATACAGCGTTGATTCCTAAACAAGGCAGTGGCGATTTCTCTGCTCCTGGTGGTTAGATCAGGCCAGTTCTGCTGTAGCAGGCTTCAGGGCACAGAGGAGCACAGCTGCAATGTGTTTGCAAAGTTCGTCACCACGGCTGGGCGACACGGTAACCGCGTGTACTCTGGTTCGGGTGATCTCACTTTACTCCAGATCTGGGAATGCCAAGTATACAAAATTTGTTGTGAGAGTGCCGTGAACAAAGTGCTTGCGATGTACCACGTTTAGAGCGCCTCCTCGAAATGGTGGCAGTGACAGAGCAAAGGTCCTGCATAAGCTGGTCAGCCCACTGGTTGGTCCAGGGACTGTTCCGAGAAGGCTTACTTGCAGGATTTGATGAAAGTGTCAAGAATAGTTGGTCCCACTATTCCAATGGGTGAAAGCATCTTCGCAAACCTTCTAGGATGACCAGATGCAGAAGGGTCCAGCGGGATGACAGCGGGCTCAGGGTGCCAAACCTTCCAGCGGGTCACCAGTGGTTTCTCGACTCAGCTTCTTAGTTTCAGGATACTTGGATCCTATCCTTCGTTCAGTGAGAACTCCAGAGATCGACATGGTATCAGTGTTAGGAGCCTTCTCTTATGCAAAATCTCCTTCGCGCCAAAACAAAGAGGACCCAATGGGAGATCTGCTTACATACAGGCATACCATACGTGGACCAATCACAGACCATGGTGGTCCCATGCATTCACAGCACACCAGACTCTCTGGCACCCAGGATGTGTATTGGAACCAGACAGTCCAGCCCACATCCTGGAAGCACACACACAAGGGATGCAGAAGCCTGTGAAAGCTTGGCAATTCATGGGGGAATGCATGCCCAAATAAGGGCTGACCCAGGTCGGCTCGACCTGGGGAAGGCGAAGGGGCAAAATGGCCAAAGGACAGGACAAAGAACCTCGTGGCATGGCCATTTTGGAGCCAGGCCATCTATTCGTGCCAAACACGGTAAACGCGGTTTACCTGGCAGAAAAGGGTTAAAAATACATGAAAAGATAAGCTGTCAACAGCCCTGTCCAAGACACATCTGCAGTTCTCCAAGAACATCCTTCGAGAGTATCTAGTGCCTTTGGAAATGACTATTAGACCCAAGTGCCATCAAGGACCACATTGACTCCCTGCCTCCTGCCCTGGCTGACTTCTGCAAACACTCCTTTGCCACTGGAGTCTTCCCATCCCCCCTAAAGCACTCCCTTGTGCACCCTCTTCTTAAGAAACCCTCTGACGACCCCTCCTGCCCGGCTAACTATCACCCAATCTCCATCATTCCCTTCCTGGGCAAACTTCTACAAAAACTGGCCATCTCCCAGCTTAATCTCCACACTTAATCTGTTGGTTGTCTACATGACCATCAGTCTGGCTTCAGAGCTGCCAGAAGCACGGAAACTGCTCTCCTGAACATCCATGAAGACCTGCTCACCAACCTGGATTCTAACACCCCCTGTGTCCTCATCTTGCTTGATCTCTCTTCTGCCTTTGAGATTGTCAACCATGCCATCCTGCTCAAATATTTCCATGATAACCTTGGTATCACCGATCAGGCTCTGGCTTGGCTGACATTTTTCCTTTCTGACCGACCCTCCCAGGTCCAACTTGGGCCCTTCCTCTCCGCCATCTTTTTCTCTACCTGTGGTGTCCCCCAGGGGTGTAACCTCTCTCCCTGGCTGTTCAACCTATACCTGGCACTTGCCCACCGCATTGCCGCTCTATGCCCTAACTTTCAGTGCTATGCGGACGACACTCAGCTCATTTTCAGGCTACCTTCGGCCACCTCTATTCCGTCTCTCATCTCTGACTGTCTGCTATCCAGGAGTGGTGTGCCGCCAATGACCTCTGTCTTAATGCCAGTAAGACTGAGATTCTCCTCATCGGCACACCCGCTCCGTCCTTTCCTGTCACTCTCTGGCCGGCCTCTTTTGGCCCTCCTCCTGTTCCAACCTCTGAGGCTAAAAACCTTGGCGTCATCTTTGACTCCTCACTCTCCTTCTCTCCTCACATCTCTGACATCTCCTCAGAGGTATTCTACCTTTCCTCTCCTTCCCCCAGAAGCGTACTGCCTCAGAGCTCTGGTTCTCTCTAGGCTGGACCACTGCAACAGCCTCTTTCTAAATCTTCCTTCCTCTACTTTCCGCCCTCTGCAACTCATCCAGAACAGGACTGCGAGACTTGTCCTTGGCCTCAAGCCCAGGGTTCGTATCTCTCCACGACTGAAATCTCTGCATTGGCTCCCAGAGGCTGCAAGGATCAAGTTCAAAACCCTCTGCCTTGCCCACAAGGCTGCTGGGGCCTGGGTCCTCAATACCTTCAACTCTCTCTTACTGAACATCTTCCTTCTGGAGCTCTTCGCTCATCCGCCTCCAACTCCCTCAGGGTCAGTCGCTTCTCCAAGCAACAAGTTGGTGGTACATCTCTTTCTTCGGCTGGAGCTTCCCTCTGGAACAGCTTCCCTGCCTCCCTGCCTCACTGAAAGGAGAACCATCTCTGATTCCGGAAGCACCTCAAAACCTTTCTCTTTGCTTCTGCCTTTTCTCCTCCTCTCCCCTGCTGACCTCCTGGCTTAAGCGGAATCTGCACTGGTTACCTGGCCACCCTCTGATCCCGGACCCAGGTCCCTCCCCCACCAGTCACACACACCTGCACTGCCTGCCTGGCATCCCCCCCGCACTAGGGGACTGTTTCTGTATCCCTTCAGTCCCACTACCAGCACTTGACACCTGATGTCTGCACTTACCTCTGCACTTGCCCTCTGCTAGCCGTTACATTTACTTATTGTTATTATTTTATTCCCATGTGCTGCACTGTCCCTTCCCCTTCCCCCGCACTTTTCCCTTTCCCCCATCCCATGCACTTACGCGATCTGAATGACACCTGGCCTAGTATGATCATTGTCTGTCCTACCCTTGTTCCCCCTCCCTTGCCTCGTCGCCCCTTGAAACACTTTTGTATAGGCACGATATAAATGCCATATCATATCATATCTTAAGTGCACTGTACTGTAAGGTACTTTGTGCACTTGTTACATGTTGCAGAAAAGTTGCAACATTGACAAGGACTAAGGGAAACAAACTCTCCAGGTACTGACTGTCTTTAAGTGCATGTCAGTTTCCCTATAAGAAGTGAGTGAAAAAGCCCAGGGGAGTGCAACAGAAGGCTGTGCTCCTCTGGTAAAGTCAGACTATGGTGTTTAAACAAAGCAAACAGTTGGGAGGTACACAACTGGAGGGAAACTTACACATGAAATGGAAATCTTTCCTAACACATATGGTCACTTTTCTGGCATTCAAATGCTGCCAGCAAAAACATAGACTTTTTCCTTACCTTGCACCCCATTATGCAGCTGGGCTAGGGGCAAAGGAATAGATAGTGTGGGAAGAAGTGGTAAAGGCTGGTGTGTGTGTGTGTTTGCATGCAGGGTGTGTGGGCGGTGCCTATGCATATTCATTCAGAGTTTATTGGTTGTGCCTGTGCATATTCTGAGGGAATTGCCTATGCTAACTTGGATTGCAGCCATAGTGGATGTGCATACGCATATTTTGAGAATATTATTGGGAGTCGTCCTCTGTGTGTTGCCGAGCATGCATAATAAAGAAACACATGATTTCTTTACACTTCCAACCTTCTGGTTATGTCCATTACAATGGATACATGTTTTGCTTGCAACAGTTCCAGGTGAGGGTGGGGAGTCTGCACACAATTGTTGCATAACAGTGTCAAAAAATGCATCCCAAAGACAGGTGTTTTTGTTTTTTTTCAAATGTAGTGCAAAACAAAAGGTGCACTCTTTTTTCATTTTTATATAAAAATGTTCTTGTAAATTAACAACATTTGGCATATGTGTCTGGATGGATTTAAAAAAGAATGCGGTTGCAGCGTAAAGTGCAGTGGAGCTTGATTTCTCATTTTGATATGCAAAGTATTTAATAACACTGTAATATATATATATATATATATATATTTTTTTTTTTTTTTTCACTAAAAAAAACGTTTTTAAGGGGGCGTTATGGTTAAGTTGCGCTACTAAAAAGCTGTGCAATTATAACTGCCCGCACCACTGTGCACTGCTAACACTAACACCCAGGACATCACTGATGACATTACATGTGTAGCCCCTTTGTTTTTGTTCACTGCTATATCTAGGCCAGGTGGGTTTATTTACTGACAGTCAGAAACTTAACTTTCAAAAGGTATTACATGTACAGATATTGCTATTCTCACATGTCCTTACAATACTTTCCTTAGATTTTAATCGCATTTTATGATGTACATATATAGGGGAAGAACCAGGCCTGAAACACAGCTATAATTTTTGTGCCTGAATACAATCATGTAGATTATACACAGTTGCTAATGATACTGCCTCTTGTTTGCTTACTTTACTATCCATATATAAGCCCCATATTTGTATGCATTGTAGTCTATTTATGTTTTGTGTGTATTACTAGAAATATGTAGTAAGTGATGCATTATTAGCATCTTAGTTCATGTTTCACAGACCAGAAAAGTCTGATACAGAAACATTTACCGTTTTATTATACAACTTTGGAAAGTACAAATATAGCACCTATGTGGTGTATGCTGCAGCCAATACCTACATTTCTGTATGAGTAGCTTCCTGTACTAGAAAGAACACTGCAATGGAATTTTCTTTAGAACACTGCATTGCGTGATAAAGTATGTACTTTATTACACATGTCCCGATAACCCCTGATACTTTTTTGCCAAAATTACATTCACAACCCCTTGTCTGAAAAGTAAATACGCATGTGATGTCATCAGTGATGTCATCAATGACATTTGTGATGTCATCTTTGAAGACCTGGGTGTTAGTGTTAGCAGTGCACAGTGGTGCGGGCAGCCATGGTTGCTTAGCCTACCATAACTGGCGAATTTTAGGGGGTTTTCAGTTTTACTTCGAACTATAATGTCACATTTATAAAGTTTTTTTTAGGGAATTTCACAGGTTTTTAGTAGCACAACTTAACCATAACGTCCACTTAACAAAGTTTTTTTTAGTGAATTGTATGGGTTTTTAGTAGGGCAACTTAACCATAACGTCCCTTTAACAAAGTTTTTTTTACTGAATTTCACAGGTTTTTTGAAGGGGAACATAATTATAACATTGCAGTAATAACATTTTTTTGCTGAATATACACTATCATCATGTGATCTTGGGAGATATGTAGTATAATCTGCTTACTCTATATACATGTAACATAGAAGATACAGAACCCCCTCGCTATTGATATTTGATAGGCACGGACTGAGCACCTGTCTGCGGACGGGCGCGGACAAGGTCAACAGTACCCAAACAGTCAGGGGGTATCTGAAATTGTACTATTGTCTTACACAAAAAATGCTCAACTTGGAAAAAGGACACATAAAGACATTATAAGTACTAGTAAATAAATAGGGAAACCTAAACGTCTGAAACAAAAACCATGCATTTAATGACCATGTACAATGAAATGGATTATACCATAACAAAAAAAGTATGCCTCCAACGTAATTACCTCACAGAAACTCTGCAGCCAGGACCGACAGTAGACGCACGCACTACAACGAAGACAAATTACAACAAAATGTAAGTGAACCTAATTTTTCTTATGTGTGTGTGTACTTTTTTTGGTATGAGGGGCAGACAAAATAATTTCTTTCTGTTGTTTTGACACAGAAATATGCAGTACTTTGGAGTGGCTGGAGGAGAATTTTCCACATGGGGAAATGTCCGAAGATAGCGATAATAATGGTACACAGTGCTCTGCATAAACAAAATAATGGTCAGTATTTTATGGGCATTTAACATATATATATATTTATTTTTAACCGCCCAGGAAAAAAAAGAAGAAAGACCAACAAACGACACAGAGGAAGACAGGCTGAAAAGGATAGAACTGAAAATGGACACACTAAATGACAATTTTAACAGTTTAAGGCAATTTGTGGAGGAATTTGTGAGAGGAAAAATACGTTATCACTGTCCCACCTGTACCTGCCCCCTTCTCCATTTCCTAGTGAACCATCCCCAAACATTCAAGAAGAAAATAGACGTTTTGATTAAACATCCATCCCTTCTTCTCCTCACAAATCATCTCCTCACAATCAACCTGTGTTGAACCCTAATTCCCCTATATTCGTGTCAGCATCTGCTTCCCCCTGTATTTCTGTTGATTGAAGTGTGTGTGCGTTTTTAGAAAGTTTTTCTAGATTTGTTGTAGTCGAAGGGTTTGAGGAATTTTCTTTTTTTAAACAGACTTAAAATGTTTGCGAACAGCGCACCTGTTCGAGCTAGCCGTAAGCAATAGAATGTGGATGTTCTAACAGCAATACACCTACCCGTACCAATGTCAACCAAGATGGAACTGATCTTAGAACGCACCATCTGTGCAAGTTGTGCGTAAATGAACAGAATGGGGCGTTCTAAGGACATTATACCTCTCCGTACCGCTCACAAACGAGATAAAACATGTTCCTAGGTCACACCAGGTGTCCGTGATGTCTGTAAATGAGCAAAATGGGAGTGTCCTAAGGACACTATACCTGTCCGTATCGTCCGCAGCCAAGATGGAACCGTCCATAGAACATGCACGGTGGCCGGCATGTTTGTAGTCAAACAAAATGGAGGTGTCCTAAGAACACTGGACCTATCTGTACAGTCAGCAGATCATGTACGCACATGTGCAGTACACCCATAAGTACTGCGAACATCACGCCTGTCCCTAACTGTCCGTCTCACTTGTGTCGCACTTTTAATTAGTTTCAGGACCTGAACACTGTCCATCGAACACTGGCGCGGATGCGCATGTTTGTTAGTCTGCATTTGCTGTCCAGCAGGCACACATTTCCCCCGCGGATGTGTTCAGGACGTCATCATGTGACCGCACCCACGCTGAGCGTGTGGACTAATTTGCGCAGTTTGTCTGCTTCTGCAACATTGCAAAAGAACTGATGCATACATGGTAAATTATTTTACAGTATAAAATCACCATTTCACATGTCCCATACAATAGCTCTACCTGTGAACGTGTCTTTTAGAATTTCTGCAGCGCTTATTAGTGATCAATATGGTCACGAGGCGCACTCATCCACCACTATAAATGGCCACACCCCCGAGCTCATCTTCATTGTGCTTCTGGCTATAGCAGTTTGAGTTGTGCTGCCTTTACTGCTGTAGCGACCATTAGGCAACTAATCCTTATGGCATCCATGGCTACTGTTGCTGCATTAACATCAGCACCATCCCCAAACCTTCCACCACCACCACCTCCCCAAGGGCCTGCAGAGGGATATACGGGTGAGGATGTAGAGATCGAGGAAGAAGAGGAAGAAGAGAATGGGGTGGAGGAACTCCGCACTACAAACACTCGCCGAGAGTCGTGGGTGTGGTGGTTGTTTTCCGTTTTAGGGAACGTACCGAAAGCACGTGCAAACCTGGCCAGGTGTAACCAGTACCAGTTGGTGCTCATTCACAGAAGACCTGGTGCGTACAGCTTTGGTACGACAACCATGAAGCGACACCTAACTTCGTTCCACAGTGCAGACATTCGCAAGGTCATGCCATGCGAAGAACGTAGTAGATTGAGTTCCTCCACAGCATCCTCCGTGTCCGATCCTCTCACCACAAGAGACACTCCTGTGGGGGAGCGCCTCCCTCCAGTTGCTTCACAAGCCATTTGCGATGCTGTTGACCCTTACCTTTTGAGGGTCACAATATTGTGTGTGTACTGTGACGCAGTACTCTGCAGGGGGAGAGTCTTCGAAGTGCTTTTGAGGCTACGGTCATGGAGCACCAGAAGAACTGCTCCCTACCTAAGTAAAGCCCACCCTATATCTTTTTCTCTTCACCTGACCCTTCTTATCCCTGTGGTTGTTGTCCCTTCCTTACCCTCCTTTGCCCTCCTCTCCTAGTGTGTCGTGTCATCAAAAGCAGTAAACTTGAAAATAACAAAAATTAAAAAAAGGCTCTTTTCAGAGCCGCCCTTATCAGTTTAACAATAGAACTATCAAGTGACCGTTGTAGGCCTCTGCGCATTTTTGGAAAAGTCTGCGGAAAGTCATAGGACACACAAAAATGGAGGGTGCAAGCGTAGCAAAACCAATGGACTTTTCGCTGGGAGTAATTGGTGGCTCTGAAAAGAGCCTTTTGGTGGTGGTGTGTGTGCTTCAAAAAATGTAGGTTGGAAAAATCGGATTGCCAAATAGGTGACTATGATTCCAAAAATAGTTGCAATGCATTTTGTACATTGCGAAGAAAAATCTGATTGCCAGCGTATGTGAGATGGACTCCATCTCTGCGAAAAATGAAAGAGCTTCAAAACAAATGAGGACATGCCAACATCTCTTAAAAAGGCACAAACAGCCTTATTCATATTGCTCCTCATTGGACCAAATGCAGAAGAACGCAGCCATATTTGTCTTTGTGCAATAGGGGAAAAAACTATTTGTCAATTTGGAAACTTGTCCATGACCTTCACAAGTCCTTCCTTCATTGCAAATTGCAAAGAAATTACAGAGACATGGCCTAAACTGTCTCCTCCACAATGAATGATAAGTATATCAGGATGACGATCTGTCTGTAAAGTTGCACAGAGAGGTACCAAGTCCAGCCACCTCATTCCACGCACGTCATGCCAGTGCACTTCCACATGAGGAAATCCAAGATCTGCACATAGACCGCATCTTTCTGCATGCAACTTCAACCAATGTATCCATGAGTCTCCCAAAATCCAGATAATCTGTTTTCGAGCACACAGAGCCATGGCTGTCTCGTCTCCTGTCAGGGAAAAGATGTTCTCACTAAATTTCTCCATACAGAACACACCCACTGAACTTTACTGACCAATCCCTACCTTCGCACATTCTCATTTGCATGCGTCTCGACCCCAGAATCCCCATTGGTAATACGCGCCGCCTGCAAACTACCGGCATGTTCGCGGACACTACAGGATCAGAGCCTGATGACTGTACATTTAAATATTATTCCCCTTTTCCCCTTTAAGGTGGGCTCTTACAAACACCTGTTATTTTGGTTTTTTAAATATTTTTTGTTCTTACTTTACACCTACAACCATTACAGTACCTTCTCCAAAGCAAGCCTCACATTCCAAAAGAACATGGCATTTCCCAAGGACCAAAACCCTGACCCTCTGCACCTCTGCCATCTTCAGTATACACACCGTCTTTTGACACAAAAGAGCAATGTGAACATATAATTGGCTGATGCCTACAGTCCCAATTCCATGCTGGATTTGCTGTAGAAACCCGTATGTGACACGCCCTACCCACGGACAAGCGTTGTCTACGTGCGGCATGTAACTCTTAGCCAGTCCTTCTAACATTTCCACATCACTTGCGAATCCATTCCCTCATTGGACACAGCTAAGCAGTCAGACAACCATCCACCAATCACATTCAACATCCCTACATCTAACTCTGTCATCAGAATTTCGCACTTCAAATGTAGTAGTGATCACTCTGAATGCAAGTCGCATATCATTGCAAAGCACCTACTTCAAAAACTACTGTGCAAGTGTCACAGATTTATTCGTACAGCTCCATGCATGTGCACATGCATGCGTATAAAGTACAGGTATGCATATTTTAATCAGAGAACATGTACAACCCTTATGATTTCATTTAAACAAATTAATGCCACTAAATCTGCATAGCCAATACATACCAATGCTCCCCCTTTAAGTGCAAGATATCTGATTTTTCATTGACAAACCGCACTACTTCTTACTGTCTCCCGCATAACCTATACATACGTTACAACCCTCCCTATTTAGCGCGAAATTCGATTTTCCATTAGAAAATGGCACCATTTTGTACTGTGTACTGCCTACATAAGAACTACTTCCAATGCGCTCGTATGAGAAAAATAAACGCTCCCGTTTGCTGTGGTGACATCTCCCTCTGACGGTCTCCTGATTTTCTCGAAATCGTACTTATAAAAAAGGCATTTTCATAACCTAAAAATTGTACTCATTTCTGAAGCACATGCAACTAACATACTGCAAGTAACATACAAAGGTAGCACATAGTGAAGTGAAATGCACACATGCACTGTGTTGAAATATCAAAGGAGAATACTCCGACAAAAGATCCAAAATTAACATATACAGTAACTTCACGGCTTTAACACACAAAGTTACTAACTTCTTCTTTTTACAATCGCAGTGAAGACTACTCTCCTGGAAATCAACAGCATCTACACTGCAAACAATATATCCGAAGAAACCTGGTCATTCTGCAAAAAAAAGTAAGAATAGTACGACCTTTATATTCTAACTATTCCTCAAACAGACTGTGTGGGTTATGTATTTAATTTGCGCACCAAAGCAAACAGTGATTTCTGAACCATTCTACCCACAAATACCAGCTTCAATTTTATGCCATTATGTTTACTGTTAATGCTTCTCCTCACCACTAGCCCACTTTGTACTCTCATCTGAAGCACATTGTAGTATACAAACAGAAACATAGCCTTCCCAAATCATTCTAAGAGGCCAATGCACATTCACACCACCACCACAAAGAGCTTCCCCATCAAACGCATGCATCCATGCACACAGCACACATACATTGTACAACAGACCAAACCATGCCATCTTTTTTTCAACAGACCCCAAAGAATGCCTACCAAAAAGCAAGTCCATAGAAAGGAACGCAGAAGAAGAGCAAATAAAAATAAAAGCATCCATCTGTAGCAGAGTTTGTAGAGAACGTTGGAACAAAACAGCTAATACAGTCGTTTAGCAAAACAAAGGACGCTTCAACTACTGAAACTTTACCTCCTCCAACGAAATATGGCACGAAACACAAAACTCTTCACAAAAAATCAGCTACCAGTACTGCTAACAATGCTCCTATTAATCCTGATATAGTAACAAGAACCTATAGTAAAAAAAGTATTCAGCAAAAAAATTTCGCCACAGAGTCCTTCAGAATCTAATAAGAAGAGGACCGAAATCATCCTCAACCCTTAAAACCTACCGTAGAAAATTAATCCTACAAACTCTCGCAGACAGTGCAATCCTTCTCAAAAGGAAGTTGTTTATTATATTAGTGTTAAATAGGCTGACACCACTAACAGAACTAAGTACCAAACTACAAAAGAAACATCAATAAACGGAATGTGAACAAAAATAACTTCTTACATATTTGTGGAGATGAATGGAGTCACACAACAACCACAGAACCATATTTTAATGAAGAAGCATACAAACAAAATCAAACAAACACAATTGCCATCCATAGCAGTGGATGAGGGTATAAAAAAATCAATAATAGCATCATGGAACAAGAAACACTGCTTATAAAAGAATCCCCTGAAAACTCACAATTACCTCTTAATTCGACTGAACCAGACCGTCCAGTATACAAATGGCCATGCACGTCAATGTGTGCCATTCCTAACAAATCTTTCAAATCTTTACGTCAGTTCCTTAATCAGTATATGAAAGGTAAAGACAAAATTAAAATGAAAGTGCTGCAAAATATGGTTATCTGTCCAGTGCGCAAATACACAGGACTACAAGGATATTCATTAGCCTGCATTTCTGGACCTATTTGCAAAAGCATCTTCCATGATATCAAAAGGATATCAATACATCATTCAAATGTAAGAAATCTAGTGTATAAAATATACTATGCTAAAAGTCCAGCTTTAGAATTAGCAATTTAAATAACACTCTTCTGTATGGTACACTCAAATATCTACAAGGAGAAATGGACCGTATCCAGAGAAAATATTTTGGAAGAGAAAGCCACTTACAAAATGCAATAGTTGTAGAACAGACTAGCAACAATGCTGCACATAGCAACCTACTATCACACATACAAAAAAGAAATACTAAAATTTAAAAGTGCATCGGCTGAAATACCAAACCATGTGTGTGTGTGTTGCCGCAGAACATTATACAAAAGGAACACAGAAAATATAGACATAGCATACAAAATAGAAGACAATGACGATTCCAAATGGTTTGAATTAGCTCTCTACCTTTTAGCCGAAAACAAATATCAAATAAGTGAACCCCTAATATGTTGCAGTTACTGCACTACGAAACTAGACAACAACCAAACTCCTTCACGTGCTATCACAAATAATTTGGAATTGTTCCACTACCAAAAACCCTGCAACAACTCAATTTGTATGAGGGCATCATAATTCAAACAGTTCACCCATTTCAAGCAATTATACTCTTTCACCCAAAAACAGCAAAATTACCTCCCTCTGAATTGGTGAAAGGCATTTGTGGCAAAGTAGTTTATTTGCCATTATATCTAACAGAAAATGTACACACTCTAAGAGTGCAACGTTCAATAGAGCATTCCTTAATTGTCTTGGTAAATGGTGTACCAACAAAAGACAAAAAAATTTGGCAACAACTGGTGGACTTACATAAAGTTAGACAAGCCTTGCAATATCTAAAAGACAATAACGAATACTACAAGGAAATAAATATTGGAGAAAGCTTAAGGGAAACAACTGAAATAATTGAAGAGTCATCAGAAACTGGACAATTTGAACTTCTGGATCCTGCTGCAATATCCACTCTTTTGGACCAGTATACAATTCATCCATTGCATTCCAATGAAAGCATAGACGATGCAATAGAAACTTACCAAATGCGACAAACCAAAGGTTCACCAATGAGCATATGGGAAAAAAGTATAGAAGCACGTGCTTTTCCACTGTTATTTCCTACTGGCAAAGGTGGAAGATACGTTGATAGACCCACTCAGATTACAGCATCAGAATACCGCTCATTACGAATGAATTCGCAAGATCCCATGTTTAGACAAAATGTGGAATACATATTCCACCTACTCTTTGAAAGTGAACTAGCAACCCTATGTTACAGAGTTGCACATATTTGAAATCTGGAACCCACTTTCAAAATATGTCAGCTACGCAATTAATACAAAAAGTACAAGAAAAAGCGGAGGTTTTACAATCAAGTATAACAAATTTGTTTGCAAACATGCGTGGTACAAAAGAATACTGGCATACGGCGGCACGGAGATGTACGTTGTATCAGAAACCTGGGACCACCGACTTGGTTTGTTGCACTAAGATGTGCAG
Organism: Ambystoma mexicanum; assembly: GCF_040938575.1. Taxonomy (NCBI): domain Eukaryota; kingdom Metazoa; phylum Chordata; class Amphibia; order Caudata; family Ambystomatidae; genus Ambystoma; species Ambystoma mexicanum. Next base: position 1,525,118,387 of record NC_090932.1, on the reverse strand, counting down.
AATATGCATGGGAAGATTTACATGAGTTCCTACGCATATCAAACAACAACAAAACCAACATACATTTATTAACACCTGGAGAACTTTGCTCTCTAGATCCAGTTAATGTGTCAAGATATTTCCATCATCGTTTCATTGCTATGATACACTTTATTTGCAATAAAACTGTTCCTCCCCTCGGAGAAGTGCAACACTTCTTTTGGAGGAAAGAATACCAAGCGAGAGGAGCACCACATATTCACAGGCTTTTATCGATCAAAGGTGCACCCATATTTGGTCACGACACTGATGCCACTTTTTTGCAGTTCATCCAAAAATATGTCACTTGTGAAATCCCTTCACAACGGACACACACTGACCTGCATGGGCAGATTTTACAATTTCAAAGACACAAATGTGGCAAATATTGTCATTGCAGATACAAAAACAAAGGGAAATACTACACCAAATGCGGGTTTGGTTTCCCTAGACCAGTTACAGAAACAGGTGAAGTGAACAACTTCATGTCTTCAGTTCGATATAGTGTTAAAGGGAAATCACCTAAGAACACGTATTACATAAAAAGAACAGAAGAACCAAAATATATCAATAATAACAATGCAATCATTGCCCTCTTATGGAATGCAAACATAGATGTGCAGTACATTGCAGAGAATTCCACTTCTGTTGCAAGATATGTTACAGCCTACTTAACAAAAGCAGAAAAAACAGAGCTTCAAGACCTCTTGGATGACCTATCATCATACAAAACACTATCTCAGAAATTGTACAGCCTAGGCATAAAAATGCTCTCTCCTGGGGAATGTGGTGCCTATGAAGCAGCAGATCATTTAACTGGTACTGCCTTGTACGGAAAATCAGACAACATAGTATGGCTAAGTCCTGGTCCTGCTAAATCTAGAAAAAGAGTTTTGAAATCATATGAGGACATAGAAACAATTGTCAGAAATGATCCCAAGAGCCAAGACATTTTAAAAAACAATTTACCAGACACATACTATCCAAACAGGAGTAGCCCTTTGGAAAGCATGCTTCTCTACCACATAGCTCAAAACTTTTCATACAAAAATAATATAAAACCCGATGAAAGCAAAGGCAGATATAGAGTCACAGATTGTGAAGGCCGCTTAGTGAAACTTACCAAATGAAGCTTAATTAATCATGTTAAATTGTCATTAAAAACTCCCCAACAGAAAGAACTATATTACATGTCTCTGCTACAACTTTTTAAACCATGGAGAAAAGAGGAAGAGATACTAGATAACTATGACTGCTATGAAGATGCTTTCAAAGCAAATGAAAGCGCTATCACCGATGTGAACTTTACGCAGTACAAAACAATGTTGCACATTGAACAGCAACACGAATAAGAGCTTCAGGCCCAACTAGATAAGGACTCTTCCGACAGTAGTCAACCTTCTGTAACAGGAAGCCAAGAACCACTAGGACAGCCACTAATAGCAAATGAGGCAGAATTAGCTATGACAGAAGTGGAAAACTATCAAGAAAATATAGAAGACTTAACCGTGCAACAAGCAAAACTTAACAAAGATCAGCGCACCATTTTTAAAGACGTAACAAAACAAATTGCACATGGTGTACAACACAAAATTAAAGAATGTACCTGCCAAAATTACAAACCAATACTGCTGTACGTCAGTGGTGAAGCTGGGTCAGGAAAAACTTTCTTAATAAAAATCATCAGCAAGTTCCTTCAGCAATTGACAAACAACAAACTGTCAGCTGTTGTAACTGCCCCCACAGGTTGAGCTGCCTACAACATAGGCGGTGTCACTTTACACTGACTACTACTTCTTCCAGTAGAACACCAAAACAAATTAGACTATTACAAACTTTCTGCAGAAGCTGCAATGGAACTATGCAGAGTATTAAAGAAAATGAAAATGCTACTAATAGATGAAGTGAGCATGGTCTCCAACCTAATGTTGGCTTTGATTCACCTCAAATTACAAGAAGTACTTAAAACAAACTACGAAGAACTCTTTGCAGGGAAACACATTATCGTTTTCGGAGATCTTCTACAATTGACATCAGTGAAAGGTGAACCTATTTTTAAAACCTAAGGACACAAACTCTGCTGTAAACCTGTTGGCAGCATAGGAAATGTTAACCTTTGGCAACATTTCCAATACAGAGAATTGACAGAAAACATGCGGCAATCTGCAGATCTTACTTATGCCAACATCTTAAAATGTTTTAGAGTTGGTGTACTATCTCAAGAAGCACAAGCAATATTGAAAAACCGGCACATTCATGCACTTTATGGCAATAATGCATGTGCCACTGATGTTATGGAACAATTAGTGCACAAAAATGTCAATTGTATGGCCTTAATGGCAACTCTTGCAAGCTGTTTCAAATTCAATGAAACAATGTTAAATAAGAAATGCAACCAATAATGGAAATTTGTGCCACAGACAAACTAGACGTACATGGTATGACACTACCCATGTGTGAGCAAGCCACAACAAGACTAAATAGCTTGGAAAATTCAATCTCCAACACAGCTGGGTTGGAAAAAATATTAAAATTATCCTTAAATTGTAGAGTAATGCTTAAACGTAACCTTGACGTGGAGCAAGGTCTAGTTAATGGGGCACTGGGTACAGTTGTTGGTGTTCAATCATACCCACGTGACAACAACATTCAGTTTGTCAATATTCGCTTTGACAAACTTTCAGAAGTGAAAAGGATAGGGCGCTCAACTGCCCGATTCCTTCCGTTCAAAGACATGTATGTACGTAGAGAACAATTTTCTCTAACTCTTGCATATGCAGTCACCATTCATAAATCCCAAGGTTTTACCCTAGACAAAGCATTGATAGATATAGGAAACACAGTCTTTAAAGAAGGCATGAGCTACGTAGCACTATCACGCTTACGTACAATTGACAGTCTATTTCTAATCAACTTTGATGCAAGTAAAGTGAACGCTGTTATTCCTTGTATTTTAGAATACAATAGACTACGTTCACTGTACATCCCCCATCTGAAACAATATCCTGTTCCAGAATATGTAAAACGTGGTAAAAGAAAACTAATTGAAACAGAAATGTAACAGAATCTGACAGCAAATCCTTCAAAGAAAACAAAAGAAGGTAAAGGTTCATCAATTACCACAGGCAAAGAAGAACCTATTAGGGACAGTAAACCAGGTACTTCTTCAAAGAAGGAAGAGAAACTCCAAAAAAAGCACTCAGAAACAGAACTAGCTGGTCCATTCAAATTTTCAAATGAAACTGGTGTAAGTTGCTATGCAAATGTAGCAATGAATATTCTATTTCAATTACCACCAATTGTTAACAATATTTACTTATACAGTACAGACCAATTGTGTTTGCAAATGTTAGTCCTTCATAGAGACGCAACAAACAATCCTGAGAACACGTACAATGTTCACAGAATAAGACAAGAATTGGACTACTGTGCTGGAATGGTGAGATTCACTGTAAACTCACAAGAAGATCCACAAGAATGTCTAATGTACTTACTACAAGTACTGGAAACAAAAGCATGCCTATAAATGAAATCTTCCACATTTCATACATGTGGAAACATACATGCACTCTCTGTAGCAATGTGATACAGGAACAAATCCCAAATGAGCAATTTGTGTATGTATCCATACCTAATTGTGAGTCCATTCCATTTCAGCAACTTGTACAGAATGCAAACCATGGCAGATTATGTACTATGTGCAATTCAAACAATCGCTCCACCTTACTGATTCAAACACATAGTAAGTACATAATACTTATGCTGCAACGTTATAATGCAGATGGTAAAAATAACAACTGCAAGCTGACTGAATTCACAAACGGTCAAGTGTAACTTGGAAAGAAAACCTTTACAACAGTAGGAATAATCTACCATGCAGGAGCTACAACCAATGCAGGTCACTAGACTGCATACATTAAAAAGAAATGTGGATGGGTGGAATGTAATGATAGCACCATTACTATAAAGCAGAGATTGTCAGCTAATCTTACAAATGCATATTTAATCTTCTTAAAGCCAAAATTTTATAACTAATGTGTACTTCAACATTACCAAAAAATGAAGTGAAAGACTACAAACAGAATACGCCAACAGGTATCTAACTGCCCAAGAATGTATAACAACGACACAGATAAATTAATACCACAGAACCGTAACAACAAATGCACAGTTAGAATACGCAAACAGGTATCTAACTGTTGTTAACTGTTGTTAAAAATCGGCAACAAGGCAACAAACATAACATTAATCAGAAAGAACAAGGAAACACTCAAAGAAAGCAAATAAATAGTTTGTAGCATAGCAAATAAAGGTTTTTTTTAATCCGACAAGGATTATTTTCCCCCAGACCCAAGGATTAGAAAAACAAACACAGAAACTGAGCACAATGCACAGTACACTGGTTTGTAAACTAAATATGAGGGTAAAAAAAAGCTAAAATGTCTATTATACAATGTAATAAGTCTTCATAAAATGCAAACACTAACATGCTATTTTCTTTTATCACAGAAATTAAAAAAGGCTAGTTCCGCCAAGTACTACAGTCATGTAAGACATGTAGGGATTCTGAACAAATTAAACAGTAAGTATAATTACAGTCATTTCATACGTATGCGAATCTACATGGCTAATCTATGGCAGTAATATGGTGCAGTGGCTGTAGGTTGGGCGTAGAATCTTTGATGTGTAACCTACAGCCTACGGCCAAGCAAGCAAGACTATAGGTCCTACCCACAACCATCACTCCATATCAAAACCATGGTGCTTCTATTTTGATTACTTCTAAGTTTAGTTTTGGGTGCATGGTCTGCAGCCATGCAGCCAAGACACTAGAACGTGCACACAACCACCGCACCACACCACGCCCATGTTCACTTATAACCTCACAGCTTATGACTTCAGTCTTGGGTGCATGGCCTTTGGCCATGCAACCAAGAATCTGGGTCCTGGCCAGAACCACCAAAGCATATTGCAACCATTGTGGCTTCTAATTTCACTACGTAGAAAGTTGGTTTTGGGAGCATGGCCTTCGGCCATGCTCCCAAAACGCTACGCCCTCCCCACAACCATCTGAATGATATTTCATAATACGAGTGTACCTATAGCTGTGATATGCTGCAGTAGTTGTGGCCACAGGCTACAGACTTGGGTGTAAGGCCATAGATTTTTCAATGTATGGGTATGCAGTATATAAAATCCATAGTGGGTTACAACTGCAGTGCTTATAACTTTGTTCTTGGGTGCATGGCCTTTGGCCATGCATCAACGACCCTACGTCCTGCCACAACTTCCACACCATATCATACCCATTGTGGCTTGTAACAACACTACGTATAAATGTGCTGTTGGGTGCATGGTCTTCAGCCATGCACCCATGACTGCAGGCCCACCCCACAGCCACCTGAGTGATGTTCAATACTACGGGTATATCTATAGCTGTGATATGCTGCAGTGGTTGTGGCCAGGGCCTAAAGTCTTAGGTGTATGTACATACATATTTCAATGTATGGGTGTGAAGTGGCTTATAGCTCCAGTGCTTATAACTTTGTTCTTGGGTGCAAGGCCTTTGGCCATGCAGCCAAGACTCTACACACTCCCCACAACCATCTGATTGATAACGATTACTACAGGTGTATCCAGGGCCTAGAGTCTTGGAAGTATGGCCTACGGCCTACAGGCATGCACCCAAGACTCTAGGCCCTGGCCACAACCACAACAGCATTTTAAACCCATGGTTGCTTATAAATCAGTAGCACACCCATACAACGAAACATTGCAACTGTAGCATGCACTCAATTTGTAGCCAAGACTCTAGGCCCTGACCACACCTACCAGATACATATTCGGTTGCATGGGTGTGATGTGTGAATATGATATGCTGCAGTGGTTGTGGGCACTGTGTACATACTTGGGTGTAAGGCATGGGTGCACAACATACGGCCCGCGGAGCAGTTGTGGCCCGCCATGCTCTTTTGTGAGGCACAAAGACTTTCCTAATGGAGGGCGGCTCGCGGCCGCCCTCCATTAGGAAAGTCTTTGTTGTCTTCTGGGCCGGACAAAACACTGGCCCTCATTGGCTCAGCACACACACGCACCACGTCGCTCCTACGAGCCACGTAATGCGTGTGTGCTGCACCAATGGAGGGCCAGCACTACGGCTGGCGTGGTCCATAAGGCTCAATGCCGGAAGGCATTTCAGCCTTGGACCACGCCAGCCGTAGTACGATTCCAGCGTTCCAGCTTACCTGCCTTCCAGCACGTCTCCGGTAAGTGCTCTGTTTGTGTTTGTGTGTCGGGTTTGTTTTGCTTTATGTTTGTGTGTGTATGTTGAGATGCGGGGGTGGGGGGTGTCGGATGTATATGAATGTTTATATTTGAATGTATTTTGTGTGTATGTTGAGATGCAGGGGTGGGGGGTGTGTCGGATGTGTATGAATGTTTGTATTTGAATGTATTTTGTGTGTATGTTGAGATGCGGGGGTGGGGGGGTGTTGGATGTGTATGAATGTTTGTATTTGAATGTATTTTGTGTGTAAGTTGAGATGCGGGGGTGGGGGTGTCGGATGTGTATGAATGTTTGTATTTTAATGTATTTTGTGTGTATGTTGAGATGCAGGGGTGGAGGGGTGTGTCGGATGTGTATGAATGTTTGTATTTGAATGTATTTTGTGTGTATGTTGAGATGCAGGGGTGGGGGGGTGTCGGATGTGTATTAATGTTTGTATTTGAATGTATTTTGTGTGTATGTTGAGATGCGGTGGTGGGGGGGTGTGTCGGATGTGTATGAATGTTTGTATTTGAATGTATTTTGTGTGGATGTTGAGATGCGGGGGTGGGGGGTGTGTCGGGTGTGTATGAATGTTTGTATTTGAATGTATTTTGTGTGTATGTTGAGATGCGGGGGTGGAGGGGTGTGTCGGATGTGTATGAATTTTGTATTTGAATGTATTTTGTGTGAATGTTGAGATGCGGGGGTGGGGGGGTGTCGGATGTGTATGAATTTTGTATTTGAATGTATTTTGTGTGAATGTTGAGATGCGGGGGTGGGGGGGTGTCGGATGTGTATGAATGTTTGTATTTGAATGTATTTTGTGTGTATGTTGAGATGCGGGGGTGGGAGGTGTGTCGGATGTGTATGAATGTTTGTATTAGAATGTATTTTGTGTGTATGTTGAGATGCGGGGGTGGGGGTGTGTGTCGGATGTGTATGAATGTTTGTATTTGAATGTATTTTGTGTGTATGTTGAGATGCGGGGGTGGAGGGGTGTCGGATGTGTATGAATGTTTGGATTTGAATGTTTTTTGTGTGTATGTTGAGATGCGGGGGTGGGGGGCGTTGTCGGATGTGTATGAATGTTTTGATTTGAATGTTTTTTGTGTGCTGAGTTGGGGTGGGGGTTCGGGTCTGTATGGGTGCATGCTTGAGAGTGTGTGTGCTGAGTTGGGGGGTGGGGGGTTCGGGTCTTTATGGGCGCATGTTTGTGTGTGTGCTGAGTTGGGGGGTGGGGGTTTGGGTCTGTATGGGTGCTTGTTTGAGAGTGTGCTGATTTGGGGGGGTGGGGGGTTCGGGTCTGTATGGGTGCATGTTTGTGTGTGTGCTGAGTTGGGGGGTGGGGGGTTCAGGTCTGTATGGCTGCATGCTTGAGAGTGTGTGTGCTGAGTGGAGGGGTGGGGGGGTTCGGGTCTTTATGGGTGCATGTTTGTGTGTGTGCTGAGTTGGGAGGTGGGGGTTCGGGTCTGTATGGGTGCTTGTTTGAGATTGTGCTGATTTGGGGGGGTGGGGGGTTCGGGTCTGTATGGGTGCATGTTTGTGTGTGTGCTGAGTTGGGGGGTGGGGGGTTCGGGTCTGTATGGGTGCATGCTTGAGTGTGTGCTGAGTTGGGGGGTGGGGGGTTTGGAGTTGGGGGGGTTGGTGGTTCGGGTCTTTATGGGTGCATGTTTGTGTGTGCTGAGTTGGGGGGTGGGGGTTCGGGTCAGTATGGGTGCTTGTTTGAGAGTGTGCTGATTTGGGGGGGTGGGGGGTTCGGGTCTGTATGGGTGCATGTTTGTGTGTGTGCTGAGTTGGGGGGTGGGGAGTTCGGGTCTGTATGGGTGAATGCTTGAGAGTGTGTGTGCTGAGTTGGGGGGTGGGGGGTTTGGAGTTGGGGGGGTGGGGGGTTCGGGTCTTTATGGGTGCATGTTTGTGTGTGTTGAGTTGGGGGTGGGGGTTCAGGTCTGTATTGGTGCTGGTTTGTGTGTGCTGATTTGGGGGGTGGGGGTTTGGTTGGGGGTGAGGGGGCCATGGGGTGGGGGGTTTGGTTGGGGGTGAGGAGGCCATGGGGCATAGTGTTTGGTTGGGGGTGAGGGGGCCATGGGGCATAGTGTTTGGTTGGGGGTGAGGGACATGGGGCATAGTGTTTGGTTGGGGGTGAGGGGGCCATAGGGCATAGTGTTTGGTTTGGATGTAAGGGGGCCATGGGGCATAGAGTTTGGTTGGGGGTGAGGGACATGGGGCATTGTGTTTGGTTGGGTATAAGAGGGACATGGGGCATTGTGTTTGGTTGGGTGTAAGGGGGCCATGGGGCATAGTGTTTGGTTGGGGGTGAGGGACATGGGGCATAGTGTTTGGTTGGGGGGTGAGGGGGACATGGGGCATAGTGTTTGGTTGGGGGTGAGGGGGAAATGGGGCATAGTGTTTGGTTGGGGGTGAGTGACATGGGGCATAGTGTTTGGTTGGGGGTGAGGGGGCCATGGGGCATAGTGTTTGGTTGGGGGTGAGGGGGCCATAGGGCATTGTGTTTGGTTTGGGTGTAAGGGGGCCATGCGGCATAGTGTTTGGTTGGGGGTGAGGGACATGGGGCATAGTGTTTGGTTGGGGGTGAGGGACATGGGGCATTGTGTTTGGTTGGGGTGAGGGGGCCATGGGGCATAGTGTTTGGTTTGGTGTGAGAGGGGCATGGGGCATTGTGTTTGGTTGGGTGTAAGGGGGCCATGGGGCATAGTGTTTGGTTGGGGGTGAGGGACATGGGGCATAGTGTTTGGTTGGGGGTGAGGGGGACATGGGGCATACTGTTTGGTTGGGGGTGAGGGGGACATGGGGCATAGTGTTTGGTTGGGGTTGAGTGACATGGGGCATAGTGTTTGGTTGGGGGGTGAGTGACATGGGGCATAGTGTTTGGTTGGGTGTAAGGGGGCCATGGGGCATAGTGTTTGGTTGGGGGTGAGGGACATGGGGCATAGTGTTTGGTTGGGGGTGAGGGACATGGGGCATAGTGTTTGGTTGGGGGTGAGGGGGACATGGGGCATAGTGTTTGGTTGGGGGTGAGGGGGACATGGGGCATAGTGTTTGGTTGGTGGTGAGGGGGACATGGGGCATAGTGTTTGGTTGGGGGTGAGTGACATGGGGCATAGTGTTTGGTTGGAGTGAGGGGGCCATGGGGCATAGTGTTTGGTTGGGGGTAAGGGGGCCCTGGGGCATAGTGTTGGGTTGGGGGTGAGGGGGCCATGGGGCATAGTGTTGCACTCCAAGAGTGAACCAAATAATAAAGCTAAAACAGGCACAGTTAGGAGATGTTCATCTTTGGCTTTTTGAGGAAACCTGACTCAACGAAGGCCATACTCCTCTTGGGCAACCCAAATAGCAAACTCTAGCAGTCCAAAATAACGGCATGTCCAATCTAGGGTCAATAAAATATATATAAGTTAATTAAACAGCGAGATACAATAACTAAATAGAAATAAATTATAACAATGGAAAATGTGTAGTACAAAATGTAAGTTTGAAATGCAAATAAAAATCGTTACCCCTCAAAAACATTCTTTTTCTATGTGTTTAGTACAACTTGGGGGTTTAAAAAGCCTCCTGCCACGCCCCGCCTACCGCCCCGCCCACATTTAATTTTCGGCCCACTATAGCCCTCATGTAAGGTACTTTCGGCCCTCTGTCAAAATCAGTTGTGCACCCCTGGTGTAAGGCATACAGCCTGCAGCCATGCACCCAAAACTCTACGTCCTGCCCACAACCACCGCACTATGTAGAATCCATGTTCGCTTATAACTGTAGAGTTGACAAGTTTCGTCTCTAGTGCAGGCCGTCCCCACAACAACCTGAGTGATGTGCAGTAGTACGGGTGTATCGATAGGTGTGGTATGCTTCAGTGGTTCTGGCCAGTGGCTAGACTCCTAGCTGTATGTCCATAGATATTACAGTGTATGAGTGTGCAGTGGCTTATACCTCCAGTGCTTACAACTTTGCTCTTGGGCGCATGGCCTTCAGCCATGCACCCAAGACTGTACACACTCCCCACAACCATCTAATCAATAATCAATACTACAGGTGTATCCATGGGTGTGACATGCTGCGGTGGTTGTAGCCAGGGCCTAAAGTCTTGGAAGTATGGCCTTCAGCCTACGGCCATGCATCCAAGACTCTAGGCGCTGTCGGCGGATCAAAGATGCCGGGCGCATCCAAACAATCTGATGCAGAACATGTCTCACTGCAGCCAATCGGCAGCGATGTCGCGTGTCCGCGGTCAGGACGCCAGCCCCTTAGCCAATCGGTATCTTGTTCACAGAGCGAGCAGGGAAGTGTGACCGCGGAGCGGACATAGATATCACTAATTTTTTAGACCTACTATTTGGTCATTTTAAACAAAGGTACTGCACGGATTGTCACCGAATTTACAAAAGCACGCTTTCGGTACCAAGCCCCGGCCCCTGCCGCAAATTTGGTGAAAATCCGTCCAGCGGTTTGGCCTGTAGCCGTGCGCCAAGTTTTTCCCCCATTCAGTCTATGGGAAAAAAAGATGTTTTGGGACCCCCCCTATAACTTTTCCCCCCCTGGACAATTCCCCACCAAACTTTACAAAATAATTCAGAGTGGCCCATATGCTTTTTTTGCAAAGTTTGGTGGGGATTTGTTCAGGGGGAGCGGAGTTATAGGGCGCCCAAAAAGTGCTCTTCCTATGGAAACAGCAATTTAACCATAACTACACGGCCACTACCGTAGCCGTGTAATACAAATATATATATATATATATATATATATACATATATATATATATATATATATATGGTTACAAACACTGCAACTATAGCCAAAAAAGTGAGCGCTCAGCCTCTATTGGGCAGCTGGTGCTCTAGGGCAACGTAGGCAACACCTCAATATATCTGAAAAACAATTATCCATAACACTTATGGCATAACTGCAACAAATGCAAAATGTGTGATCATAATGTACTCTGAGACCCCCAGCCGGCCCCCAGAGGCACTTTAAGACAAGATAGCTGCACCCAGGATATGGATGGGGGTGCAGATTTATTACTCCAACACCAATCAATAAGGACAACTCAATGGTTTGGCAAAGGGAGTCAGTTTAATGACAAGTACAAAAAATGGGGCGTTATGGATATCAGCAGTGATGCGATCGTCCTTCTCGCTTCAACTCCAACGAACTTCATACAAGTTGTAACATTTATACTCAAAACTCGTCATCGCTGACATGTAACACTCAAAAGTTAACATGCAATTCAATTGGTTAGGAAAAGGTAACTTTACTATAGGTACTATATCTGTATATGGTAACAGAGTGAGGGGATTGGGTGAACATTGTCAGGTGGGCGTCTAGCCCTTCCTTCAAAAATGACTACTGTAGACGTCACTAAAAGTATGATGTCTCATTGGTTCTACTAACTATAGGACCCTAGATTATTTGGTCTATTGTGATTGGGTTGGCACCAACCCCATGCATACTTTTCACTTCGCTTAGCAGCACGCAGAATGATCGGCCAGGTGCGAGGGCCCCTTAGTTACCCGGCCTTCCTCCAATTATGGTTACAATCAATTATCACCTTAGTAGCCATGTGTCAATTATTTCACTTTAGTTGGCCTCAAGACTGCATCTTCTGTCTGGAAAAGTTCTGATATCTCTGTCTGGTCCGGTGCCAAGCGTAGGTGTGAACCCTCGCTTCTTCTTGCTCGGCTGGTCACGAGATTCCAACACTGTGAATTAGTCTCTTTCCTCTCAATTTGTGTATTTGATTTTCATTTCACCTGCCACCTGCTTTCGCCTTCTTTTCTCGACCTTTCAGAGGCAGGATATTCTGCTCTTAGTTTCAATTAAATGTAGCTACAGTTCGCCTCTTCTATTGGTATGAACTTGGCTTTCCTGGCACGAGTTGCATCTGCTGAGTTTCGTTTCAGCCGTCTCTTCTCGTTTTTTCTAAATATGAAGCTTTCTCGTGTGGCCTTTAGTAACCTGGGTTGATTCTGCTTCTTGTACAAATTAGAAATATACTTATACTACTGTGCTTCGTTTGAGGTTGATTATGTATAATGGTGCTTGCCGCACTACTCTTCTATTAAGCATAGCAAGCCGCACTGTTTCTTTAGCTTTATTGTGGTTCCAAGCATATTTACATGTGTTAACTGGTCGAATATCTTCATCTTGCTTACAGCTTGAACTTCGTTTCATTTTGATATTGTTCTTTCACTTTAGGTTCACAATATCCTTATTCATGGCGTTTCGTCTCTTTGCATCATTTTCTGGTTATCATTTCATCTATCTGTAAGTCAGTCTGGGCCCTCGTGACGTCACCATTCGTCTTCCATTAAGCCCTTTTTGGTTTCTTCTGGGACTGTACTCAGACGATCTTCAATTTGTTTCATTTGTTGGTAAGGTTTTCTCAATGGATACCTTACTGTCCATGGTTTCCTTGGTATCAGTACTTCAATAGGCATTGTTCTTCTGATGGGTACTGAACAGAGTCCCACTGCGGCTCTCTGCTGGTTTATTTGGTCATCATACGTCACACATTTCGGCGTGAACATTCCTGGTACTTCAAAATGGACGATTGGAGTGCAGGTTTTATTTGGGACCTCCTCTACACTCCCCCCTCTGGGCGGTTCATCGACCACCTTCACTTCCGTCTTTGGGTCCATTTTACTCGGTTCTTCTGTATTCATCTTCACTTCATTGCCTGGGTTCATTCCTTCTTCATCTTCTGGATATATACATGATGGTCTGAAGACGTGTCTCTTTGGAGTCCATATTTTTATTACTCCTTTCAGGCTTCCTGCTGTCCTTTCAAGTTTGTCTTTCTTCCATGTCAGCAGCTGACACTGTCCATTTGGGCTGCTGTAAACCCATCTTCCCACATAGTTTCGATGTTTCCTGGGATAGAGAAACTTTGTCCTTTCTGGTGCGTGAGTGCAGGCATTCACAAAGTTTCTTATTTCTTCATCAGTCGGGTCTTTGGGCTTCCTTCCTGGCTTGGCATCAATTATGAGCTTCATCCCTATGGCTTTCTTTGTAGTTTTCTGGCACTGGGACATTATTATCTTGATAATACAGAATCCTAGCAATATCATCACTAGCAGTGCTCCCAGGAACTTGAATGCGTATGCCATCCATTGTGGAACCCATGAGAATAGTGATCCAAACCAACTGTCATCATCAACTTTGTCTGTTTCATCAATCATCTGGTTCTGTAGTTCTGTCAGCATACCTATGGCTTCTGTTAGAGTTCCATTTTTCTCATCGTGGGATGGCATAAATGTGCAACATGATTCTCCAATTTTTGCACAAACTCCTCCATCCATAGCTGTGATCATGTCAAACACATATCTGTTCTGGAGAGTCATCAGTCGGATGGCTCTTAACTCTTCCTTGATTGCATTGAATCCTTTTATTGCTGTGTTGATGGTCTGCAATAACTCCCATCTGGTTATCTGCAACCATTTAGTATTTGTTCCAACTTGGAATCTTGGCATGAGGAATGTTGTGAACACTGATGAGGTCAGGCTAAACAGTCTGTGTTCATATGGGATTGCATGAAAGGCTTCTTCAGATTTAGCAGAGAAGTAATTGTCCCTTTTCAATCGAGTCATCAGTTCCACAGATCTCCTTTTCCTCGGGTGAGCATCTGGTTTTGGAAAACTGTCAATATTCAAGTCGCCTTTGGGATTACCAAATCTGGAACATGGACATTCATTATTGTGCATATACCGCCCCAATTTCTAGGCAGTCTGATGCATGCTTTGGATCCACATACCAAGTAGTGATCCATAATTACTGCAGTTCCATTCTCCATGCCTGGGCCATCAAAGATTCAACCACAATTCTGATTCTCTCCCATCTTTCTTGTGCAATTTTTCCTGAAGCACAATTTTGTGCTTTCTAGTGGCACTATCTGCAAAGGTCCTCCTCTGTCTCTGACCCGTGTCAGTAGTTTTGCGAGCTTTGGCCACAATGGCTTGCATAGCCTTTGTGAATTTTCAGTTGCTTCTTTGCAGGCTCTGAGGACCATCCATGCTCTGCAAATCACTACTCCTTTTTCCCATCCATCTGGTGAAAGCACCGTTCCCCAAATCTGCATTTGGCCTCTGTTCTTCCAACTTTGAGCCTCTTCTGGAGGTTTTCCTTGGATATTTAGCTTCTGATTTACTTCCCATTTACTTTCAGCTCCTTTCACTCCAGGTTTCTCGTACCGGATTACAGGATTCCTAGGATGAGCCCTGTTTCTTGTCTTTATGTCTTGAACATAATCATCTTATTTGGGATAGGCTGTTTCAGTTGCCCATATCAATGAGGCATCACTACCCATGAACTGGCCTCTGTTTTACACATGATTACATGTGAAAGACAGTGTGCTGTCTGGACATCAATTTCTACAGCTACGAAGATCTTGGATTTTCCCCATGAAGTATGGTAGGAGTGCACAAACAAAGCATTCTCCCTCTGAATTCTGTCCTACAACTTCCTTCATGTGCTGTTGTTTCCCAAATGTGCTGTGCTGTCCAAGTAATCGTTTAGTTCGCTGGCGTCTCCATGCATGCTTCTCTTGATTCTTAAGCTTTTCATGTAGTTTGCTATCACTACATCCTTGAATGCATCTGTATGGCTTCTTCTTGCTGGAGGATTCTCAGGTATCCTGTCTGGCAGCCTTTTCCTTGTCTTCATATATCTTTTCTTTCTGGTTAGAAATGTCCGCATCCACTCTGGCATTGGTCCAGTATGTGGCTGTACTGTAGAACTTGTACTTTTCCCTTTCACTGGAACATGTATGCTCGGCAATGTTGTCTCTGTGGGCTTCTTCATCAGCTCCTCTAGTCTTTTCCATTCTCTGGCTATGAATGGCCATAATGAATCTATTATCAGTTGTGCTCGTGCAGAGATCTTCTCAGAGTTTGATTCTGCCTTTCTTGGTGTTAGATCAAGGGTTTCTGATACAGCTATCTCTGTTGGCTTTCTGTCTAACTCTTCTTGTCTTTCTATGACGTCCGCTTCCTTCATTTGGCTCATTGCTTTACTTGTAGTGATATTTCCCATAGTAGGCAGTCTCTTCTTCTCTGAGGCTTTGAATTTTGGTTCTGCAGTCATTGACACTAGGCCTGTTGCATGTGCATTCTGTGTTTGCATGCGTGTGGTTGTCAGTAATCTTGTCACATTCATGCTTTGCAGACCCTTTCTCCGACTTTTCGATTCGTCTGTCACCACAAGTGTGTGTGTATTATTGCTGATCAGATCCATCTCAAGTTCATTCATTCTACCATCAGATCTTCTAGGGACTGGAATGACTATGTAAAGTCCGGGTATTTTCATGGGTTTCATGCGCACATTATCAGGTGGGTGCACTGGAATAGGAGGCTTTGAGCACCAATAAAAAATACTGTTCTGATCATTAATGACAATAAAACAATGATGAATATAATACACAAATCTATTATGCCCCTGTATGTCAGGCAACATTATTTACTTTCAGAGAAACGTGGCCTTCTTTCCTCCTGCGGGAGGACAAGGTTGCTGTTTTGGATCCCCATCTCGATCATTCGTCAAAATGTTAACTTTTACTATACTCCCTTAATCAATATTGTCTTTCGGATTCCTTGTTGTGAGTTTCAGGTGTTACACAGTTGTCCCCCCTCTTGTGAATAATGAATTGTCTATTATCTCGGGATACAGTTCTTTTACTCGGCTATGGAAAGTGTCAAAATCAAGTGATAATTCAGCAAGTCTCTTTACTGTGCATGTTCAAAGTATGTCAGCTCCCAGTCTGTGCCCCTGATCTGCTTCATTCCCGAAGACATATTGTCTTTGTCAAATAGAAGATACGAAAGGAAATTTCTGGCAATGTTCTCTCGATCCGTCCCTCGGCAGAAAGTCTAAAATCTTCTCAAATAGTTCTGCTGATGGTTGGAGAGTTCCACTTGCATTACGATTCCATGCAAGAGCATGCCCATCTGTGTAGCATTAGCTGAATCTCTGATGAAGGTGAGCACGTCAACCTCAACAGGTCTCCCCACTAGCTCTAGAAAGTCAGTAATTAAACGGAAGAAAAAGTTGCTGGCCAACCTGCTGTCTTCTGGTGACAGGGACATTTGTCATGTCTTGCTGAGGTACAGGATTGCATGTTTTCACTTCAATGTAAACAGTGTCTGCCTGTTCCATTTGCGTGGAGTGCAACTAAGATCACAATTTTATTTAGGAGTTGGCTTAGATGTTCTGTATTTGCTGGGTCTCGAAGAAACGTGAGTACATCAGTTGTTCTTCCGACAAGATTTGGACAGTCTTCAATTATTCGAAAGAACAATGTATTGACAAGCTCATTTACTTCCTTCTTTGCTTGGGAAATTTGGCTTCTCTGCGCTGTATTCAGGGAGTAGGAGGAATTGCTCAGTGATTACAGTAAGCATTCTCTTTATGATCTTTTTGTTTTCAGGGTCTTGAAGAAAGTCAGTGACAAACGTGATTCTCCCCACCAGTGATGGATATGATGTTAGCACTAGATGGACGCACGTCACCACGTCTTTGGTGATGTCACTACTGTGGGACACCATAAGTGATTCCAAACAAGGTCTCTGTGTGGAAGGAGTCGGGGTATTGTATTTTCTTCCAATTTATGTGTCCTCAATCAAAATTTGGCATGTTACCTTCTTGTCACAGTTTTAGTGTGCCTCAATCCAATAGTTCAAGTTCAACAAACTAGATTTGTGGTTTATACGTGCAATTGTCTTCTTCAACCTGCAACTAGGATGCACAGAGTGTCCAATTTATCTGTCCTTATCCTCTTTTGCTCAGAGGAATGTCCGAAATGAAACCACAACTATCTCACAAAAGTTCATTTGCTTTACTTTGCTGTTGCTCATGCGTCCTTTTTCTTCGTCATGGATCTCGTCTGCACATGCTGTGGTTCTTCCCCCCCACTCGTAGTCTCCGCGCGCTGGGTTGCAGGCAGGGGGCCTTCTCTGATGTAGGGTTTTATATCGCCCAGAAAAATCCAAGCTCTCCTGCCTTTTAGTTTCACTGCAGAAGGAGTGCATTCCTCCAAGGTAAAGGGACCGTTAAATCTTGGCTCGTCCCACCTTTTTCTCGTATGGTTCTTTACCAAGATGGTATCTCCAGGCAAAATGGATGGTACACAAAGCCCTTGAGCTGTGCCTGTAGTAGTATCTCCTTCTGTGTTCCGTGCTGCTCTGCACCCTTTTCGTCGTTGCTGCAGCTGGTCTGGAATTACAGTAAGGCAAGATGTCATACAATTCAGGTAATTTTGCATTTCAGACCCTAAGATTTCTCCTGTTGACTGGGAATCACATCTAGCTCTATCTCGGGGTGTCAGGGGAGTGCGTATTCTTCTTCCTATGGCTATCTCGTGTGGCGTAAGATGATGGTCAGAACCGGGTTGGTTCCTGAGTGCATACAGTGCCAAGGGAAGGCAGTGTAACCATCCCTTTCTTAGAGTAAGCTTCAACTTGGCTATCCTTTCCTTTAATAAGCCGTTGAGCTTCTCACAGACTCTGTTACCTTGCGGATGATACAACGACGAGAACTTGTGCTTTATACCAAGCCGCAGGCTAATCTGTTCGAAAGTCTCGTTTCCAAAGTGAGCTCCATTATCTGATCTCATGACTTCACACACCCCCTACCTGGGAAATATCTCTCTCACTAAAAATGTGGCCGCACAGGTAGAGTCTGGGTGTGTACATGGACCTGCCTCTATCCATCTAGAGAATGGACACACCACAACAATTAAGTATCTGTACCCATTACATACTTGAAACATGTCAGCGTTATTGACGTGCAAGTGCTGAAAAGGCCCATTTGGCCCGGGGATGACTCCTCTCAATACTTTTAATGTGTGCCCAGCTGTGAATTGTTGGCAGATTATACAGTTGACTATAATGCAACGTGCTTGGTTAAATTCTGTATGAACTAGTCTTCTGCGGTTTACCAGTGCTGTCTTGTCGCCACAAACTCTCAGAGGGGTTAAAGAACGCCCTCGCCGTTTCCATAGATTTTTCTCTTACTGTGGTGCCTCCCCTTGGAGTTCCATCAACTGTGTTTGCCCTAGATTGTTATAGCTCTCAGGTGTGGTTCGTGCAATCATCATCCTCTCATTGGTATGGGTGACTTCCACTTCCATGATCGTCTCACTCTTGGATGCCATACGTTTGGCATCCGTGTCTGCTGCTTGGTTTCCGCATGAGATAAAATCTGTCCTTTTCATGTGGGTGGCGTATTTCACGACCGCTATGCCCACTGGGAGCTGTAGTGCCTTGATCAGCATGTCCAATAAAGCTGCGTGCTGCACCGGTGTGCCGTCTGCTCAGAGGTAGCCCCTCCTTTTCCAGCACGCTAAATCCGTGTGCACTGTTGACGTCACATAGGCGGAGTCACTGAACATTGTTACTTCCTAGTCTGTGTGATTCTCAATGGCGAGTATGAACGCCAATAATTCTGCAGCCTGTGCTGAATAATGAGATGGTATTCGTGCACTAAGGAGTACTCAAAATTCTCCATTTGCGGTGTGTTTCATCACAGCGATGCCTGTATATCTTTGCCCATCGTTTTGATCCATCCTAGAAGAACCATCAATAAAGACACTTTCTCCTTTCGCCAAAGCATTTTCCTTTACCCTGGGAATTTCATCATAGAATTCTTCATAGTTTGCACAGTCATGTATTGGTTCTCCTTCAGTGACTGGCTCTGCTGTAAACATAGCTTGGTTCACTATCTTACATCAGACTACCTTAATCGATGGATTCAATATGATCACTTCATAAGCAAAGCAGAATCTCTCTGAGATGTCAGTGTGCCCTTTGGATTCTCTAGAATAGCAAATAGCGAGTGCTCGACATACAACATCATTGAGCATCCCATTACAATGGTAGTAGCCTTTTCAATGGCGAACGCTGCAGCAGCTAAACTTTGTTTGCACGGGGAAATGGCCTTTCATCACTGGGTTCAAATTCCCACTGTAATATGCCAGGGGCATGTACCCCAATGTGGTTCTCTGTGTGAGCACTGCCATCATAACGCTGCCATTCATGTGTGAGAACAGGTACAATTCCTCAGCATAATTGGGAATCCCTAAAACTGGTGCCGTGCAAATAGCTTTTTCAAATTCAGCAAATCCTTCCTCCATGGTCTCAGACCATTCAATTTTTCTTTTGTCACTTGGGCCTTCTTTAAGGCCTGAAGTAAAGGCTTGGTGTAAGAGCTATAGTCAAAGACCCATGCCCTGACATAGTTGCACAGGCATAAGAAGCTCTGCATCTGTTTTATCGTGTGTCGCTTAGCCGTGTTTAGTATGGCTTTAGCCCTTTCCGGGGTCACTCTTTTTCCCTCATGCGAGATCAGCTGGCCTATTTACAGCACTTCTTGTTGACAATATTGTAACTTCTCTTTGTCAACCTTATAACCTTTCTCAGGCAGTATAGTCAATAGCTGAACAGAATCATGCCTGCATAACTCCTCTGTCGTACTGCAAATTAAGATGTCATCCACGTATTGCAGGACAACGCTTTCCAATGCAATATTGCTTAGGTCCATCTGCAGGACTCTGTTAAAAATTGAGGGAGGCTCACAGTATCCCTGGGGTAGCCTCGTACTTTTCAGACGCATCTGTCTGAATGTAAATGACGTCAGATCTTGTGAGTCACGGTGCAACAGGATTGAGAAAAATCCATTTTTCAAGTCAATCACTGTGAAATACTTTGCCTCAACAGGTATAGTGCATTGAATTGTAGCCGGGTTCAGGACTAAAGGGAACTCGGCCTCAACAATATCATTTATTGGGCGTAAATCCTGAATTAGCCTCCAAGACCCTCCCTTTGATTTCTTGATTGGATAAACCACAGTATTGCATGACCATTCTGACTTCACTAAGATGCCCTGTTCCATCATAGCCGAAATTGTCTTAAAAATCACTTCATCTGCCTCTCTGGACATGGGATATTGTCATGCTTTGGGTAAAATTGCTCCTGGTTTTAGCTTCATTTTCACTTAATCAACCCCTTTCAATAGGCCTACGTCATAGGGTCCTGTGGTCCATACTGAGACAGGCACCTGGGCCATGTCGTCATCAAAATATTCAGGACGGTTTCGTGCCAACATCATTCTCTGAGGCACTTCTCTTTTAATCATTCTCACCCAAAAGGTGAGACACACCTCCACTGTTGTCTCTCCAATATCTGTTTGCTCTTCAAACAGATCGTCATCAGTGACGTCAGTCAATAGGTATCCCACTTCAATGGCGATTACCGTGCACCACTGTCGTCCTTCATCATCATAATCATCAATCAAGGCCATTTTCCCTCGTACTGCAGCTGTGTGTATCATCAAGGGAAATACTTGTCCCTTTTCCTCATGCATAGGCATTCTTGGCCTGAATAAAAATTCATCTGGGGTTCTCATGATTTTGTCTGCAAGACCTGGCAGCCCTGCCATTAGCCCACGTATTCCATACGTGAATATTTCTGGCTCTAATGGGATAGCCCTCATAGCTGTGTGTCCTGTGTATGCTCTAATCACTTCGCATACATTTGAATAGTGCATTTCTGGAGTTGAACATACTATGCCCTCCTCTGTGTCATATTTAACTTTGTCATAAGATCTCGACCTAGAATGTTTACTGGGGTTTGTCGTGAATATAATAAAGTCACATTCATCTCACATTCTGCTAGAGACTGGAAGCGCGTTTGTGAAGGGAACATGACTTGCAGCTCCTGTGAAACTCTGAGTATTTATGGCCTCGCCAGACAAGGAAAACTTGCCTTCACGTATGCATGAACGTGTTGCGCCCGTGTCAACTAAGAAGGAATATTATTTATCCTCTATAAAGACATCCACCCTTGGTTCCCGGTGAGGGTCTGGTGTCACTGATAGGATAGAACACATCAGGGTTCCCAATGAGCTGTCCTAGTCCATATATTTTGGGACCACCATGTGCTGATAGATTTCCCAAATTCCCAATGTTACTTCCCATTTCAGGGTTCATGGTCTGCCCTGCGCTCATCGTTTGTGACAATTGCAGCAGAGACTGCTGGGACTGCCCTTGTGGAAAACTCACCATATTCTAAGGTTGCAAACCTTGTTGCACTCCTGGCGCTTCTTGTTGCACCGTGTGATTCTGTGCAACTCCCTGCTGTATGAAGGCGGGTGAATTTGCCACGCCTGCTCCTATTCTTTGACTGTTTTGTATCATGCCTTGATTTCTGCATGTGCGCGCTAAATGCCCTGTCATCCCACACACCCAACATACTGGCGGTGGTCGGATCATTTGCCCGTTTGACATATCTTGATTGCCATTTTGCATGTTTTGGAAACCTCCTTGATTATTCTGGAAACCTCCATGATTACTCTGCCATCCTCTTCCTCTAAATCCTCTTCCCCCTGGGTAAAACCCTGTATTGCCCTGATTATTCTGTTGTGGATTATTGACCTGCTGCATGCTCGATTCAGCTAGTTATCATGGCTCCCTCAAGGGCATATTTTGACAATTTCTTCTGCTCCAATTTTGCCTCCTCACCCTTTCGTGCAGCTTCCTTTTTGCGATTCTTTTCCTGCAGTAGTCTGCAATAGTGTGCGATGATCAGCTGTATTTCTGACCATGGTTTAGCCTCGATTCCTACCAATTTCTTGAGCGGTTTCTGACCGGCTCTGGCAGCCCATGGCACAATATATGGCAGAACACAGGTATAGATTTCCCCCAAGATTCATGTGTCTCGAGTACCCACGCGTCTTGAAAATTCTGTATGTAAATTAACGGATCCTCAGACTCCTTCATGTTACGTTTCATTATAGCTCCTATATCAGAAGTGTCTGGGTAAAGCACTCGTAGTGCTTTCCATACCGCGGCTCTGCAATTGTTAAATGGAGCTCCGTCATGTACGGTTTTAATTTTGGTCACAGCAGGGTAACCTGCCCGTGTCCACACTTTGTCTGCTCTCTCACCAAGTATGCCGATTAAAAGACCCTTGATATCCACTGTAGCTAACGTGTTTCCTCCTGTCATTTTTTCTAACTCGCGTATCCATTTTCCAGCTCCCGATGTCAGCATTGGAAGCTTGTTTTTCAAATTCTCTCGATCCATGTGTGGCCATGGAATATATTGTGGTCTTGCCCCCCCCTTTCTCGAGTAACGGAAATTAGGATGTATAGCTCTCTCGCTCTTCTCTCATTGTTCTCCTGTCTATTGCAGGGGTAATATTCCCACATCGCCACCTGCCTGGCAATGTCCTTAGCCTGTCCACATAGGGCGGTGATGACACCCCCCTCTGACCGTGAGATACTTCTTTGTGTCGGTCTGACTGTGTGGCTGACTCTGATGCCCTCGGTGCAGACTCCCTAGTGTCTGACCACCTTATCCCTTTCTCCCTTGGGAGTCGTCTTTAGCTCCTTCTCTCTTCCTCCTTTTCCTCGCGCTCCTCCCTTTCTGAGTCGGACATTGTCTGTGCCCAACTCGTGCCACTTCTTGTGTCTTCTTTGTTCCTACTTTTTTCTAGTCTATCCACGGATAGTTCTCTATTCCCACTACTTCGAGAGACATCCTCAGTGTCATAAAGTTGAGTGCTCTGTAGGCGCTCGTCTTCCCCCTCCCCTTGGGTTATTTGTTCTAACCCCATTTCGCCATATATTCTATCAATCGTTTCTCCGATGCTTCTGGTGTCGAAGTCATCCTCGATATTCGCCCTAGACGTGCCTGGTATTGAATCGTACGCTGGGAACAATTCTTCTAAATCTTCCCAATATACTACTGGCTCAGGTTTTTTAACCTCTCTCTCCAGATATTCAAGATTGCATGCTCTCTGTCTTCGCTTACTTCCTACATCGTCATCGAATTGTCTGCGTTTCCTCGCCTCTTCTCTGACCCTATCTTCTTCCTTCTTTTCGTATCTACGTTCATCTGCCCTGCAGTTTTCTTCATTCCTTCGTCTCTTTATTCTTTTCTCTCGAATCCGCTGCTCTTCCTCTAACTTACACTGCTCCTGCCTATCTTGATCATTGGCTGCTCTCTGTTTGGATCGAACTGTCTTTCTTGTTCTTCGCGATATAACTGTTCTCGTCTCTGTCTATCTTTTGTCGTTATTTTTTCGTCTCTCAATTCTTTCTCTTTCTCTTTTCTCTGTACATTGTCTAGTCTCTCCTTTTGATTCGCATCATCAATGCCTTTGCCATCGAGTTTCAATAAAATTTGCCCCCCATCCATTCGTCTTTTGCAAATGCTATCTCATCAGTTCTATCTTCGCTTCCTTTCCATCTTTTGCCTTCTCTCTCCTTATCGAGAGATGCACTTGTCTTTGTCTGGTCCCTTCTCTCATCATCACGTCTCTCCCTTTCCCTTGGGACTGTGGAGGTGATATCCGTATCTTTTTCTTTCCCTTGATTTTCATCACTACTTTGCATAGGTGACGCATATGACGGGTTGCTATACCCTGTAGCTGCTTTAAGTTCTCTCAGCGGGTATAACCCCTTGTCTTTATTTTCTTCAATCTTCGTTTCAGGTGGGGTGGGTGGCGCAGTAGGCGTTTCATCCCCTCTGAACATACATTAAGTATCCAATCTATTGGTGGCTCATCTCCCTTCTCTTGTTCATAGATCTTCCAAAGTCCTAGAACAGCTAGGAGCTTGTCTAACTTGTTGCCTGTGTATGTGGCGTGCAAATGTGTCATCATGTGTTGCAAAACTGCTTTAAATAAGGACCCGCCTTGTAGCCATGGCATAAACATCTTGTGGGGGGTCCCTTAACCCATTCTGTACTGTATTTCTTCAGTTTAGGTGCATGTTTCACCAACTGTTTTCACAAGTGTGCTAATGGAGTTATGTCCTCCATGTTTAAATCTGTTCCCTGTCTCCTTATATGACACTTGTCAAGGCTTCACGTGACTTTAAACAATTCCCACAATATGAGCAAGCACCAATCACTGCAAGCACCAATCTAGATTTTCTCCCCCCAAAGTTTTATATCTTCTATTTTACTCAAAAAACATCAATTTGTATACTATAATATCTCAGTTATTCAATCACGGAAAATTTAAGTCAGTTTTTCTAAAGAAAATGTTCAATTTATGATGTCACAACAAACAACATGTAAGACCGACGTTTAACAGACTAGATGAACACCAGCTGTTCACATGTATCTCTGCCTCTAAAGTTACCCTGACACGGAGTTTAAACGTATCCCTTTCGTGGCGCCTTTAATCTCCGTGGTAGTCTATTCGTTCCCCTTTGTTTGGGACTCTGGATACACTTTGCTTCTAGCCGCTACATTAGTGTAGGAATAAGGTGAATCCTCTCTCTTCTCGGGTGTCCTCCCCGGTAACCTCTCTCTTCTCGGGTGTCCTCCCCGGTATCTTTCCTCTAGTTCCTTCGTTATTCTCGAGTCATTATTCCCTTCCCCCTATATATACATATGCCTGCTTCACCAGACAGCACATGGAGTGTGGTCCCCTCACGTAGCATCCAACCATATAAATGTACTGGAGCTATTAGCGGTGTTCAAAGCATTGAAGGCCTTTCAGTTTCAACTACAAGGGAAAACAGTGCTGGTTCTAACAGACAGCACTACAGCAATGTATTACAGCTACCAAAACGACAGACATGCAGGACGCCTGGGTAGCAACCCGGCTACTCCATGCTAAAGATATTTTCAGTGAGCAACAGGAACTTGCTGTTACTGTGCCCACTGTTGGGGCCAGTAAAAAGACTAATCCTAATGTCAGTAAAGAGGTGTGTATATTGAAAGAGCTTGAAAAACTCAGGAGAAAAGAGATTTCTAAGTGGTGGGAGGAGCATTCTCTTCAAAATTACCTGGACATTGGCAGGATATCTCGTGGTCTGCGTCTTATGACCACCCCCTCCTTTGAGGACCAAGATCCACTGATGCTTCAGGAGTGGGGCGAAGCCAGTAAAGCTTGTTCTGGCAGGTCCCTAGCCATTCTTGTTAAATATGCCAAATTGGACCGTGAGACAGCACTTAAAGAATTGGCCACTATCAAGATTGAGCTCACCAAAATTCCATCTACAGAGGAAGGCAGACTATTACGCACCAAAATCGATGAAGGCTTAATTCCATCCAAGGATGAGATAAAACAACGGAAGCATAGAAAGTTCCTTAGGGATAAAATAGATTATGACATGGGACGTGTTTTCACTTTTGCCAAACATATTCGATTCCCTCCGCAAGACCACTACCACACCACCAGCCGCTAGACAGTCTGGTGTTTCAGTTGCTGCTCCATCCGAGTCGGATGTTTCTGCATCGGAAACAGATGAGCCCACACCCAGACTGAATTTTTTAGACGAGATGCGGCTCTTGTGCCAAGATGAGAAAAATCAAAAAAGAGGCAAGGGTCGCGGCAAAAGAAGAGGAAGAGGACAGAAATCCAAGACAGGAGGATCATCCGCCGAGGCCGACGTAGGAAACGGTCTAAAGGGGCACCAACAGGGCACATCAATGCACTCTGGGATAAAAAATTAACATACGTTAATTTGTGGGACATACGTACGAAATTAAAGAGCAAATCAAGATTTAACCCACAATTTCCGGTGGGGGGTTGCATTGAGGCATTTTCTAATCTTTGTGTCAGTGATCGGAGAAAGTTGTGACAAAGAACAAGTACCAATAAGCAGAATCTTACTCCTGCTCGATGTCTGGCCATTGGTGAACTTCAAAAGTTGTCCAGTATTGTTATCAAACCAGCTGACAAAGGCTCGAACATCGTGATACAAGACAGAACTAAATATGTGGCCGAAGCCAATCGGCAATTGAATAACCGTCTGTGCTATACCAAACTCTCCGAAGATCCTTTTTTGGAAATAAGAGCTGCCCTTACTGCCCTCTATACTAAGTGGGCTAGCGAAGACCTATTAGAGGATGATTTAATCAAATTCCTCATTCCTGCATGCCATACTGTTCCCACCATTTGCTTCCTTCCTAAAACTCACAAATTACTTAGATATCCCCCTGGTAGGCCTATTGTCCCGTTATTTGGCTCATTATTAGAGCATTTGGTGCAATTCATTGATGAAACTCTTCTACCGTTTGTATCAGTATTGCCATCCTACCTTAGGGATACTAAGGATTTTTTACAACATGTGACTAATACACCTTGGTAAGAAGGTTTGATTGTGGCTACACTCGATGTAGTCTCCTTATATACCTCTATTGAACACACTGTTGGTATTAATGCATGCAAATATTATTTGGACACTCGCTCACTTAACTATTTGGAGATGCTCCTTTTTTGACTACAAAATAATGTTTTTCTGTTTGAGGGGTCTTTCTTTCGTCAAGTCAGGGGGACCGCTATGGGCAGCACATTCGCCCCGTTTTATGCTAATCTCACGATGGGGTGATGGGAGGCCACTTTTCTATCTGATTTACTCTTGTCTTGTTTTCCGACACAGATAGTTTCTTGGTGGCGGTACATCGATGATGTGTTTATTATTTGGAAGGGTACAGAAATTGATTGGCTATCTTTTGTGAAGACCATTAATACCAACAAGGCCAATCTTGCCTTTACTGAATGCCACAGCCATTCTGAGATTATTTATCTCAATGTCATCGTTATGTTGGACAGCTCAGGTATTCATATGGCACTCCATAAAAAACCCTCCAACACTGGCCTGCCCCTTCATGCCAACAGCTGTCATCCTCTGGCGTGCAAAAAATAAATTCCTTACAGTGAATTTATCAGTTATCGCCGGAACTGCACCAATATTGTCTGGTTTGACCATCATTGTGCCTTGGCAGCTGTGGCTTTCGCTAAACAAGGATATGACAAGAGAACTATAGAAATGGCCTATACCAAGGCACGTGGCATGTCCAGAGACAGACTCTTGTATGATAATAATCCTGTCAACCGTAGCATTAATGATGATCCCAGATTGTTATCTCTTTTGACACTGCCTCGAATGATATACGAAAAATTGTTGAGAAACATTGGCGTGTCTTAACTCTTGATAATGACTCAGATTTGTACTGTCCAAGCGCCCCACTATGACTTTTAAAAATGTGCCATCCCTCAGAGACAAATTGGTGTCTAGTTTTCTGTCTCCAACAGGAAAAAATGTGTCTGCTTTGACCTGGCTTCCCGCCTCTTCCATGGGCTTTACTAAATGTATGAAATGTAAAGCTTGCACACATGCCACTGTGCTTAAATCTTTTGTACACCCTGTCACCAAAATCGATTTCAAGATAAAATATTCCATCAATTGTGACACTACTTTTGTGGTGTACGTTCTCTCATGTCCCTGCATGAGATGGTACATTGGGAGTACAACATGTAAACTCAAGCTGCATATTCTTCAACATCTTAGAGCCATCAAGAACTCAGATCCGGCGCAACCAATGGCCAAACACTTCAAAAAGGAACATTGGAATGATTCCAATTTGTTAAAATTCTTTGCAGTGGCACATGTGCCCATACATCCCAGAGGTAGTGACCGCGTCTTGAAACTCAGACAACTTGAGACAAGATTTATTTTGGACTTTGACACCAAGTTTCCAAAGGGGCACAATGTGGACGAGGAGTTGTACACCTTTTTGGGCACTTGATTAAGCTTTCCCAGTTTGCATTTGATTTCATCTTGTTCTTACTCATTTTTCTTGCTCTTTTGCTGACTAAGTTCTCATGATGTTTTACTCTGTACGCCTGTATGGATCTCTTTAGCTTTGGATATGATTTTTACTTTCATCTGATCCTTTTAATATTCTTTATTTTTTCCCACGATCTGGCTGCTTACTATCGCAATCTGTGGGGAATGGTACTTGCCTATGTATATCTATATTCTTTGGATCTTAGGAGGGATTTAATTCTGACTTGTCTTTTTCTTTTTACCTTCTTTCTCTGTTTACTGGTGGTTGGTTTCATAGTTTCATCATTTTATGCATTTGACATTGTGTCATGGCTTTTGATCTTTTGGTTTCTTTTCTATTACATGCTCATTTCCGTTGTCATTGTGGCTTCTGTTTCTCTGGTCTGTCCCAGGTTTTTGCACTTGCACTTTAGACTGGCCCAGTTATTACGCGGCCTTAGAAGAGATCTTTTTTTTGACTTGTTGCCACTCATGCATTTTAAGCGTGGTAGATCTGTACTTGTATTTGCATTATATTATATGTCATATTATCATTCATGCACTTTATGCATGGAACGCCTGTATTTGCATTTGCATTATATGTCATATTTTCACTCTGCCTTTCTTTTTATGATTTAACTAACGACCATTACGTATACAAGCAGCCATTGTTGGTCCTCATGGTGGCATGTAATTGCCATACTGCACCTTTAGACTGTTTTTTCTTACAAACCCTGCTAGCATTGAATACGCAGCATCGTGCTTCTCCATATACAGGACCATGTAACATTGTTTTGCTTCATGGTTGGGTCCTTTCTTTTGACTCTTGATTGTAGGTATTAGTAGATTTGACTTTTACTGGTGGTGATACTATCCCCACCCCTGCACTAGCACTTTAGTTAACCTCCTCCTTTTTGGTTGTAGTAACTAGTCCACCCTCCTGCTGCTTATCTTAGAATGGGTTTTTTAACATCTGTCTTATGTGCATGCACGCCTCATGTTGGTTATTTTATTATTACTTATAAACCGGCGGTTTTAATATTTTACAATTTTACCATCCATGAACTGTTATTTTATTGTGGAAATACATGCTTTGCCTTATCAAATTTTGCTAAAATATTCTCTTTATATTTGTCATCAATTTTGAGTGTGTACTTTACATAGATGTTGGCACATTAACAATTTTTCTTGTATTTTAAACTGGACGGCTCTAATGTTCCAGTATTTGTGCACTATGCACTTTGGTATGTGTTTCTTGCTACATTTGGTTTTGGCTTTAATTTGTCAGCATGCCTTTCCACTCCATTCCATCATGGTTGCCAGTGCGTTTACTCTACTGTTTGGCCTCTCCTGAGTCAATCAACAAAGAAGAAGGACCAGCTTTTGTTTGATACTTATGTCAGTCATCCCTCCCTTTCCCCTATGTGATCAAGTGCTCAGTGTTGTGCGAAACGCGTTGTTTGTGTCAGGTCTCTGGTCAAAGACAGGTCTCTTAGAAATAAAAGATAGAAACCAGTGTAGAAAAAATAAAGTTTTAATATTTTATTTCTGACTATTTCCTTCTATTACTTGGTTAGGCCTTAACTTTAGTTTCCAGAGCACAGTTAGGAGCCCAAGCCAAAATGGAGGAGATGAGCCAGAGCCATGATTGGTTGAGAGAAAACAAAGGCAAAACTTTAACATTCTAAACTGCCTTTCGTTTTGAGTTTCCTGAAAGCAAGTCATGTTTTTGTGTTCTCCTGTGTTTTTTCTGGCCTAGTGCCTTCTGAGGAAGAGTCAAGGTTTAATAATCTGTTTAAGATCCTTCTAAACTTTAAAGAAAGAAGATATCGTTAAATTATAGAAGACAGAAGTTCAGCAACGTTCAGCACTTGAAACTCAAGATCAGAGATAAATACCACATCTTAAATATAGTGGAAACTCTTGAAAAGAAAATATCTTGCTTAAAGTACTTCATCTTCTGTTTTTTAAATTACAGACAATTTTTACTTTTTGAATATTTTTGACTATTGGCGTGTTTTTTATTACGCGGTATTCTTCTTGCATTTTAAGTTGTTAGCATTAATTTTATTGGCGTGATAATATAAGTAGCTTTCTTTAACTTGTTTTTTCACTTACTTTTAGAGATTCCTTTTTTCCCGTTG
This sequence comes from Ambystoma mexicanum, assembly GCF_040938575.1. NCBI lineage: Eukaryota > Metazoa > Chordata > Amphibia > Caudata > Ambystomatidae > Ambystoma > Ambystoma mexicanum. The sequence goes on along the minus strand of NC_090932.1, from coordinate 1,525,088,390 downwards.
TTTGGGGTAACGTCTGATGTTTCTTGAGTCGCGTGTGTCAGCCGCGTGTGACGGAGTTGGTCAGAGCGAATTCAGCATCGCAAGTTAGCTCGTATTCTTTGTAAGTCCTTTCTGGGTTTGGACTTGAAGATAAGGTAAGCGATCTTTTCTTTTGTTGTTGCGTTTTTTCTTTATTTTTTCTTTTGGTCTACGCGTACGTTCAGTTCTATCGTTAGTTTGTTTACATTGGATTTAAACTTACTACGCATGCGCGGCAACTGAACAGCTAGACAGAGACTTTCCTTCGCTCTTCTGAAGTGAATCTTCTATGTTGCGAACTAAGTTTGATAATAAGCACTACAGAACTATTTTTAAAGCAAGAATTCTTTCTTCAAATGCAACTAATGTCTAAACACAAATAAGAAAAAGAAAATATTACAAAGGTCATCTTTTGAAAAATCTTCAGAGGTAACCCAACTTTTGCAGTTCTTGAAGAAATAAGGATTCCAGCTCAGTTGTCTCTTTAAAGGTCCATGGTGCACAAACTTTATAATTTAAATTGCTTAATGACTGATTCTATTTATAAGTGGTGACTTCATGGCAATCTGGAGAACTCTTTATTTAATTTCATTTTTTATTGAGTCTAAAGAAGAAGAAGTTTCAAGTTAAATTATAGTGCACATTCCATGGTATTAGGAGTATGAACACTTGCTGAACTAATTTCATTTTAAGTGCTATTCTTTTTAAAGAGAAATTTATACCAGAGAAAACTAGAAATATAATACAAATATTATCCTCTTGGCATTTGCAGAGGATTATCAGGTAATTGAGATTAATGTATTTATTTTGAGTTTGAATTACACTTTTAAGTGCTTACTTATATTTGTTCCACCTGTTAATTTCTCATTATGCAGATACTAACCTCCTGAAGGAAGTTCAAGTTCCAGTGTCTGATGTTGTTATGTTGTCCAAATTCCCCTTTCCCCCCGGGGTGTCACGGGCTCAACAGTGCTTTTTAGTTAGTTGAGAACGATACTCTTTGGTGGGTCTGTGGGGCTCAGCAGCTTCCGCATTGAATTGAAGACAAGACCTGACAGTTTGCAGCTCGTGCACCCGGCGTCCTGCCTCTGTCTGTGTTTTCTTATGTTGCTGCCTGTTGTGCATTTCATTTTTTTGTGCAACCTTTTTTAATCACTAAAACTTTACATCTGTATTTATTACATTGTGTTTGTTTTGTTATTTTTCTTGGAGTTTGGCATCCGCCATTGGCCCGTGGGAGTGCGGTTCACCCGCTCCTCTTTTTTCTTGATATATGTATATATATATACATCCTTCTCTACTTCTAGCTATATTTTGTTTTCCCACCTCCCTCCGTTACCTTTTCCCTTTACTTGTTCTAAAGCTTGCACTTTTGCCAAAACCCTTAGTGTTTTTCACTCACCGTTCGCATGTTTCTCTCTGGACCCTCGGAATCACCGCCTTCATTGCCGCCTTCTTTGGCTTTTCACCCGTTCAGCTGCCCGTAGGAATGGGAAGGTGTTACGTGGGGAAACACAGGTCCCTTCAGACCTTGTTCTGCAGGTTTATTTCTTACACTACCACTGTGTATGGGGAGCTTCACGGTCTACTCAGCAGAATGGCAAAGGACTTGTGATATTGCCGAAGACCTAGAGTTACTTTATGTCGACGGTCAATGGGTGTCTTATTCTAATCGATAATCGATAACCATCAATATCTGCTACCAAGTGTACTCCGAGACCCCCGGCTGGCCCATAGAGCCAAGGTTTGCTCAGAAGCACTTTAAGACAAGATAGCTGCACCCAGGAGATGGATGGGGTGCAGATGTATTACTCCAACACCAATCAATTTGGACAACTCAATCCTTTGGCAAAGGGAGTCTGTTTAATTACAAGTACAAAAAACGGGGAGTTATGGATATCAGCAGTGATGCAATCGTCCTTCTCGCTTTAACTCCAACGAACTTCATACAAGTTGTATCATTTATACTCAAAACTCGTCATCGCTGACGTGTAACTTCAAAAGTTAACATGCAATTCAATTGATTAGGAAAAGGTAACTTTACTGTAGGTACTATATCTGTATATGGTAACAGAGTGAGGGGATTGGGTAAACACTGTCAGGTGGGCGTCTAAGCCCTTCCTTCAAAATTGGCTACTGTAGACATCACTAAAAGTACGACGTCTCATTGGTTCTACTAACTATAGGACCCTAGATTATTTGGTCCATTGTGATTGGGTTGGCACCAACCCCATGCATACTTTTCCACTTCGCTTAGCAGCACGCAATATGGTTGGCCAGTGCGAGGGCTTCTTTGTTACCCGGCCTTCCTCCAATTATGGTTACAATCAATCATCACCTTAGTAGCCATGTGTCAATTATTTCACTTTAGTTGGCCTCAACACTGCATCTTCTGTCTGGAAAAGTTCTGATATCTCTGTCTGGTCCAGTGCCAAGCGTAGGTGTGAACCCTCGCTTCTTCTTGCTCGGCTGGTCACGTGATTCCAACACTATGAATTAGTCTCTTTCCTCTCAATTTGTGTATTTGATTTTCATTTCACCCGCCACCTGTCTTCGCCTTCTTATCTTGACCTTTCAGAGGCAGGATATTCTGCTCTTAGTTTCAATTAAATGTAGCTACAGTTCGCCTCTTCTATTGGTATGAACTTGGCTTTCCCGGCACGAGTTGCATCTGCTGAGTTTCGTTTCAGCCGTCTCTTCTCGTTTTTGCTAAATATGAACCTTTCTCGTGTGGCCTTTAGTAACCTGGGTTGATTCTGCTTCTTGTGCAAAGTAGAAATATACTTATGCTACTGTGCTTCGTTTGAGGTAGATTATGTATAATGGTGCTTGCCGCACTACTCTTCTACTAAGCATAGCAAGCCGCACTGTTTTCTTAGCTTTATTGTGGTTCCAAGCATATTTACAGGTGTTAACTGGTCGAATATCTTCATCTTGCTTACAGCTTGAACTTCGTTGCATTTTGACATTGTTCTTTCACTCTAGGTTCACAATATCCTTATTCATGGCGTTTCGTCTCTTTGCATCATTTTCTGGTTATCATTTCTTCTATCTGTAAGTCAGTCTGAGTGCTTGTGACGTCACCATTCGTCTTCCATTAAGGCCTTTTTGGTTTCTTCAGGGACTGTACTCAGATGATCTTCATTTCGTTTCATTTGTTGGTAAGGTTTTCTCAATGGATACCTTAGTGTCCATGGTTTCCTTGGTATCGGTACTTCAATAGGCATTGTTCTTCTGATGGGTACTGGACAGAGCCCCACTGCGGCTCTCTGCTGGTTTATTTGCTCATCATACGTCACATATTGAGGCGTGAACGTTCATGGATGATTGGAGTGCAGGTTTTATTTGGGACCTCCTCTACACTGTGTACGCCGAGGAGATACTTGGAGACACAAGTGCAAAATAACATGCCTAATGAAATATGTATGTAAACCCACATTTCCTGTGGGTTTCAGTGTGTGCATGGGTTATGTGTCACGCTTGTTTGGCGGGCATGTTTGTGTTTTTCCCTTCTCGTTGTCTGTTTTCCCTGGCTGCATGTTTTGGCACGCAGAGTTTGTCCAAACAGACATGGTAGGTTCCACCAGCAGGGGGAGCGGGGCTGTCTGTGAGGTAATTTCACCTCAGGACTGGCGCAAGCCACCCTACTGGCAGCCACAAGTGTGGAGTTCCCGGGGAGCATAAGAGCCCTAGGGGATCATCAAGGAGAGCGACCCGGGAGAGACGAGCAGAGATGGAAGCTTCAGACTGTCCACGGAGAACATCCAGGCCCTCTGTTGTGTCAGGGACGTTCCCCCCACCCGTAGGCTGTCCACCGGCATAGACTGGCATTTCCCTCTCCCCCACTCGGGGTCGAGAGCCGCAGTGCGGTAGCTGAAGGAGCACTTGGCGTGTACTACACCTTGCCCGCCACCGCTCGTGAGAGAGAGAGAGGGCAGTCGGTTCTCACGCTGCGTATTAGCAGTCAGGTAGGAAAGAGAAAAGCTTGAGCAAGGGACACTGGGCCCTGAGTGTGCCAGCATACGGCAAACATGTGGGCAGTGGATGACCAGACGGAAGGTAATATTTGCCGCACATGTCCCGGTGACACTGAGAGGCTGTACACTATCAGTAGCTCTGCAGTAGGTGTGGATGAGTTATCTCGCCTAATACAGCAGAGGGTTTGGCTGACTCAAGGAACACGGTGGGAAAGGCCCAGAGGTGCACTGAGGGGCTTTGTTCACCTATGTGGTGGAAGAGTCCTGCTTATCTTCCGGAGGTCCGGTTTGGCCCGTTGGATATGGCTAGTGTTGTTCTGCTTCTCTCGGTTCCATCCGCTCTGAGGCAGTGATTTACCCCGCTCTGAGCTTGGCTATCGGCCAGCACTGTAGGGGATCTGTACATTTCCCGCTTGGACCTATACTAGGGGCCTCGCCTAGCTCAGTGTTGAGGTGGCCTGCGTCTTTGTGGCCTGACTGGGTAGGGTGAATTGTTGAGATAAGTGTTGTACGACCCAGTGGCAGTCTGCGGCTACCAGCAGTGGGGACGCTGGTCCGATGTAGATGATTATTTATTTACCAAATGTGAATACACTTATTCTCAAGGTGAGTCCACTGATCTATTTATCTATTTATTTACCAACTGTGAAAGCACTTGTTCTTAAGGTGACCCCACTGATATATTTGATTATATATTTACCAAATCTGAATTCCATTGTTCTGAAGGTGATCCCACTGATCTATTTATCTATTTATTTACCAACTGTGAAAGCACTTGTTCTTAAGGTGACCCCACTGATATATTTGATTATATATTTACCAAATCTGAATTCCATTGTTCTGAAGGTGATCCCACTGATCTATTTATCTATTTATTTACCAACTGTGAAAGCACTTGTTCTTAAGGTGACCCCACTGATACATTTGTTTATTTGTTTACCAAATGTGAATACATTTGTTCTCAAGGTGACCCCATTGATATATTTGATTATTTATTTACCAAATGTGAATGCACTTGTTCTCAAAGTGACCCCACTGATATATTTGTTTATTTATTTATGAAATGTGAATGCACTTCTTTTCAAGGTGACCCCACGGGAACTGCTTCAATATTATTATAGCTAATGTGTAATCAATTATGCCGAATGTGATGGAATGAGAACTTTGAAGTATTGTTCTTTCATGTACTAGCAGAGAATGCCTCTGCTAGCTGCAAAGTAGTGTAAAAATGCTCATGTGTACCAGGATTGTCTGGCAGATTTCAAATACATAAATGAAAGCGGTTCATGCATGTTATAAAAGATAAGACTGTGTCTGCTTATTTAACCCGAGGCACCAGTATAGATATAAGTCATCTGGGCTGACCGAATATAGGCGCTCACGAGGGTCCATCCATCTTTCCTCTGGGATTTCATTTTTTTGCACATGTGTGCAGTAAGGTGTAAGACTCCTACGCTCAAGTCTCCAATAGGTTGCGGCTCACACATTCCTACAGACTACTGAGGAGAAACAGTTTTGGAAGGATAGGTCAGGGGCAACGTGCACGCCTTGGAAGCAAGACGACACAGGTTCGATCCCTGGGTCTGCGCTTAGAAACTTCTGGGTATTAAGCGCATTATAAATAACCTATCATATCATATCAAACACCTTACATGAAGTATATGTTATTATATGTGCTTGTGGACTACAATATGTAGGTTCAACGATAGGCCCCCTCAGGTTGAGGACATTACAACACTATAGGGCTATCATAAATGTCGACCTTAGTTATCCACTGACACAGCACTTTGTAGTTAGACAAGAGAGTAATGTTAACGACATGACATTTCGGGGACTGGCACATGTGTCTGAACACAAGCACTCAGGCAGCTAGAGGCCCGGCTGATCTGTAGGCTCAATACGCTGAAAACTAGGGGTCTGAATGCAGATTCAAAGATGTAGGTCTTTTAGAATTAGAGACTGGAAGGTATTATCATGGTCTCTAATATGCATGTACTATATTTGCTATAATCAATTACTGATATCTCTGTGCTGTCAACCTTTGCTAAATTGTATTTCTATTGGCTATATGGAAGAAGGTTTTGACAGTGTGCTTTGCTCACTAAAACAACAGTAATATCCTTTTTTTATTGTAACATGTTGCATATAGAACAAAATAATACTGCAAGTTACATCGAAATCGGTGTCAACGTCAAGATCAAAATCAAAAGTCAGTGTGAAAACCAAGATCAAAGTTAGAGTTGAAATCAAAAACGAAATCAAGATCAAGATCAAAATCGATCATCGCTTGTATCTTCGAGTCTCACGTCTCAGGAGGCTAGCACATAGTCAAGGTAGTCTTGTTGTTCAGTGGTGCATATTTCTCCATAAATCTGGATCTTTGAGTTTTTGTTACTGGGCAGGCTATAACTAGGTGTTTTAGACATACGACCATTTGTTCACAGAACCGACAATTGTTGTTAGTGGTGCCAATTGTTTGTCTGCGAAATAATAGTTCCGTAGTTGGAAGTAAATTTAAACGAAATCGTAGGAACTGATTGCGATGGTATTTTGATGGGAATTTGATTAAATATTTTTCAGGTTCATGTAGGGGTCGGGCTTTGCCAATCAAAGGTAGACTAGTTTTGAGGCTTGCCCTTTGATCAATGGTTTTGATCCAATCCCTAAGGGCTAGCATTTTCTTTGCTTTGCATGGATTCTCCATCAGCATTTTGTTAATATGTAAATGACCACACTTCACAGCAGTCTTTGTCTTTAGTGAGGATTTATTAGTAGTACATCCAAGAGAAAGGCCCCCAGCTGTGAGCCAGGATATCCGTCTCTCCTCCTCTTTCAATCCTCTCTCTGCCGCTAGAATCTGGAACTCTTGCTTAATAATAACAGCAATGGTTCCTTGGTAACTAGGTTACATAGCAGCAGATGACAATGATGGTAAGTCTAAACACCTCCTAACACCTCCCTTCCTTTTACCAAAATATGAGTGCTGTCTTCATGTAAACAAACATTTGCATTGAAGAACTTAAGATTTCTTATTTACATAGTAAATGGTACAAGGCTATGAGAGAGAATAGGTTAAATGCGGTAGTGTAAAGTTACTAGGTGTTGTTAACCTTTTTGCAAATTGCTATCCTCTCCTTGTTCCAGACCCCACCTCCTTTAACAAGAACCGATGATCCTAAATCCTTAACAACCTGTATGGGCTGGGAAAATATGGATGCACCTTTGCGCACCTTGGTAGGCAGTTTGATCTTAATCCAGTCACCTTCCTCAAGACTGAACTCTCTACAAGCATTTTTCCTGCCATATTGCTCCTTGGATTTTACACCTGATTCGAATATCTTCTCCCTCACTGCCTCCAAATCTACTCCTACGAATTTTGACTTTCCCATCCAGCCTGGACACATGTGCGAGTTAGGCTTCCTCCCTCTTAGTAGTTCAAAAGGAGACACACCCGTAACACTGTGCGGAGCTAGTCTATACTGGAATGTTCTCTCCATTATGGTCCTGACCCAATCACCTCCTGTGGCTACCGCAATATTAATGGCATCCATGAGTGTGCGGTTGAAGCGTTCTACGCACCCATTGGTCTGGGGATGATATAATGAGGTGGTTACTTGTTCTATGCCATGGTTACTCAAAAACTCTCTAAATTCCCTGGAAACCAATTGGGTGCCATTATCTGATAAACACTTCCTGGGGAATCCTTCTTTCCAAAGCAATTGCTCCAAACATTTAATGATGCTACTACTGGATATATCTCTTAGTGTAAATATTTCAGGTCACTTGGATAATAAGTCTATGACAACCAACACATAGGTATCTCTCCCACCTCTGATATTGAAAGGACCTAATAAATCCAAGGCAACCTCGTCCCAGGGAACCGTGGACGGTTTCCTAACAGTCATGGGTACTTTCTGAATCCTGAGACCCTTATTTCCTTCAATACAATCACTACAATTGTTGACCACTTCTTCTGTGTCTTTGTCTAGACTGGGCCACCAAAATTCTGCTCTAACTAAGCCTTTGGTTCTGGGCAGTCCCAAATGCCCAACATGAGCTAGATCAATTATTAACTTTCTCATTTTGATAGGTACAACCATCTGATGTCCCCTATGTAAATATCCTTTATCAATCCAGAGTTCTTCTTTGACTTTGGCAAACCCACCTAAATCACCAAGATAATTTCTTATTCTGTTCTGCGTCACTAATGTCAACACTCTCTGGTACAATTCATCCTCAGAACATGCATTGTCCCACTCCTCTTTCTTTACTGACTCATGAACCTGAAATATTTCAACACCCTTCTCACGAGTCGGAGAACATTCCTCAGACACAATTTCTCTCAAAACTGATCTGGATAGGGCATCAGCAACTACATTGGTTTCACCACTAATGTGAAGCATGTTGTATTGCAGTCCTTGTAAGGAAGTCACCCACTTCATGATGCGTCTGGAAACACCCTCCAGACCACCCTTGGTAAATATTCCTATTAGGGGCTTATGGTCGGTGCACACTGTGAATCCTCTGCCCCACAGATATCTTTTGAATTTTTCCACTCCCCAGACATAAGCCAATGCTTCCTTTTCTACAACTGAATATCTGTTCTCAGGTCCTTTGATAGATCTAGAGGCAAATGCAATGGTGTGTAAGCCTTCCTAATCTTCCTGCATTAAAACTGCCCCAATACCATAGTCACTGCCATCCACAAACAGTAATGAATGTCTACCTTCCTCAAACGTTTTCAAAATGGGTGCATTGGCAATGGCATCTTTAATCTTACAAAACTCCTCCTCACATGACTCATTCCACTTAAAAGTAACACCTTTCCGAGTCAACATCCTCATATTCCTTGGCAAATTTGACAAACCTCTAACGAACTTGCCATAAAATTCAACAAGACCAAGAAAAGACAGTACATCTGCTTTAGATTTTGGTGCTTCCATCTTACAAATGGCTTCTATAGCCTTTTCTTTAGGTTTGATACCTTCTCCCGTGATTTCATGACCCAGATATTCAACTTTGTCCGTTTTAAATATACATTTCTCTAAAGATACTGTAAGACCAGCCTCTTTGAATATGTTCAACACTCTCTCTAACCTTTTATCATGTTCTACTTCATCTTTCCCACACACTAGCACATCATCCTGGTAGCACATGACACCTCTCTCACCTCCCAACAGTCTGTAAATCACGTTCTGAAACACACTTGCTGCTGAAATCAATCCAAATGGCATGCGTATACATCTGAAGAGACCAATAGGGGTGATGTAAGATCTCTAGAGTCAGGGTGTAGTTCCACTTGATGATATGCAGATTTTAGGTCAATAAGAGAAAACACTTTGGAACCAGACACACCTGCCAATAGATCATCTATTCTGGGTAAAGGGAATTTATCAGCCACCACATTTCTATTCAGGTGCCTAAGGTCAATGCATATCCGCAGAGATCCATTGCCCTTTTTCACTATTACAATGGGACTAACCTACTCTGAGGAATCAATCTTCTCTATCACTCCTTGACCTTCCATTTTCTTCAATTCACTTTCTACCTCTTTTCTAAGAGCCAAAGGAATGGTACGTAATTTGGCAACTTTGGGAATGGCATCTCTCGTCAAACGAATTTTATGCACAAATCCTTTCAAGCACCCTAACTTGGTGACACTAGTTTGCCCTCTGGCCCCCTCCATGACGGTACTCGAGACACATTTTTCACCTTCAACAGTCAACACCTGTTCTGGGTGACTTGCTTCAAGTCTTATCTTGAGCTCTGCCTGATCGCTCCAGGACAACAGCTCTCCACCTCTGTTGGCCACATGGACAGTCCCTATCGCCTTCCTGTCTTTAAATTGGATCTCGGCTTCAAAGCACCCTAAAATTTCTATAGGCACATCTCCATAAGCATTTGCTCTCACCACATTCTCCCACAATGTACAACATCCAAATTTCTCCCTCCACACATGCACACTTATCAAAGTATAATCTGCTCCACTGTCCATGAGCATTGATACTGGCACACCCCCAACTAGCACAGTTGCATATGGTTTCTTTTTCTTGACCTTACCATCAATGGCATTGGCAGAGAAAATAACTTCCCTACCAGCATCGTCAATTGAGATATATTCCTGATCCGCATTGACTTCATGTATTTGGCCTGAGGTGGTATAGAAATTCCTACAGCATCTAGCCATGTGTCCCCTGACCCCACATTCATTACATACAATGTGTGTTGCATAACATTCTTTGTCAGATGCTATGTGAGACAAACTCCCACATCTGAAACACCTCCTAGTTGAAGCAATTCTCGGGTAACCAGAGACTCTGCCACCCTTAAATGTATTATTCTCACTGGGCGGTCCTCTGGTAGATGACCCTTGTTGTCCCCATACTCTGGTGGAGGGACCTTGACGACCCTCAGGTCTCCTACCCATTTGCCAAGGGCGACGTGAAGTTCCTGCCACACTTCTCTGCATCACTCTCTAAACCTTGTGTATGGCAGCTTCATTGTCATCTGTTTTGGACTTATCCTGAGATGTATTATCCAGCTGGAGAACTTTTATACATTTGTCTGTGTATTCTATCATTTTCGCTATCTCAATTGCCCTATCAAGAGATGGATTTATTTCCTTTCATAACTCCTTCCTGATGTTATCATTAGAGCACTTAATCATCAGTTGATCCCTGACATGCTCATCTCGACAATGGTCAAATCTACATTTGATGGCTAAGCCTCTAAGAGCGGTTACAAATTCCTCAATACTCTCCCCAGTTTTCTGAGCTCTCGTAGCAAATTTGTACCTCTCAAGAATTATATTCTCTTCAACACAGTAATGTTTGTCCAATTTCGCTAGAGTCATCTCATATGGCCCCCCATCAGGGATGTCTGGAGGTTCTGGTAGTTTTTTGACCACTTCCTGCCCTGCGGCGCCTAAGCAGTGAAAAAGAAGCGCCTCTTTGCGCTCATTAGAGAAGTTGGGTCCAAATGCTGCCAGTGCATATTTGTGAAATCCCTCCTTCCACTCTAACCAACGCACTCTAGGTTCACCTGGCGTAGGAAGGAAGAATACTGGGGCTGGTACGTTTGCCATGCTGTGAATTAACAAATGTCACCCCCAGATAACAAACACTACAAAATGTCACCCAACTGTACCAAAATTACAAGGTGTGCACCCACCAGGAAGATTCTAGTTTAATACACCATTCCAGGTCCGGCGTCCAACTGCACAACCAGTTGCTGTGTGTCAACGTAATCGGGCCGTCTCGTTTATCTGAAACGTATTACTGACACGATGTAAAGATGGCCGCCACGTTTCCAGGTCCTTTAGTCTAATTGCGTGCTGACGTGACGCAAGGCTGCAACATTAAGAGATCCAATGCGGGAGTTCCTCGCGCTCGTGGTCGACCATTCATTCACCCGACAGCCGGGTTCCATTCAAAGGTAAACAACAGCAAGCCGCGGCGGTTGTGTGCAACGGCGGGGCCGTGAGTAATCAAGGCAATGGCTACAGAACATAAGTGACTGACCTCAGGGGGGACCTCTGCTGGTCCTGTCAGCGCTGTCTCTCGTAGTTACAAATCACAATCCACAATTCAATCTCCTCAGAATTCATGCTCCGCTTCAGGATGCACCTTAGTTGTTCACTAAGCTCCGAGACACTGACCACCTCCTCAGAATTCGTGCTCCGCTCCAGGTTGCACCTTAGTGGTTCACTCCGCTCCGAGACACTGACCGTGTTTCTCGCCTGCAATTCCACATCTAATATGACACTCCGTCCAAGTGCATCCAACCTATAATCAATTATTGCCGCTGCTGGGGGCCTTTTCTACTTGGCCCAATCCTCGTCGCCAATGTTAATATGTAAATGACCACACTTCACAGCAGTCTTTGTCTTTAGTGAGGATTTATTAGTAGTACATCCAAGAGAAAGGCCCCCAGCTGTGAGCCAGGATATCTGTCTCGCCTCCTCTTTGAATCCTCTCTCTGCCGCTAGAATCTGGAACTCTTGCTTAATAATAACAGCAATGGTTCCTTGGTAACTAGGTTACATAGCAGCAGATGACAATGATGGTAAGTCTAAACACCTCCTAACACATTTGTATGCTGCTTTAAGCGTCAATCAAAAGATCAGTGAATTTGTCAGACCATAACTTCAGCAATAAAGTGTGTGTTGCTCCCTCTAGTATTTTGTATGCTTTCGGTGTATTGTCCATCAATATTTTTCACAGTAACAAGACCGATTTCCAAATCACATGGGAGTAAAGTGATTGGAGCCCCAGTTCATATCTAATGGATTTTATAGAGGCACAGTTGGGTAACCAAAGGACCTTATGCCAGAATAGGCCTTCTAAGACGGGCCAGATGTGATGGCTGATGTTGAACCCTGCCTCGCTTCCAAATGTTACAACAGCGACTACTTTTTGGCAATAAAACATTATTAACGGATGTAACAAGAACTTTCCGTAGTCGGCATGCAGTTTTGTGCCTTGCAGTTTCAAACTGTTGATTTTAGCGGTCAAATCCGTAACCCACTGATGCTCTCTGATGGAGTTGTTGAAATACACTCCCAGGTAACGGATATTGTTGACCCATTCCAGGATCTCGCCTGAAGCGTACCATTTAAACGACTTCCATTTCTTTCTTGTTTCGGAACCAAAGTTCAAGATTTAGATTTTGCGACATTGATCTTCAAGTCGTTTTGGTGCAGATACAGTTCTAGACGTGAAAGCAGTCATTGAAGGCCAACTTGGGTGCGATCAATCAACACCAGGTCGTCTGCATAGGTGACCCAACTGAGATGGTGGCTGTTGATCTTTGGAGGAAATCAATGGCATTCCATTAAGGCAGCTGGTAGATCTGATATATATAATTTGAAAATTGTTGCAGCCAACGGGCAGCCTTGCTTAACCCCTCTCTTTGTGGGGATCTTGTTGGTCAATTCACCTTGGGCGTTGATTTTCACTTGAATAGATGTGTTCGTGTGAAGAAGCATTATAGCCTCAAGTAGATCAAGTGGGCATTTCCAGAGGTTAAGTTTGTTCCACAACAATGATCTATTTAGGCTGTCGAACACTTGTTGTAGATCGACAAACGTGAGAAACAATGATTTGTGGTCACGTAGGGTTTCTAGTTTTAGGACTGAGAGAAGTGATAGGTTTAATTCAACTCCAACTCTTTTAGTAAAACCAGTTTGTCGTGTATCGATAATGTTGTTGTCCAAAGCCCACTTGGATAGTCTCTTCTCCAAAAAAGATGCAAATCATTTTCCAACTACATCTAAAAGGTCAATCGGCCGGTAGTTATTGGGATTCGAACAATCGCCTTTTTTAAAGATAGGTACAACTACCGCCAATTGCCAGGAAGTTGGGTAAGTTCTAGTTGATACAAAATGGCCAAACAGAACATGGATAAAACAGGACCATTCAGTGATGTTTTTTTTACAGCATTAGATTTGTTATCCCATCTGGGCCTGCCGCACCAGAGTTTCTCAACCACAAAACAAAAAAGTGTCCTGACAGGTTCACTAAACATATATATAAATTTAATTTATAATAAACTTCTCAATACCAGAAATATGGCACAAGCTATCTAGTTTTCTGTGTCCACCTAAGTTTTCATAGGGATACATTTTACAAAAATCACCATTTCGTACTTCTGTTTAAGCATTATACAGAAGTGACTTTTTATTATTTCAATTATTACTCATAAGCAAGGTCTGTCAATTACCAAGCACTATTAACTCAACATAAATTCCAAATCAAGCACAATATGTACAAAAAAGAACCAATAAATATCCATGTTCATGTACACAGTATTTCATACAATGCAAAAGACAGTTATATACACACATTAGAAAAAAACATTTGAAAAAACTTTTTCTCAGAATAGTCAACACTATATAAATTTTGAAGTTGATAGGCCCCCACTCAGAGGTTGAAACCATATGTCTCTGGATTATAAATGTTCAGTTCCATTGGGGGCATTTTCAATTGGTTACCAGAGTTTCTCAGCTTTGAGATTGCAATTTGAATGTCATCTATCGAAGGTGGCGGATCCCAAGTCACTGCATCATCCATGATAAATGTAGTGGTGGTGTTTGAGGTGTTGCTAAATACTTTAGAGAAGTGATCTATCCATGCATTGGCTGCAACCACGATGCTTAGATGAAATTGTTGGGATAGAGAAACGGTGTTGATTATCGCCCAGGTTTCACAACCTTTATTGGCACAAATCAGCTGGAGCATCATCTCTGCTCACTCTTGTTCTCGAAGGAACTTGAAGGATTTCATCCAGTTCTGATATTGCTGTTGGCGTTTCTTTTTCAGAAAAATATAATCGTTGATGTTATTGCTCTTAATTTGTTTGATATCGAGACTCAGTTGGCTCTTAGCGTTTGCGACTGTTTTGCTGTATTGATGAATAGGCTTTTTGTAGTTTGCTCAGAAGCCGCTTGATTTTGTTTGAAAGTCTGACAATAAAGCTTCATATTCCACAGTGATTGGATCATTTTGGTTTGCAAATTGGAAAGCCTTTGTTAAGCGTCTGATGTTATTATTAGTAATTCGTAGGTGATATAGACCTTGGTTTATTTCTAGATCCCCAGTATGGAGGTATGGATCTTTGTTAGCAGGCTCCGACCAAGTAGATATAATCGCGTCGTGGTCACTTTTGCCTAGGTTCTTTGCGTAGAAGCATTTGATCTTGTTGGTAAAGTTGTTAGATACCCAGATGTAATCAAGGGTTTTCTTAAAACCCATTCACGACCAAAGGTGTGTTTCGTCGGAATATCGCCCATGCTCTGTCCATTAAGCATGGTAAAATTTCGGGCATTTATTTAGTTGAGCCACAGTTTCCCTCGGTTTGAATTTGAGGTTGTACTCATGTCAATAGGTGATCCATGGGCATCTACCCAGACGGAATTGAAGTCGCCATATATCATGATGTAGATTTCCTGGAATTTGGCTGTGTGGTCATCGATTATTTGTGTCACTGAGTCTGTGAAATTAGTCGAGGCAATCATTGTCGGATTCCAGTACACATTTATTATCAAGAAGTGGGCACATGATCCATTTTTTCCCATCATCGATTTTATCACTGTGGCCTGGATGAAGATGTTGGGCTCGATGGAGTCGATTACTGACCAATTTTCCTTGTTTCGAATTAGTGCTAAGAGACCAGAAAATGGACAGCCAAATATGCAATTTTTTGCTTTATTTAGTAGAACAGTGAAGCCATTGCATACTGAAGTACGTTGGAGTCACGTTTCTTGAAGGCAGATTATTGAAAAGTTCTCTTTCCTTAATTCACATTCATTAAATAGGTGAGAGAAGCCTCGTGTGTTCCAAGATATCAAGAGTGATCCTCCAGTTGGATTCCATGGCTACATAGTTAACCATGGCTTGGGCTTCCAAATCTGGCACTGTCGAATCTGTTTGTTGAATTGATTACATGATTTTTGGTGTTGTTCTTCAAGGATGACTTGTCATTCCCTTCGGTAAGCTGCTGGTGTCTTTGCTCAATTCTTGTTAAATTTGACAAATGAGATGGAAAGTGATCATGGAGCATATTATCACTTGGAGAGTGTTGTTTACGATAGCTACTGATATCATATACGAACAGGAGGATTTCATCTCTAGCTGCTAAGAGTGTGTTTTTGATCAATGTTGAGTGGATGTGTAGAATTACCTTGTCGGCAAGCATTTCTGAGACGTAGTCAACAATGTCAATGTCCTCTGATCTTATGGTCCTGAAAGATGGAACACAATACAGGAGCTTCATGATGTTACGTAGATTCAGATTGTCTTCCTCTTTGTCGCGCAGGATATTTTCTAATAAGATCTTTATTGTTTGAGATTGGTTTATATTGTGCTCAGATTGCGATCTCTTTGTTTTCCTTTTTCTTTCTTTTTTCATTTGGGCTTGGGTGAATTTTGGATTCAGGTGTGAGATTTGAATGTGTGTTCTCCCTCTTGAAGGTCTATTGGAACAAGCAGAGTCCACTTTTGGATGCAAGGATTTGCTTGATTTATTTTGTTGTTTAGGTGCAGAAATAGGTTCCTCCACTTGATTGTTGTCTGCTTCTTCGACAATGTACATAGAGCCCCTTGAAGAGTCGCCATTCTGGACAGATTGGAGGCAGGAATCTGAAGTATCTTGCGATTGCGCCTTCTCATCGATAGAATATGTCGATAGATTGGCAAGGTCTGCTGAATTCAAGGTTGTATAATATCCTTTTTATGATTAAAATATATACTGGAAGGCTGCTCAGTAAGACAAATGTGACATATGTATTAAGGCTACAAGAGAAATGATCAGTACAAAGGAACACTATCAAATTTGAAGTAGAGCCAGTTTATAATTAAATAATGCTTCTTTTGCTGAGAATAGACGTAATTTCTTTTTGCAAAATGACCTTCTTGGAAAGGGTTTTGCAAAGATTTAAACTAACAATCTGTTTCTTTCTCTGAGCACCAAGGCAATGTTTAATTTTACGTTCAGGCAACCAGTGGTCGAAAGGAGCAGGAGCTATTGGTAACAGAGTACCACTTCTACTGTTAGCAGTTCCACTACTATTAACATCCATTTTCACCATTCCAGAACGGTTCTTTTTTAAGTTAAAACATACCTCTTCATTTTACCACCGTACAGAAAGTACCACTAAACTGAAATCTGTTTCATCGTACATTCACAAAGCCTGATTGACATCTCAGCCTGGATGAACCTCTTTATCTCAGCCTGGACATACCTCTTCATTTTACACCGTACAGCAGGTACCGCTAAACTGAAATCTGTTTCACCGTACATTCACAAAGCCTGAATGACAACTCAGCCTGGATAAACTCCATCTGGATTAATCGTAACTATCAGAAGTTGGAGGAGATTCTCCTAATACTAGGAAATTATCTCTTGCGCACTTCATCTCCCCCTAATTTTTAGGAAGCTAGTCAAGTTGTTATTTGAGTTTAAATGCAGAGCTATTACACCTGATAAAGGTCCAGACCATTTCCACAGGATTATGTTTTAACATCAGTGGCTGCATTGGGTTTGTCTCTGGGCAAGCGTGCAGTTATAGTGTGAGCCTTAGTGACTAGTCACTTGAATGACTGTGATGCACTCCTGTGGGATACTTCCAGACCACAGACTACTCATCCCTCAGACCCTCTCAGCGCAGAGGAGATTAATGATTTTTGGTTTTGGGATCCAGGCTTTGTAATGAATGACCAAATTCTATTCACAACAGCACAAGGCGCTACTGCTAAATTCTAATCCATTTTAAATCAATTGTATTTTAACCTAATTGTATTTCTGTTATTACACACCTTTTGCTGTTTTTTCTTGTATAGGCAGTCTCACGCTATGTTGTTATTGTGACGCTGAGTTTCCGATTTGGTTTAGTGAAGGACGCTGTGTGTGCAGTTGTCCTCTTTCTTTGTCTAGACATGCCTTTTCTTTGCCTCTCCTCCATTCCATTCACGTCCTCATATGTGCCGGATTGATCGCCCGCTCAGCAGACGGGCGGAGTGAGCGCACCGTCATCATGCCGAAGGCATGCTTAAGGCAAGCCCTTCTGTGCCCGTCCGTGCTACGGTCGGGTTGCAGGGCTCTATATGTTTTTCCCAGAATTAAATTCATACACTCGCTCCTCCTAACACTCAGTTGCCTGCTGGCTGGCAGGCTTCCTCTGCACCGTGTTCGCTAATTGATCCTCAATTACCTTCAGTGCAACCTTTTACATGTCACATGATCTATCACTGTTGCTCCTTGACACCCGTTCACTGCCAGCTCATGTGACTGACATTTATCATTTATTATCTGACCGTCAACCTGATTTACTGTTCCTAACTGAGACCTGGTTGCAGGAGTCCTCAGCACCTGTTTTGGTCCAAGCCTTACCGGTTGATTTTGGAATCATTCATGTTGACTGCCCCTCCTCCCAAATGGGGGGTGGGGTGACAGTGATTTTCAAATCTACCCTAATGATCTCTAGGCTTGAGATTTCCCGTTCATTTGCTTTGGAGGCCCTATTCGCTGTGTTTTCTCTCCATCTTTCATATGCCATTTATTTGTCATTTACTGTCCTCCTGGCTCTTATGCTGGGCTGCTTGAGCCCCTATTAGACATGGTGTATGACCTTCATTCTCAATTTTCACATCTTGTCGTAATGGGTGACCTTAATTTGAAATCTAATCACCCACGTACCCCTGCTCTCAATCTTTTTTTTTTGTAAAGCATGGCTGATTTAGGGTTTACCCAAGTAGTTTCTGGGCCTAAGCACAAGTTAGGCAACAATTTGCACTTAGTCCTTGCCAATGATGCTTTAGTGACTTCTTTTCCAGCTGAACCAGTACCATTATTTAGTGACCTGTGTGCTTAAAGATGTCAAAAATCAGCAAAAGGCTGTTCCTCCGAAAAGATGGCAAGAGTGTTGGCGTTCGTCCGATTTATCGGATCCCGTCTCATTGGTCAAAGATAATTGTAGTAAAGCATCTATAAGTACTCTATGAGGGGTTTCTCAGTCACTGTTTGAGGCAGCTGATAAGGTGGCTCCTCTTAGGCTTACCCAACCTGGGAGGCTGCCTACGGAACCTTGGATTTTAGAAGCTCTTAAGGCGCAGCGACTTGCTCTGCGCCACGATAAACACAAGTGGTGGATAGTGTATGATCCTTATCTTAGACTACATTATAAATCTTTCACTGCTTCCTACTCGGCAGCTTTTGTGGTAGCTAAAAGGACCTTATTTGCTCCAAAAATTGCAAGTTCTCTGTGACTCTCTGGCACAATACTTCACTACAAAAATGTATACCATATGCACCAACATTGTGCTGGCTACGACGACCATACCAATACCTGCCCCTACGTCTGAACTTCAAGTTCCTATAAGCCTAACAGTTCCGGAAGGCTGGTCACCCTTTCCTCTTTTTACTGAAGCAGATGTACTCACTGCTATCCAACATATCCAGTCAGGGGCCCCTTTTGATATCATCCTGCTTGCCGTGATGAAGGATATATCCCCTGGGTTGCTGTGTGAAATTACAGGGGCAGTCAACACCTCTTTCCAATCTGGCTTTATTCCATCAGACCTTAAAGCTGCTACTGTTATTCCTCTTCTTAAAAAACCTTCACTTGACCTGCTGTTACCTTCTAATTACCGCCCAATCTCACTCCTACCATTTCTTATGAAACGTCTTGAATCACTAGTTTCCCCTTTGCTCTCTGCCTTTATGGAATCCACAGAGCTTTTCGATCCTGCCCAATCTGGCTTTAGGCCAGGTCGGGGTACTGAGAGTGTTTTGGTCTCAGTCAAGGACAACATCTCCAGGCTGGTTGATGCTGGAGGGTTGGGGGCCCTGATTTTATTAGATATCTCAGCGGCGTTTGACACTCTAGACCACCCCATCCTGCTCACCCGCCTGGCCAAAGTTCGGATCTCGGGTCAGGTTCTCATCTGTTTCTCCTCGTTCCTGGATAAGAGAACCCAAACTCTCTCACTCCATGCTTTCCTTTCTGATCTTTTCTCTCTCTGTTGTGGTGTTCCTCAGGGATCTGCCTTGTCTCATATTCTCTTCAATATTTACATCTGGCCTCTTGTGTGTCTCATCCGCTCCATCGGCATCAGGTGCTATTCATGTGATGTTGTGATCTTGATAGTCGTGTAGATGAAGATACCTCCGTCCCCAAGTACCACACTGGTAAGAACAAAATCACTACCAATGCAATTCTTGAGGCCACAGGTGTGGAGTGCCGGCAAGCTGGAACCAGGAATACCAGAAGGACCCCCTGGCCACTGTAAGGCAATGAATGATTAGGGCAGACAGTCACAATGATCACAATACAATATGATGGAAGAAGCTAAAGGGCTTACCCATATGTGCTGGTCAGGATGCCTCAAAGAGGTAGGGGAAAACAGAAGGGTCCTTGTGGGCACTCTTGATGGAGAACACCTGTAGGTTTGGTAGCCAGCGTATTTTCCGTAAAGAATCTTTTAACAGTCCAGGGTCGAAAGCCAAGAAAACAATTGCCAAAGTCCAATATCCAAAGTTCAAAAAGTTTGTGCAAAACCAAAGGTCGTGATGCCTGGAGATCAAAGTTCACCTGAGCTGTAGGAAGAAACCAAAAGCAATCCGTACAACGTTCTGTGGTCGAAGAAATCAGAATCCTTAGCGAGATCCAAAAACACAATGCAGCACTCCGAAAAGCAGCTGTGAAGCGTTTGTTCCGCGTTTCGCCTGCCCTTTTGACTGCGTTGAATTGAGCACGTGATGCAGTCACGAGGGAAACGCGCAGCCGCGTCACGTGACCCTCGACACTGCACGGGGAGTCTGCCGGCGATTGGCCGCCTGTTGCCAGCGTTTGGTCACCTGATCGGAAGCACTCCGTGCGTTGGATCGTAGTCTCCGGGCGCCCGTGCACGGGCGCTGTCCCGGAGAGAAGCGCCATGGCAGATTCCAATGCAGGAAAGGTCGTAGCCGTCCCTGGTAATTCAGTTGCTGAGTGCGGTGAGAATCATGGGGAACACGCCGGATGAAGCGTGCAGGGTTAGGGGTGGCGGACGTGAGTTTGGAAGGCTGTCTGGCATTGGTGTGGCAGGGAGGAGGCCTGACAGAGTTCCCCCTCCCAACGGCCCACAACCCTGTGGGCTGGAAGGATGGTCCCGATGAAAACGAGCAACCAAAAGCAGAGCCCGTACATCCCGAGAGGAAACCCAAAAGCGATCCTCAGGACCATACCCCAGCCAGTCCACCAGGTACTGTAACCGACCCCTACATAGACGGGAATCCAAGATGGCACTGACCTCAAACACGTCAGGGGACGACACCGAAACAGGAGCAGGTGGGGTAATGATGCGGGTAGGAGCAGCGCAGGGTTTGAGCAAGGAAGAGTGAAACACTGGGTGTATCCGCCATGAGGCGGGAACGGAGAGGCGAAAAGCCACCGGGTTAATGACTTTGGAGATCCGGTAAGGACCGACAAAGCGAGGGAGCAGCTTACGGGAACCAGGAATATGTAAATGCCAGGAAGACAAGCACACCCAATCCCCCACCCGATACTCCGGAGCAACCAACCGTTTCTTGTCAGCCGCTTTCTTCATGGAGACTTGAGATTCCCGCAAATGGACAAGGGTTTGGGCGTGGACAGCGACTAGATCGCAGGCACAAGCATTGGCAGCAGGGGTGGCCGTAGGTGTGTAATCCGGGGGTGGAATGGTACGAGGATGCTCGCCATAAAAGGAATAGAAAGGGGAGAAGCCAGTCGAAGAATGTAGAGCGTTGTTATAGGCGAATTCCGCCATGTGCAAGAGATTTAGCCATGTGTCCTGATATTGGAGGGTAAGGCATCGCAAGTACTGTTCTAGGGATTGGTTCACCCTTTCTGTCTGACCATCGCTCTCTGGGTGGTAAGCGGAAGAGAAATGCACATCGATGCCCAGCAACTTGGTCAAAGCCCGCAAAAAACGAGTTGTGAACTGGGTACCCCGGTCAGACACTATGACCTGTGGCAAGCCAAAGAGACAGAAGATGGATTTGAAAAACAACCAGGCCAGTGCTGGTGCCGTGGGAATCCCCGTGCAGGGCAAGAAAAGGGCCATCTTGGTATAAGAGTCCACCACCACCCAAATAGTGTCGTACCCCTGTACGTGGGGTAAGTCCGTAATCAGGTCCATCGAAACCGTGTGCCATGGCTTCGGGGTAGGGGTAGTGGCTGAAGCAGACCTAGAGGGCGACCCCTGCGGGATTTACATTGGGCACAAACTGAGCAGGTATTCACGTAACTCTCTACATCCCGTCTCATCGATGGCCACCAACACCACCATTTCAATAGATCCAGAGTACGGCTTGTCCCGGATGACCATTGATCGTGGCGTCATGCGACCAGTTCAGAGCCTGGGTGCGCGTGTCACTTGTGGGCAAGAATAGTTTCCCATGTATAAACGGCAATCCGTCCTGAACTATAAGGTCTGCATGACTATTGTGAACAACCCAGTGGCGTATGGTGGTTAGCATGGACGGTGAGGGTGTGCAGGCACAGATAACATGGCCTTCTTCTAGCAAGGTATCCGGGAACAAAGGAAGGGATTCCCCCCCTGGGGAGCGGGACAGAGCATCTGCTTTACCATGAACCACCCCTGGTCGATGCTTGATTACAAAATCGTATGCAGCAAAAAACAGATGCCAGCGCACTTGGCGGCTATTCATGCATTTCAGGGAAGCCAGATCCTGTAGATTCTTGTGGTCTAAATAAACGGTGGTTTGGTGCTTAGCCCCTAGAAGATGATGCTGCAATGTCTGCATAGCGTCCTTAATGGCCAATAGTTCCTTCTCTGTCACGGTATAGTGCACTTCGGATGAAGTGAACTTCTATGAATGGAAGGCCACAGGGTGCAGTCGACCCGTGGTAGGGCAGGTTTGTGAGAGAACTGCACCTAATGCAAACGATGAAGTGTCTGCTTCCAAAACAAAAGGGCATTCAGGATCGGGATGTTGAAGAACAGGAGCAGTGGTGAACCTCGCCTTCAAGGTATCAAACGCCATTTGATGTTCCGGTGTCCAGTGATAATGGACCAGAGGGATGGTTAGTGCAGTCAATGGGGAAACAATGGAGGAGAAACCAGCGATAAAACGCCGGTAGAAAGCTACGAAACCAAGGAAAGACTGCAGCTGTTTGAGTGTAACAGGGACGGGCCAGTCCGTGGTAGCGCGGACCTTAGATTGGTTCATGGAGAGACCCCCGGGTGTTATATGGAATCCTAGGAACTCAACTTTGGTGGTGTGAAACAGGCATTTTTCTGGTTTAGCAAAGAGTGCGTTCTCGGGCTGGGATCAGCATATCCTGGACCACCACTGGTTTAATGGGACCAAAAGCGATATCAGAGGGGGTTAGTGGAATGCTCGCCCGTACCCCCGATCTCAAGGGCGAGCCTTCTGAAAACCCAGATTTTTGATCTTGGGTCGGCGAGGACATTCTTTTACATAGTGGCCGCTGATGCCGCAGTAGAAGCAAGCATTGTCAGCACATCTACGTTCCCGTTCAGTATGGGTAATGGGGCTACGGATCCCGCCTACTTGCATGGGTTCTGGGGTTTGGTCGGTTGAGGGGGAAGGGTGATGACCGGAAAGACCTGCTTCTGCCCTTCGCTCAGTCCTTCGGGCATCCACCTGTAGGGCCAGATCAACTAGGTCTGAATAGATAGCAGGAAGGGATGGCGCGACTGAGAGGGCATCCTTCATGGTGCTACTCAGACCCCTGTAGAATACAACCGCCTTTTTGTTTTCAGGCCAAGATGTCTCAGCAGACAACTGGTTAAAGCGGGTTATATACTCTATAAGCGTTTGTCTGCCCTGAGTGAGGTCCAAAAGCTCCAAGTCCTGGGATTGCTCCCTATATCTGGTGTCGAAGACTTTTGCCATTTCATTAACCAAGAGGTCGAAATTGTATAGGGCAGGATGGTCGCTCTCTAACAAAGGGTTCGCCCATGTGGCTGCCACTCCTGACAGATGCGAGAGTAGAAAAGCTGCCTTAGTGACGGAATCAGGAAATGCCAAGGGCCGACACAAGAAATGGAGCTTGCAATGATTTAAGAAAGTGTGATATTTCCTAGGGTCTCCATGGAACCTTTCGGGGGCTGCCAGGGGAATGGGGCTAGGGAGTACCACAGGAGGGGCAGAGGGGGAGCCGGAGGAGCTGTGGGAGGAACAGGGTTCTGGGGGGCAGCGTCCCCGAATTCGGCATCAGCGGGCAAAGGATGTTGGACGCTGTGTAAGGCGTCCAATCTATGGTGAATCGCGGTGGTAGCTGTGGCCATATCAGTCCTAAGAGCTGCGACTGCTTGCATTAAAGCGGTCACTGGGTCCCCGGCAGAAGTATCCATCTGGACGACCAAAAGGCTTCACAGTCTGTTGTGATCTTGATGGTTGTGTAGATGAAGATACCTCCGTCCCCAAGTACCACACTGGTAAGAACAAAATCACTACCAATGCAATTCTTGAGGCCACAGGTGTGGAGTGCCGTCAAGCTGGAACCAGGAACACCGGAAGGACCCCCTGACCACTGTAAGGCAATGAATGATTAGGGCAGACAGTCACAATGATCACAATACAATATGATGGAAGAAGCTAAAGGGCTTACCCAAATGTGCTGGTCAGGGTGCCTCAAAGGGGTAGGGGAAAACAGAAGGGTCCTTGTGGGCACTCTTGATGGAGAACACCTGTAGGTCAGGTAGCCAGTGGATGATCCGTAAAGAATCTGTTAACAGTCCAGGGTCGAAAACCAAGAAAACAATTGCCAAAGTCCAATATCCAAAGTTCAAAAAGTTTGTGCAAAGCCAAAGGTCGTGATGCCTGGAGATCAAAGTTCGCCTGAGCTGTAGGAAGAAACCAAAAGCAATCCGTACAACGTTCCGTGGTCGAAGAAATCGGAATCCTTAGCAAGATCCAAAAACGCTGTGCAGCACTCTGAAAAGCAGCTGTGAAGCGTTTGTTCCGCGTTTCCCCTGTCCTTTTGACTGCGTTGAATTGAGCACGTGATGCAGTCATGAGGGAAACGCGGAGCCGCGTCACGTGACCCTCGACGCTGCACGGGGAGTCTGCCGGCGATTGGCTGCCTGTTGCCGGCGTTTGGTCACCTGATTGGAAGCACTCTGGATCGTAGTCTCCGGGCGCCCGTGGAGGGGCGCTGTTCTGGAGAGAAGCGCCATGGCAGATTCCAATGCAGGAAAGGTCGTAGCCGTCCCTGGTAATTCAGTTGCTGAGTGCGGTGAGAATCATGGGGAACACGCCGGATGAAGCGTGCAGGGTTAGGGGTGGCGGACGTGAGTTTGGAAGGCTGTCTGGCAATGGTGTGGCAGGGAGGAGGCGTGACATATGATCACACTCAGAGCCTGATCCGTTTAGATCATGATCAGGCTGAGATGTCGTTGTGCTTGTCTCAGTGCATGACTGCCGTGAGGGCATGGATGAACCACAACTGGCTGAAGTTGAATAGAGACAAGACTGAGGTGCTGGTGGTGGGTTCTCCCCCCGACACTTCACTTTGAGTGTCTTCTTTCTGGGCTTCTTCTCTTGGCCTTCTCCCGGTTCCGACTGTCAAGGTGAAAAACCTGGGTGTAGTGGTCTCTGCGTCTCTTTCTATGGAGTCACAGTTTGCAGCAGTTTGCCAGTCTAGCCACTTTCACCTTAGAATTCTAAAGAAGATTCTTACGTTTAATCCTCCTCATCTTTGCCCTCCGGTAGTTGCAGCCCTACTACTAAGTCGCTTGGACTACTGTAACTCATTATATTTGGCCCAACCAAAGGGTTTAGTCCATCGGCTTCAGCGACTTCAGAACATGGCTGCCCGGGTGGCTACCAGCTTCCCGTAGGGGGCTCAGATTTCACTGGTTCTGCCCTCTCTTCATTGGCAGCCAGCCTGTCAAACAGTGCATTGTCGTTAAGGCCCTATGCTTGGTGCACCGTGCCCTTCATGATTTAGGGGCGGAGTATCTGCGTAACTAGTTAACCCGCTACTATCCTATCCGGCCATTAAGATTGGTGACTTCGGGTCATCATATAGGGCAATACACACATAAGAACCATCCAATAAAAATTGGAGTGTACCATACCTTTGATACAGTGTGGCATTTGAAATCTTTTTTGGTGCATGAACATATGAAGCAGCACTGCTCTATGTTGTGGCTTATACGTGCAGTTATCTTCTTCACCTTGCAACTAGGATGCACAGAGTGTCCGTGTTTATGTTCTTATCCCCTTTTTTGCTCAGAGGAAATGTCCAAAATTAAGCCACAACTTTGCACAAAAGTTCTTTGGCTTTGCTTTGCTGTTCATGCGTCCTTCTTCCTCATCATGGATCTCCACTACTAGTGCTGCGGTTCTTCCACGTTGTCTGTAGTCTCTACTTGTTGGGGTTCAGGCAGAGAGTCTTCTCGGATGTATGGCTTGATGTCACCCAAGAAGATCCGGGCTCTTCTTCCCTGTAACTTAACTGCAGATAGTGTGATGTCCTCCACTCTGAATGGACCGTTGAACCTTGGCTTGTCTCACTTTTTTCTCGTGTGGTTTCTTACCAGGACCGTGTTCCCAGGGAACAGTTATGGAACACGTAAACCCTGAACCTGGTCTGTTGTAGTATCTCCTTCTGTGTTCTGCCGTGCCCTGCACCCTTTTTGTCGTCGCTGCAGCTAACCTGAAATTATAGTAAGACAAGATGTCATGCAATTCAAGTAATTTAGCATTTCTGATCCTAACACTCTCTCGGAGTGTCAATGGTGTGTGCATCCTTCTGCCTGTCGCTGTCTCATGCGGCGTAAGATGGTGGTCAAAACCAGGCTAGTTTCTGAGCGCATACAGTGCCAGTGGAAGGCAGTGTAGCCATCCCTTCTTTAGAGTAAGCTTCAACTTAACTTGGCTATCCTTTCCTTAACAAGCCGCTGAGCTTCTCGCATATCCCATTACCTTGAGGATGATACGCCGAAGAAAACTTGTGCTTTATACCAAGCAACAAGTTGATCTCTTCAAATACTGTGTTAACAAAGTGAGGTCCATTGTCTGACCTCATGACCTCACATACTCCCCATCTGGGAATTACCTCCCTCACCAGAAATTTGTCCACACAGGTAGAGTCTGGGTGTGTACATGGACCTGCTTCTACCCATCTAGAGAATGGACACGCCACAACAATTAGGTACCCATACCCGTTACATACTTGAATCATATCGACATAATCGACATGCAAGTGCTGAAAAGGTCCATTGGGCCTTGGGATGACTCCTCTAATTACTCGTAATGTATGCCCAGCTGTGAACTGTTGGCAGATTATACAGTTCACCATAAAAAATGCAACGTGCTCTGCCAAGTTCGGTATAAACCAGTCTTCAGTCTTTTGTCATGTGTACTGGATAGTGTAACTGTTCCAGTGCTATTTTCAATAAGGCTATAGTCATCACTGGTTTACCAGTGCTGTCTTGTCGCCACAAGCTCTCAGAGGGGTTTAAAGAACACCCTCACCGCTTCCAGAGGTTTCTCTCCTCCTCTGGTGCTTCCCCTTTGAGTTCCATTAATTGGGTTTTCTCCATATTACTGTAACTGTCAGGTTCACTTCGTGCAACAATCATTCTCTCATGCACATCAGTTATTTCCACATTCATTATTATTTCGTCTTTGGTCGACACACGCTTGGATTCTGTATCTGCTGCTTGATTTCCTTGTGAGATAAAATCTGCCCATTCGTGTGGGCGGCGCATTTCACGACCGCTATGCCCACTGGGAGTTGTAGTGCCTTAATGAGCCTGTCCAATAGGGCTGCGTCCTGCACTGGCGTGCCATCCACTCAGAGGTAGCCCCTCCTTTTCCAGTGCGCTAGGCCTGTGTGCACTGTTGATGTCACATAGGCAGAGACAATGTACACCGTTACTTCCTGGTCTGCGTGATTCTCGAGAGCAAGTATCAACGCCAATAATTCTGCAGCTTGTGCTGAATAATGAGATGGTAATCATGCACTAATGAGTACTCAAAATTCTCCA